>NW_008342018.1:6638884-6651169 GCF_000622305.1 Nannospalax galili | reverse complement strand
TGGAGTCCAGTGGATGAGGTACAACATTTGGGGGCTCTCCCGGGATCCCCCAGAGACCTCGGAGAGGAACCAACCCCAAAAGGTTTGTGATCAACCGGCCGGGTAAGTTTTTGTAAAACTGTGTGTGTGTGCCTGTCTTCTCTATGCTTTCACTTTGGTCGTGGCCATCTGATCTCAGTTTTTCTTTGTGGCTAAAATGCTAACGAGGTGACCTGGAGGATTTGGGAGATATCCCCATCCTCATTGGGGTGGGTATCCTCATCGGAGACCCCACTAGGACACTAGTCCATCTGAAACCTCAGAGGACCTCATGACCCTGTTGGGACACACACGTCCTATCCATATGGTCTTTGGCATAATTGAGCCAGGGAACTCACACGGCTGAGAGTCCAGACCATCTGAAAGCCGTGGTAGTTTATTCTGGGCCCTTTGTTTGTCTGGTGTCTTGTGCACTTTGTTCTAATTTCTTTGTTGATGAAACAGACAGGACTGATAAATACTATGGGAAACACCCCATCTTCCCCTCTAGATCTTACACTAGCCCACTGCAGGGATGTGAAGATGATTGCCCATAACAATAGTGTAGATGTAAAGAAAAAGAAATGGACAACTTTATGTTCAGTTGATTGGCCCTCCTTCAATGTTGGATGGCCCCCTGAAGGGACTTTTAACCTGAGTTTGATTTCCAGGATAGAGGACCACGTCTTCCGCCCACAGATGGTCCACCAGGACCAGATCCCATGCATTGTGACCTGGGGAGGCCTTATCGAATGACCCAATGGCCCCCCGCCTGGGTCAAGTCCTTCCTTCCCCCGATTAATCCAACTGCTCCCCCTTCACCTATGTAGGTCCTCCCTCTCAGATCAAAGGTGGAAGAGAAACCCATTCTCCAGGGAGGCACAGAGGAGAACAACATCTTTCCTCCACCCTACTCCTCTCAGATGGGCACCCTGCCAACAGCGCCACAAGTACAGGCCCCGCCTCCTAACCCTAGGAGCCACCATTGCCTCCACAGGCCACACAGAGCCAGGGGGGCAGTCCCCCAGCCTGGCACCATTGTTCTCCCCCTCCGCCCGGTGGGGCCCCCAGATGGAGAGGGCAATCAGCCCTTTCATTACTGTCCCTTTGCCACCAGTGATCTTTACAATTGGCGCTCACAGAATGTGCCTTTCTCTGAAAACACCAGGGACTTGATTAACTTATTGGAAACTGTTCTATTCACTCACCAGCCCACCTGGGATGATTGCCACTAGCTCCTGAGTGTCCTGTTCACTACTGAGGAGCGAAACAGGATCCTGGAGGTAGCCCAGAAATTGGTTCTGGGCCCCATTGGGGACCCTACCACAGACCCAGGCATCATTAATGCCAGCTTTCCTCCTAGCCGTCCCAACTGGGACTACAACATGGCAGAAGGTAAGGAGAGGCTCCTGCTCTAAAACCAGACTCTATTAGCGGGTCTCAAATTAGCAGCTCAAAAACCTACCAATATGTCTAAGGTCTATGATGTCAGACAGGGGCCCGAAGAGAGCCTAGCCTCATACTTATAGAGCTTACAAGATGCCTTCTGGCAGTTCACTCCATATGGCGCAGAAGCAGAGGAATCAGCTCAAACTGTGATGCTTGCTTTCATTAACCAGGCAGCCCCTGACATCAAGAGAAAGTTACAGTCTTTAGATAGACTAGGAGAAAAGAACCTTAGGGACTTAAAAGCAGTGGCAGACAAGGTTTATAATAGAAGGGAGACAGCAGAAAAAAGATGACAGGATCCAGACCATGAAACAAAGTGGGAAAGAACCAGTGTGCGTACTGCAAGGAGGAAGGACATTGGGTAAAGGACTGCCCCAAGAAAAACAAACAATCAGCTAAGGTACTACCGGCTCTAGTTGGGGGTGAAGACAGTGACTAGGGGAGACGGGGCTCAGGTCCCCTCCCTGAGCCCAGAGTAACCCTGAAAATAGAGGGGAAACCAATTGAGTTTATGGTGGATACAGGTTCCCAGGATTCAGTTTTATTGGAGCCAAGAAGGCCAGTGTCCTCGAGAACTACATGGGTACAGGGGGCAACAGTAACAAAGCCCGATTCATGGACTACCCAAAGAAGAGTAGATTTAGGAAAGGGCCGGGTATCACACTCATTTCTAGTAATCCCAGAATGTCCCTACCCACTTCTTGGCAGAGATTTATTGTCAAAAATGAGGGCACAGATCCACTTCACAGCTAAAGGAGCCACTCTGCTTCACAATGGGGCACTGGTTCAGGTTCTAGTCACCAATGACCTGACTGAAGAATATAGACTCCATTAGGTGCCGATCCAACCAAACCGTGATATATCAGATTGGCTCCAAAAATTTCCCCAAGCCTGGGCAGAAACAGGGGGTATGGGTCTGGCAGGACACAGGCCTCCTGTATATGTTGAACTCAAAGCAGGGGTGGACCCTGTTAAAGTGCACCAGTATCCTATGCCCCTAGAGGCAAAACGTGGAATTACTCCACATATCAGAAGATTAATGGAACTGGGGGTGCTGGGAACGACCCAGTCTGCCTGGAACACCCCACTACTGCCTGTCAAAAAGCCCCAATCCGGGGACTATAGACCAGTACAAGATTTGAGGGAGGTGAACAAGAGAGTCATTGACATTCATCTCACTGTCCCCAACCCTTATACGTTACTCAGTACCCTGCCACCAGATCAGCAATGGTATACAGTTCTGGACCTCAAGGACTCCTTCTTCAGCCTGCCACTAGCTCCCAGCAGTCAGCCCTGCTTTGCCTTTGAATGGCATGATCGGGAGGCAGGAATCAGTGGCCAGCTGACCTGGACGTGACTGACTCAAGGGTTTAAGAATTCTCCAACTATATTCGATGAGGCCCTGCATGAAGATCTGGGTGAGTACAGAGCCCAACACCCTGACATAAGCCTGTTACAATATGTAGATGAATTATTGATCTCGGCACTGGACCAGAAGTCCTGCCTGGAGGGGACAGAGGACTTACTCCACATACTTGGACTTGGGATACCGGGCCTCAGCAAAAAACGCTCAGATATGTCTGCAAGAAGTGACTTACTTAGGGTACATCCTCAAGGAGGGGCAGAAGAGGTTGACTAAGGCCCCCAAAGAGACTGTGCTAAAGATACCTGCACCGACCTTCAGAAAACAGGTGAGGGAATTCCTGGGTACCGTGGGGTTCTGCCACCTCTGGATTTTGGGGTTCACCAAAATTGCAAACCCCCTATATGAGGGATATGTCTGCAAGAAGTGACTTACTTAGGGTACATCCTCAAGGAGGGGCAGAAGAGGTTGACTAAGGCCCCCAAAGAGACTGTGCTAAAGATACCTGCACCGACCTTCAGAAAACAGGTGAGGGAATTCCTGGGTACCGTGGGGTTCTGCCACCTCTGGATTTTGGGGTTCACCAAAATTGCAAACCCCCTATATGAGGCTACCAAAGAAGGACAGGACTTCAGCTGGACACAGGAAAGGCAAGAGGCCTTTGAAACCCTAAAATGCAAGCTCTTAGATACCTCTGCCCTAGGACTACCAGACATAAGCAAACCTTTCTGTCTATATGTGGATGAACATAAAGGTATTGTGAAAGGGGTCCTCATCCAGAGAATAGGACCTGGGGCAGGACCTGCTTTTGGCAACCCCTCATGCCTTCGAGGGGGTGCTCAAGCAACCCCCTGATCGATGGTTGAGCAATGCCCGATTAACTCATTATCATGCTCTGCTCCTAAATCTGCCCAGGATCACCTTCCAGGTACCGATGGCCCTGAACCCAGCCATGCTGTTGCCAGATCCTGATCTCAGGGACCCACTCCATGACTATACTGAAATTCTGGCACAGGTGCATTGTATCAGACTTGACCTGTATACGGATGGAAGTAGCTTTATCAGAAATGGTAAAAGGCATGCTGGGGGAGTGGTCACAACCACCTCGAGAGTCATTTGGGCCGAGCCACTGTCAATAGGTACATCGGCCCAAAAAGCTGAACGGATCGTGCTTACCAAAGCCCTAAAGATGGGTAAAGAAAAGAGACTCAACATCTACACAGATAGCAGATATGCATATGCCACTGCCCATTTTCATGGGACCATCTATCAAGAGAGGGGCCTCCTTACTGTAGAGGGAAAGACTATTAAAAATAAACAAGAGATCTTAGACCTCCTGCAAGCCCTCTGGGGCCCAACAAAACTAGCGATAATCCACTGCTCGGGTCACCAAAAAGGAAACAACCCCACCCAGAAGGGAAATAATCTGGCTGACAGGACAGCTAAAGAAATAGCCCTCACCTGCACGATCCTGCCCATTCTTCTTGATCCCAGAGCAAGGGAACTGCCTAAAACTCCCCACTATAGCCTGTATACACGCTCTCCCTATGACTCAATGCCTAAAGGGCTGGTGGAGGACAATGGATGGAAAAGTTATCCTACCTCAGAATTTAGGTGTAAGATTGCTCAAGAAAATACATCAAGCATCACACATGGGCACCTGAAGGATGCAAGACTTACTAAGAAGGGCCAAAGTTAAAATTCAGGAAGGAAATCAAGCTATTGAAAAAATTGTTAGGCATTGTCATGCCTGCCAATTAACCAACTCAGCTCCATCCCATGCTAACCCATGATCCCAGAGCAGAGGGACACGACTGGGTACGTATTGGGAGACTGATTTCACTGAGATCAAACAGGGAAAAATTGGATATAAATATTTACTAGTATTCATAGACACCTTCTCTGGATGGACTGAGGCCTACCCAACCAAACATGAGACTGCTCACGTGGTAGCCAAGAAGATACTGGAAGAGATCCTGCCCAGATATGGTTTCCCAACAACAATTAGATCAGATAATGGGCCAGCCTTTGTCTCTCAGGTAAGCCAGGGAATAGCCACTGCACTAGCTGCCAATTGGAAACTACATTGTGCTTATAGACCCCAGAGTTCAGGACAGGTAGAAAGAATGAATAGAACTCTAAAAGAGACCTTAACTAAATTAGCTTTAGAGGCTCGTGCAGACTGGGTGGCTCTCCTCCCCTTTGCCCTTTTAGAGTAAGAAACACTCCATACCAGATGGGTTTGACCCCCTTTGAAATCATGTATGGAAACCCCCCTCCTATGATACTTAGCCTCCAAGCTGACCTAGTATCGACCTTGGGAGACCAGGACCTACTGGACTCACTCCAACGGTTACAACTAACCCACCAATGGGTCTGGCCACAACTCAGAGCCATATGAAGCTGCTGTCTACCCGCAACCACACAGGTTTAAACCAGGCGACTGGGTCTTCATCTGAAGACACCAATGGAAAAATCTCGAGCCAAGATGGAAGGGCCCCTTCGTGATCCTCTTGACGACTCCTACCGCACTCAAAATGGACAGTGTCGCGGCTTGGGTGCACTGCTCCCATGCAAAACCTGCCGACGCGTTTGCAGTCCCAGAGGATTACAAGGGAGACACCTGGAAGGCATCCCCACACCCTTTGAATCCATTCAAGCTCCACATCTGATGAGACCCTTCCTGCTAACCTGTCTATTGTTGACAATGAACTGCTTATCGGCTGATGGCACCTTTCCTGCAAATAACATAAATCCCCATATTCCCCTTAGCACAATCCCCCAGAAACCTGTGAGCTGGCTGACCAGAGCCCATGATTGGATTCCCCAGTTACAAGACAAGGAGGGAATGTAGGACCCTGAGACCCTCTTCATTCACCCGCTACCTCCAATCCCTCCAGACCCCCACTAATTGTTCTTTTAGCTTCTATAAAAGGCTTGGCTGCTGCTTTAGACGTGCCTAGACATGCCCTGGCATGCCCTGACCCCACCTGCTATTCCCCCCCTTCCAGGAAGCTATAGATTAAGCAAGCCCAGGCATGAAAACTGCCCTATAAGGTAAAAACGGAGACTCCTGGCCCACAGATAACAGTCAGCACATTCCACAGCCCTTAGAATAGCACCTACCAATAAGAAACTTCCAGGGCTGCATCTTATACATCCAATCAGTTTAAAATTATGTTCAGGTGCGCACAGCTCCTTGAACCAACCAAAATATATCTTCAGTATCCCCATCCTCTCTTTGTCTAAAACCTATAAATGGCTCCACTCTCTCTTATTCTGGGCTCTCAGCTCAGATCCATTGAGTTGGTGAAGTCTGAGAGCCCGAGCTTAAGCCCGAACAAACCATAAACCTTTGCTTTTGCATTTTGGTGTGTTGGGTCCTCGGTGGTCTTTTTGGGGTCCAGTGGATCAGGTACAACACAGATAGTGACTTATTCTAGGAACTGACAGGAAATATACAGCCCCTATGAGAGTCAACCAATATTTTAAAATATTTTTATCGATTCTTTGAGAGTTTTACACAATATATTCAGATCATATTCAGATCCCATCCATACTGCTCACCCCAATTTCATGTCATCTATTATTGTTTTAGATTTGCAAAGGATTAGCAAGTCTAATTTGTATTCCCTAAATGCTCTTGAATGGGGTTTGTCCTTTGGATTCTGGTCAACATTCCAAAAACATCACACCCTTAAGAAAACTGATGAATTTTGGACCCTTACTACAGAGACTGCTAGAGAGCCTCCACCACCAGATTGGGCCTAGGGCCTCCACCGAGCTGGAGTGATTCTAACTAGCCTGCCTGGGTAAAAAATAAAAAAGAGAGAAAGTGAGGCACAGACCAGCTAACTAGTAAAATCTGATCAGAAAATAATGAAGCCACGTCAACAATATAACAGAAATTAACATGAAATTGGACTAAGAATCAAGAGAGAAATATCTGAATTAAATAATGTCATACATCAAATGAACCTAACAGGCATCTACAGAATATCCCAAACAAGCACTAATGAATACACATTTACTCAGAAGCCCATGTGAGTTTCTCTAAAATAGATCATATACTGGGGCACAAAACAAACCTCAGCAAATACAAAAAAAAAAAAAAAAAAAAGGAATAATTCCATGCATTTTATCAGAGCACAAAGCAGTAGTTTAAAATGAACATCAAAAGAAATTCTCATAATTACAAAAATTCATGGATATTAAACAACACTCCCAAATGACAAATGGGTTGAAGAAGAAATCAAGAAAGAAAAATAAAGTATTCCTGGAACTAAATTAAAAGGATAATACAACACAACAATAACTCTGGGACACTTTGAAACAGTGGAAGAGGGACCTTTACAGCTCCAGGCAGTTAAATTAAAAAAATCAGAAATGGAAGAAATAAATGAATTAATCGTAAAACTTAAGCACAGGAAAAAGCAAGAACAAACCCAGCAGATGAGCAATATTAAAAAATAACAGAAGAAATAATGAAATACAACCAAAGAAATCCATATAATGAATCATTGAATATAAGGACTAGTTCTTTGAAAAGATAAGTAAATAGACTAAACTTTAGTCCATTTAACCAAAAGAAAGGAAACAAATACAAATCAACAAAATCAAAGATAAAGGGGAAACATAACAACAGACACCAAAAAGATCCAGAACATTGTAAGGGAATACTTTAAAGACCTATATGCTATTAATTTTGAAAATCCAAAAGAAATGAACAAATTTCTATACTCATGGAAACCACCAAAGTTAAACCAGGAAAAGATCACCAGCTTAAACACACCCATTATTATGGGATTTGAATTAATAGTTAAAAAAAAGATCCCAGACCAAGATAGAATCACAAAAATGTTCTACTACCCACACTACTTAAATTATTCAAAAAAAGACACAGAGGGTGAATTTCCAAACCTGTTTTTGATGCCAGCATTATTTTTATACCAAAACTAGAAAAAGCCACAACAAAAGAAGAAACTATAGGCCCATATCCCTAATGAATATAGATGCAAAAATTTTCAACAAAATCCTGGCAAATTCCACACATACAAAGATCAATATGATCATCCATGATGATTAAGTAGATGTTATTACAGATATGAAGGGATGGTTGACTATACATAAGTCAATAAACATAATAAATCATATAAATTAACTCAAAGACAAAAATCATTTGATCATCTCAATAGTCACAGAAAATGCCTTTGACAAAATCCAAAATGCATTAGTGATAAAGGTCTTTGAAGAAATTGGACTGGAAGGAACATATCTCAAAATAAGTAAGAACATATATAACAAACATCTGACATTATTCTAAATGGAGAAAAACTTAAAGAATTCTTATTAAAATTAGGTACCAGAAAAGGTTGTTCACTATCCGCACTCATTTCCAATATAATGTTTGAAACTCTAGCTAAAGCAATAAGATAATAGAAGGAGAACAAAGGGGAAATAATTTGAAAATAAAGGGTAAAATTATATCTATTTATAGATGATATGTTATACCTAAGATATCCCAACATTCCACCAGAAGATTTCCAGTAATTATCAACATTTTCAACAGAGTGGCAGGATTCAAAATCAGTTCATAAAAACCAGTAGCCTTTCTATATACAAATAACAGAAAAGCAAAAAAAAAAAAAAAAGTTCAGTGAAATAAAGACCAAAAAATAAACAAAAACAAAAACAAATATCTAGAGATAAACCTAACCAAAGACGTTAAAGGCCTTTTTAGTGAAAACTTCAAATCTTTTAAGGGTGAGATTGAGGAAGACACAGGAGATACAAAGATCTCCAATGTTCATGGATTTGTAGAATTAATATTGTGAAAATGATCATCCTACCAAAATCAATTTAAAGATTAACTGCAATCCCAATAAAAATTCTTATGACATCTTCACAGATATAGAAATATCCATCCTAAAATTCATATGGAAACAAAATATCCTGTTAGCCACCACAAACTTGATCACAAAGAGCAATGCCAGGAGAATTGTCAAACCAAACCTCAAAATATATTACAGAGCTATAGTCATCAAAACAACATGAAATTGAAATAAAAACAGACTTGTAGATCAATGGAAGAAAATAGAAGACCCAAACATAAGTGCATGTAATTTTTGTCACCTGATAGTTTACAAGATGCCAGGAACTCACACTGGAGGAAAGAAAGCATCTTCAACAAAGAGTGGTACAAAATTCTAAATTTAGGTGTAGAGGAATGAAATTAGACCCATAACTAGCCCTCTGGAAAAAAGTCAACTCAAATGGGTCAAGGACCTCAATTTGAAGAGTAAAATGCTGAAACTATTAGATGAAAATATGGGCAGTACACTAAATATACGGATGTAGGAAATGACTATATAAATTATACATCAGTAGCTTAGGAATTAAGGTCAACAATTAACAAATGGGACCTCATTAAAATACAAAGCTCATTTTAGCAAAGAAAATTACAAGTTGAGTGAAGAGGAAGTCCACATAGTGGGGAGAAAATCTTCACCAGGTATTCATCAAAGACAGGATTAATATAGTGTATACAAAGATTCAAAATAAAAAAAGGAAAAAACAAAAACCAAAACCAAAAACAAGAAAAAAACAAAAACTAAAGCAAATGACACAATTAAAAACTGGGCTCTTGGATCTAAACCAAGAGCTCTTAAGAGAATAAAAAATATTGGCTAATAAACATCCTTAAATGTGTTTGACATCCTTAGTAATTAGGGAAGACAAAACTGCTTTAATATATCATTTTTACCCCAGTCAGTATGGCTAAGACTAAGAGAACAAAGGACATCAAATGCTGTCATGGATGCAGGAAAATGCCAATGAGCTAGGGGGATAAAGGGGAAGTGGGAGCTCTGGAGGAGAAAGAGATAGCAGTAAACAAATATTATTAAGAGGGAAATGGGGGAAAAGAGGGGCATTTTGCCTGGGGAGGGAGTTGAGAGAGTTATATGGGGCAGTGAGAGGAGAGATAAATCATGATTATAGAGTATGAAAAACCAGGGCAATATAGATTAATTCAAAGTCCTACTGAAAAATAAAAATACAATAAATATATGTGTTTAGCTGAAAGCAATATAGAAAAAAAACACACACACACACAAAAAAACCACCGCAGTGTCAGGCAGGAGAAACCTTCCTCTGAGTTATGTTTTAGTGTAGTCCAAGAGACTCCTGAAAACATCAGGCTATTGCCACAACCCGTAATTGTCACCCTGAATTTGAAGATAAGATCCTATTTCTGAAGACAAGCCATACTTCAGACACAGGAGTTGGAACAATGAATCTGGAACTGTCCTAAAAGTCTCCTCCCTGAAGACTAGGTCTCATGGTATCAGAGGATGCTATGCAAACTGCCAATAGAGAAAAGCAATAGCTGTGAAGTCTAATAAACAGCAATGACTGTCCCTGCAAACTATCTCCACTGGTACAGTAGTTGCGCTTTTTTCTTGCAGGTGGTCAATATTTGGCTGATTGAAATCAAGGCTGCTCATTTGTGGTACTGTAGAAATAGCCAAATACACATTGCTAGATAGGTCATAGATTCTAGAGAAAAACCTACTTTTGCCGCATCCCTAGACCAATGTAGTTTTTTACTTTATTCCAAATATTCATTCTTGTATTTACAGACAAGTGTACTGTTCACCCCTGATCAAAGACGCTTAGTTTTCCAACACATGGAGATTGTTACAAAATTCCAGAACTGGTCAATCACAGTGAACAAGTGTCTGTGAGAAGTGTAATCAACCCTAAATAACAAATCCTTCATGCAACCTCTTCATTGAGAATGAATGTATCTCTCAAACTCTCACTAGAAAAGTTTCCTTATGCAGCAGATGATGATTAACACAGAAACCCAATATTAACCAGTGTGCAGGGAACAAGGGGTTGCAGAGTGCTTATCCCTAAATAGGACCGGTATTTCAATCCTCTTCCTCCCAAGACTGGGGACCATCATAAGAGAAGGCAGAAAGGTTGTAAGAGCCAAAGGTGGTGGATGACCACAGGGAAACAGAGTCTTCCAGAGAGCTGGTCATTTACTCATATGAACTCACAATAATGATGATGTCATGCACAATTCCTATGTAAGCTCAAAGCAGACAAAATCCCAGCATGGATATAGATCAGTGGATCAGAAATCCCAACCCAACCTAAGGAACCTTTAGCACTATATGGCTCCTTGGAAGTGGAAAGACAGGGTTGGTACTCTTGGTGGGCCTAGTGAATGTATTCACATTGAAAGACATTGAAAGACACAAATCATACTGTATGGGCCATATTAAACATACAAGAGACTTCATTAAAGTGGATGGGGGAGCATTTCATAGGTGGGAAGAGGGAAATGTATCTAAATGCTATATATTGTATGAAAATTGCAAATATTTAATAAAAATGCAAAATATTATTATTTTTATTTATTTTTTGTTTTATGTACGCATATATTTGTTTTCCCTGGATAGATGTAAGAGTATTTGTGTCATGCAATCCTTATGGAGGTGAAAAGAGGGCCTGGAGCCCCTGTAATTGGAGTTACAGAAGGTTGTTTGCCATCATGTGGGTGGTGGGAAACAAACCCAGGTCTTCTGCAGGAGCAAGACAGTGCTCTTAACCACTGAGCCATCTCTCTAGTCTCATGAACATCGGTTTTAAATGTATGTTCATATTATGCTTTGAATTCCAGTGTATTTGTTATGCTGTTTCCCTTTTCATCTCTTATTAACTTGTATCCTCTCTCTTTTTCTTTTGGTTAACTTTGTCAAAGGTTGGTCAATTGTGTTGATGTTTTCAAAGAACCAACTGTTTGATTAATAGTCTTTTAAATGTTTTTGTTTGCTTCTATTTTATTCACTCCAGCTCTGGTTTTGGTTATCTCTTACAGTCTATTCATTTTTCTTGTTTGCCAGAAGTCTTCAGGTTGTTAATTTGTTTATATGAGATCTTTACAGTTTTCTTTTTGCAGACTGCCATCATTTGTCCTAGAGATTTTGATGTGTTCTGTTTTTAATTTTATTTAGTTCTGGGAACTTTTAAATTTCCTTCTTGATTTCTTCCTTGAATGATGTGTTCTTTGATATACATTAGTTTGTGTGTATTTTACCATTTCTACTTTTGTTATTATGCAGCTTTATTTTTGTTGTCAGATAGAATGCAAGACATTATTTCAATTTTCCTAAGTTTGGTGAGACTTGGTTTGTGTCAAAATATGTGATTGATTCTGTAGAATGCTTCATGGGCTGCTGAGAAGAAAGGGTATTCTTCAGTTTTAGGTGGACTATTTGATTAAAAATTGTTAGGTAAATTTTATTGAAGATGTCATACAATTCCAGGATTTCTCTATTTAGTTTGTGTCTGGATGGCATGTCTATTGGTGTGAGTAGGGTGTTGAGGTCATCCATTAGCTCTCTGTTGGAAATCGTCTGTGATTTCAGATCCAGCAGTGGTTT
>NW_008342018.1:6589553-6638863 GCF_000622305.1 Nannospalax galili | reverse complement strand
GTGTGTGTGTGTGTGTGTGTGTGTGTGTGTGTGTGTGTGTGAAATTGGGTGCCCATGCATTTGGTGCATATAGGTTTAGGGGTTGAAATATTCTCTTGTTGAAACTTTAGGGAGTATGGTTTGTGTCCTCTCTCTTTTTCATTTGATTACTTTTCCTTTTTTCATCTGACTCATTTGTTTGAAGCCTATTTTGTCAGATATCAGACCTGCTATACACACTTGTTTTTCAGTTCCACTTGCTTATAAATCCCCTTTTCATCTTTTTTCCTTAGGATGTGCTGATTATTGAATATGGGGTGTTTTTTTTTTTTTTTTTGCCTTGATTTGTTTTATTTTTTGAGGCATCAAATGATGCATCCTGTTTTCTAATCCAATCTGTTCGTCTCAGTTTTTTAGAGGGGAATTACGATCATTAATGTTTTATTCTTAAGAAATTTTACTGTTTTTTTATGTTTGTGTTGTAAGCACATTTGTCCAGCCCAGATCTTTGTGCTAAAACTTCTGAAATTGGTTCTTAATCCTTTTGCACCCCTGGTTGTTTTAAATCTACACTCAGAGTGAAGTACTGCTTCTATTATCCTCTCTAGAGCCAGCTGAGTGAAAGTATTTTTTTCCTTTTTTAATATTTTTTTATTTTTATTTTATGTATACAAGTGTATTGCCTGATGTATATAAGAGCATGTGTGTTGTGAAATGCCTGTGGTGGTCAGAAGAGGTTGTCAGATCCCCTGGAACTGATGTTATGGATGGTTTACAGCCACCATGTAGATAGCAGGAATTAAAGTCAGGTCCTCTGCAAGAGCAGTCAGTGCACTTAATCACTGAATCTTCTTTCTAATCCCACGAAAATAAATTTCTTAAATCTGTATTTATACCGAAAAGCTTTTCTTTCTCATTCAATTACAGCTGAGAATTTTGCTGAACATAGTCATTTGGACAGTTATTTATGTTCTTTCATGACTTGTAGGTCATTGGTTCAAGCCCTTCTAGATTTCATACTCTGTCTTAAAAATCAGCTGTTATTCTGATACAGCTGTATTTACATGCAATTTGATCTTTCTCTCTCACAACTTTTAATATCCTTTCTAAATTTCTTTCACATTTTGTCTTTTTGAAGCTTTGTATGCTTCACACAGCTTGATAAGTACCTGTCTTTCTTAGATTTGTAAAAATTTCTTCTATGATATTGATTAAATATGTTTTAGAGGTTTTTACCATGGCTTCTTTTCCTTCTTTGTAAATTTAATCTTTTTACACTGTCCCAGATGTCCAACATGTTTCATTTCTAGTTTATTTTAAATATTTTGTGTGACTAAGAGATCCATTTCTTGACATTGTCTTTGGGAGCTGATATTCTGTCTTAAAGTTCACCTAATCTATTGATGAGGCTTTTTATGAGCGTCTCATATGACTTCCTGAGTTTTATTTCAGTTTGGCTTTTTGTCCAAGAATCTATTTATTGACTCTAGTTTCTTGTCTTGAATTGTCTTTGTTATTTCATTCAACAGTTTGTGTTTTCAAGATCTTCATTTTTTTTCACACCCTCTTTGACATCTTTGAGCATATCATTGTCATCAGCTAGGCAGCTTTCCTCAGGAAACTTTGCAATAGGGGTGCTAATTTTTGGAGATATATTGTCTTGTTTATTCCTGTTTTGTGTTTTGTCATAGGACTTAGTAATTAGCAATTACACTGCTTGTGGTGTTTCTTGGTATGGGTAACTGATCTCCCCTTTGTTGAGTGGGTTTTCACATCTTTGCTATTATTCTAATTTCTCAGCTCAGTGGTACTTGATGTTTGTTCTGGGGTCACTCTGATTCATGTGAAATTGGGATATATGAAGTGGTCTCAGTTCAAGCAGAAATAAGAGTGCTTCTGAGCCAGAGATTCCAGGACACAGTACACATGGTCCATAGCAGCAGCATGGGTTGGGTAGCTGCTAGGTGAAATGGCTAGCAGGAAGGTCTATGTTTATTTTTTATTGAATGAACAAAGGTGGTTCCGATTTAGTGCTAAGAAATAAATTATGCAAATGCAACTATTTTTAAAATGTTTTCTTCAATGTATGCTTTTACTGAATTTTTGTGGTTCACACACAATACATCTTAATCATATTTGACACCTCCCCTGTCTGTACCCCTCATAGTTCACCCACAGGATTTCATGCATTCTGTCATATAAGTTAAGGCATGTCAAGTCAAGTTTGTGTACCCAGATATCTCTTCACGGGAGTTCATCCACTGGAGCCCGTTCAGCCTATCTAGCATCAGTCTCTCAAAGATCAACCCTCCTATACACATGTCTCGACTATGTTTTTCTGAGTTTATGTATACTCTCTGCATAACCCTAGCTATGTCTGGGAGTGAGTGGGTTGCTGAAAGGGCAGGCAAATTTCTGTAGAATTGAGCAAGCTAGGATGATGTGAAGGCTGGACTACCTGAGCTGGACCAGACAGCATGAGACAGTGGAAGAAAACTACTGCCAGGGAACTCACAGGTCTGATGAAAATCACAAGTCCGGGGAGTATATAGAATTGTGCAACCTGAGTAGTCCTGGGAACAGGGACGGCTGAAAGAGAATGCTGTGGTTGGAAAACTCCCTTGTTCTCAGGAAACTAACAGGTCTAGGGGCCTCACAGGTCTGGCATAACTCATAGGTTAAGGGGCCGCACAGAGTTAAGAGAACTGAATAGGCCTGAGAGCTGATATGGTTGCAGAGAAGTCTGCCGACCAATTCTTTTTTAAAAAAGGCCATCCCCCGCCCCTTTCTTTCCACCTACTCTTCTTCAATGATCCCTGAGCCTTGGGTGGATGAGGTCTAAAAAAGGAGTCCTATAAGGACACACACTTTGCAGTTTCTTATTCTCTACACATTGGCCAGTTGTGACCTTCTGTGTGCATCAAACTCTGTTGTATAAGGAAGCAGCACTTGTGAAGGTTGAAGGATGTATTAGTATTCTCTCTACATCTTGTTCTGCTATGTTTCATGAGCCTTAAGTGTAGAGGTTCCGCTGCAGATGTGTCATTTAGGGCTGTACATCTCTCAGACATATATTCTGTTTGTGAACAGTTGTGAAACTTTGTAGAAAATTCTATCTTCTAAAGGAAGCTTCTTTGATGAGTGATGTGCAGTATACTTGCCTGCAAATACAATAATTTATATTTACATAGTCAGAAACTTCACTTTTCTAGACATATGACAGAGATAGGGTTTTCTCTTCAAATGGCTATATTAATTTACATTTCTCTCAGCAACATATTCTATTTCACAACTGGCTCTTCAGTTTTATCTTTTATTACATCAGTCGTTTTTTCAGGTGTGAAAAAATTTTTAGTTTTGACTAATTCCCTGGCAATTAGTGTGCCCAATGTATTTTTCTTACTAGTACTTTTATATTGCCTTAGGAAAACTGTGGATTCAAATCCTTTGCCTACTATTGTGTTACTTCATTTTATCATTTTTTAGGTATTTGAGTTCCTTCCATATCTTGGATAATATTGGTGACTGATAGATGTATTGCTTACACATACTTTTTCTGATGTCATTGGTTGTCATTTTACAATTTATTGTTTTTCTTACTATGAAGATTTAGTCTGGAGTACTTTTCTTTCTCTGACTTTCTTTGCTTTGGTTGGCTTGTCATTGATTTTATAATCAATTATTTCCAAGACCAAAGTCATATAAATATTGCTCTCTTTTTCCATTCTCTGCATTCAGAAATTCTAATTCTTAAACCATTACGAGTTTGCTTTTAAATATATTATGAGAAAATTGCTTATATCTAAAATAAGGAGGATGCTTCCTGAGGATGCATAGTAACCTGGAGGGAAATAACAAAGATCGTACCATCACAGTATGTAACTCTGAACTACACTGTAATATCTTAAAGATCAAGGCAGCAGCATGATGGCTTACACACACACACACACACACACACATGCACATATGTGAATAGATCAGAATTTAATGTATTTATAGTTAAGTGGCTTTCAATAAAATTGATGGAACACACAGATGAAAAATCAGTCTTTTTACTAAACAGTGTTGGAATTGAAACAACTGTACAACCACATTTATGAAGGAAATTAGACCACCTATAATTTATAAGACATGTTATTGTTTTATTTTGCTTTTATATAATATCTTTGTTTGATTTTATGCGTATAAGCATGCCTGTGTCATGCAATGGCCAGAAAGGTCAGAAGAGGGCATCTGATCCTCCTGGATCTGGAGTTATGGACTGTTGTTAGTCACCATGTGGCAGGAATTGAACCTGGGTCCTCTGCAAGAGCAGTCATTGCTCTTAACTTCTGAGCCATCTCTCCAACCCCTATTATTGTTCTTAACCTAAATTCCATAGCACTTTGTTCTAGAAAAAAATCTTAAAAAGAAATTTGTATTTTCAGATCCTATAACTTTTGAAAATATATAGGCATGTACACATGCTATTGAAAAGATGGTGTCATTCAGAAATTTGTAAGAATTTCAAAGTTCTCTAAGATACGGTTATCTTACCTGTTGGAGAGAAATGAAGGAAGTTTGGCTATTCCCTGCTTAACTTTTTTCTGTACCTACTATTATGAATAGTTATATAAAAATAAACTCACGTTGTTGGAATAAATTATTAACATTATGTAGTAAAATTTATGGTTTTAGAATTCTAGTATATAAACAGATTTCTGGAAATAATCATAAATACTCCTAGAGCATTTAGGAGGCCTTAGTGCCTCATCACATCATCTCTTTTACAAAACAGTGGTAACATATACCATTTGTAGTACCAGCAGTTTATCTGAATACTACAAAGTAAAAGTAGAAAAGTTAGAAACATTCTAGTGTGGCAATCAAAACTGGCAACAGGAATGAATCATTGGCAGGAGAAGGTACCAGGCACATGTCAGAGTGTTTCAACCTGTGGGCTTTGGAAATCAAAACTCCAGTTCTGAACCCTGGGTTAATGTCAGCCATGTATATGACTCAAAGTAAATCTCTGTGATTCAGGAAATTATTATTTGTGTTCCCATAGGTTGGATTAAATTATTCTGAATTGCATAAATGTACATATTCACAGATTTTAATTCCAAGTAGATAATAATGATTCTAATCATGAATAGACAGCTTGGGACTTGGGAGATGACTCAGTGACTAGGACCGACTGTTGCTAGTTGCACTTTGACCTCTCCATGCACACTGTGGCATGCCTGGGCATACACACACACACACACACACACACACACACACACACACAAACACAAAAGTTCAAAGAAAAATAAATACTTTATTCAGAAATTAGACTTTTACAAGATGGTAGTCCTATAGAGCTCCAAAGTCATCCACCAAAAAACAAATAAATAAATAAAAATAACAAAAAAAACCAATGTCATGTATTGGTTACTAAACTTATAGGGATAAAAGAAAAACAGATTTGGTACCACACTGTACTATAGAAAATAAGTGAAATATCTTATCTAGTAGTCAAGAAATTTGGAATCAAAATAACCTATACAGTGGCAAAGTTAGAAATGTTAAGCATCTCATTAAATGTTGTCATTTCATTTCACCCACATTCTTACCCTTACAATAAAGGAAATTTGTGCATTTTTCACTTCTCATTATCAGAGTGGATAAGAATAAGAATCATGGTCATATACACTGGAGTTGAACATTAAATTAATACATTCCATACCTTTGAAGCATTTAAGTCAGTACCTGATTTTGATTCAATTTCATTCATTGTGTCATATTAAGAAAGGCAAAATTAGTAATTCAAACACATCATGACACAGAGTAGTCTTATTTTTCCATCTTCTGTCCATTTTACTTCACATTACTCTTCCAAGTATCATAAAAGAAATGTTTCAACAAGAATTTTTTAACTATATTATTTGTAAATTGAAATTTTATATTAATATCCATTTTAAAAGCCAATATTAATGATATTAAAATGTAAGAAAATAGTAGATAAGTTGGCCTCCTAAGATGTATAAAAACTTTAGTATCTAATTTTCAAATTTGTAAAAAGTAGAGCAAGAATATAAGCATAATTTTATATATCATTTTATAAAGAATAGGGAACTCTGGTAGAAAAGATAAATTTAAATATTTTAATTTAGTCATGATATTCTAAATTTACTTAATTTATTTCAGTACTTATAGAAGTGAAACAGTTGGTTCAACATTTTCTCATTAGTAGACTCTTTTGGAATATTATTGCAACAAAATAAATATTTAAATATTTTGAACATGTCATGAAAATAGAAATATGAAAATAGAGAATATAATAGCCTTCAGGGAGGTGGCTTCCAAATCAATTCCAGCTCCATTACTTCATGTCCTGTGTCTGAAATATGCCCTGTTTTCAGAAATAGGGTCTTACCTTCAAGTTCTGGGGGATAATCAAGCCAATAGTCTGTGTGATTTGTGGACTCTCTTTGACTATCCTGGCCAGCAACTCAAAAGGGAGGTTTCTTCTTTCTGACACTGTGTTTCTTGTTGTATAGCCTTCAGCTGTACTTATGGACTCATATAGAGATATTCTATGTGTAATTTTTCAGTACACATTTGAACTAATACATTTCCTCTGGTTATTCACACCAGCTAAGCATTATTTATCTCTCCTCTTTCTTTCCCTGTCTAACCCTCCCTCCACTCTATAAAGTACACACATTTTCCCTAATTCACCTTTGATAATACCTGTCTTCTATGATCCCCTTCTGTTGAACTCCTTCTTCCCATTTATCCCATAGTTACTTGTATAACCCACCCTCATCCAATCCCATTTTATCCATTTTCCTCTTGGTAACTCCTGTCTCCCACTATTCCTCTCTCTCAAATTCCTTCTTTCATAGGCTACCTCTCATAGTTTTGAAGGACACTATCCAAGCTGCTAAGGGAGAGCATCAATTGACAGTCTGACCCCAGGTTTAAGTCCTATAACCACAATAACGAAAAGCACAGCAAGCTATATTGGTATAGTAGTGGCATTGTTATCTTGGGGATAATCAACAGCTACCTAATTGGTCTTAAAGTTCATTGAATGGGATGGAACTTATGTGTGATGTTGTAATCATAGCCAAATACACATGGCTGTAGAGGTCATAGATTTTACAGAAAATCTGAAAGCCGTCACGTCCCTAGTCAAATGTAATTTCCTACCATCTGCTAAGTATGGATCCTCATATTTACAGATAAGTATGCCAGTCATCCAATTATCACTCATCAAAGATTTTCTTTTTTTTTCTTTCGCAATAAACAGAGAATATTATAGAGTTTCACAACTGGTCACACAGAATAATTGTGAGAAGTCCACCCCAATTGACACATCTACAACGGAATTCGGCACCTAAGGCTCATAGAACAGAGTGGAAAAAGGGATAAAGAGAACATTAAGGCATTTCTATACTCTCATCAATGGAGTTCCCATATGTAGCAGAGGGAAATGAACACAAAGGCCACAAATGACCAAAGCATACAGAATAAGAATCGTCTGAGTGTGAGTCCATTAAAAGGACTCCTTTATTAAACTTCACCCACCCAGGGCTCACAGACCATTGCAGAAGAGGGGGTAGAAAGTTTACAGGAGCCTAAGACCTTGCTCATATGAACCTTTAGCAATGGTGTCAGCATGCACAAGACCCATGCAAAGTTAGGCAGATATAAACCCAACACAGAATTGGGAAAATGGTCAGTAGGCCCCAACTTTAGCTGAAGAACTATTGGTAGCTGGTTACTGTTCAGAGAGAGAGAGAGAGAGAGAGAGAGAGAGACACCTAGTTACTCTCCAACGGGTGTGGTGCGGAGAGATATAGTCTCAAAAAAATAAGAGAGAGAGAGAGAGAGAGAGAGAGAGAGAGAGAGAGAGAGAGAGAGTTGATCTTCTGTAAGGGAGAGATTCTAGATAGGCTGACTAGAACCCAGTGCATGAACTTGCACTGAGGGAAGTGTGAGTATACTAACTTGATTCAATAGGTCTTAAGATATATGACAGAATTCACAAAATTTGGTGAGGGTGGCCATGCAGGGGTTCTGGGTGGGGAAAAGGGTATAAAGTTGACTAAGATGTTTTGTATAAAATGCACAAAATTTCAATAAAACATATACAATAATAATACAAGAAAATAATGTAGGAATAATAGTCATTTCATGAGTGATAAATATTAGAGTACTTAAACTCCCATTTAAATGAAATTTTAAGACCCCTCTGGTTGTCCAAATAAGAAACAAAGGTGATTAAATCACAGCCAACAAAAAAAAATTATTGTCATATATTAAGACTTCTTTTAAAACAGATGTATCAGGACTCCTTTTAAAGTACAAAGTTTGCACAAAAATGCAGATGTACATTGTGAATTCTAATGAATATATGAAATTTCAGTGGTGTTTCACTGATGAGAAAAATCTGTCCAATGATCAAGCCAGTTTTACTTTCCAAGGTGAATCTGACCTCAGTCATATCTAGAGAAATGCGAGACTAGAATGTCTCATTATAAATTTTCCAACATTTGAACAATGCAAAGATCAAATGGTAAAGCTATTGTCAACTACTAGTTGAAACTATTGTAAATGCAATATCTCACAATAAAATTCTCTTTTCTTTCCAAGGCAATGGCTGCATGGAAAATCACATTATGAGTATCTATCACACTGAATAAATTTGTCATCCTGAATTATACTTCTCAATGAAAGTCAGATGTTTGAATCATTATATTCTATGATTAAAATTAAAGTTTTAAGCATCACTTTGACAACAAAAATGACACAATAGGCCTGGCAACAATTCTATTCACAAAAAGACAGCAACACACAATGAAAAACAGGAATATAACCCTTTGTGAAATATCTCAGATTCTTGGGCAAAACTTAAGTATCCCAGTATACCATAAAACCCAAGAAAGGCTTTATCAAAGCTATAAATGGTTTCCACTTAATCACATGCTATCTTCTTGTCTCTCACAGCCGTACAACATGTTTCTCTTGTAGGAGGAAGTTTGACCAAGGCAGATGAATGTGTTCCCAGGTTATTAAACTCTGCCTCTCAGGAGTCAGACTTCCATCTCTTCTGAATGAGGCATTTTTAGGAAAACACCCTGGACATCAGCTAGAAATACATCAGGCTTAGGAGCACTCAGAAATCAGAAAGCCTTGGTAATTGTACCATGATTATGTCAACAATATTGTGCAGTACTGCTGGAACAAGAACCAACAGATACAGACACATAATCTGTGGAGCACAGCCTGTCACCTTTTCTGACTAAGCCCAGAAACTTAAAATACAAAATTCCTCCAAAAGCACTAGCATATTGTGGGATGTGTGACAAATCCCCGTGCTTCATACACACATAATAAATAAATAAAATCATAGAAACAGAATAGAATGATAATTGACAAAGGTGGTTAGGGTGGAGGATAAATGGAGAGGTGTTAGTGAACATGTACACATTTTCATTTATAACATGAATAAACTCTGAGCATATAATGAATAGTTTTGTAACTATAGTTAATAATATTATGTCTATGTATTGAAACTTGTCTGAGTGGACTGACAATACACCACAACAAATGGAAAAAGTTGAGGTAATTAGGTGGTGAAGAATGTGTTAGCTATTTATCATTTAATAAATATATGTATATGAATGCCCAGATTGTACATCTTAAACATATTTAACTTTATTTTTAAGTATATCTCATTAAATCTTTGGAAAACCTACAAAATTAAAAATAATACTGCTTAGAGTAACTTTTACATGCCTTTGAAATGCTCATTGTAAATTCACATTTTCTTTTTTCTTTGAGATACTTGTATAAGAAATGTGTGTCAAATATACAATATGAAGATAAAGGTTGGAATGTGGAGGAAGCTTAGTCAGTGATAAGGTATCTTGAAAGCATGAGGACCTGAGCTTGAACCTCCAGAACCCATATAAAAATTGGATGTTTACCAAGAGCCCAGAGTTCCCACAGGGTGATGGTAGACAGATAGGAGAATTCCCCAGAAACCCTTAGACCATCTAGCTTGGTAACAGAAGAGGAAAGGCAACAAGGAGACTATCTCAAATAAGGTTTCCACCTCAATTCCACTGACACTTCCACTTGAGCAAAGGGATTTGCACACATAAATGAGCACACACACAAGCACACACACACATATGCTAGAGAGAGGGTGGGGAGAAAGGGACAGAGAGAGAAAGAGAGAGGGGGAAAGAGGGACAGAGAGAGAAAGTAAGAGAAAGAGAGAGAAAAACATTTAAAATAAGAGAAGAGTACTTTTCGGTTCTGAATTGAAGTTTGCCTATCTTGATATTATTGTTTCATAACCAAAATAATGACACTGCTGACATCTTTCTTCATGAAAAATAGTAAATGATAATTTATACTGTACAAAAATTTGTTTATTAATTATAAGGAGACATAGATATATAAGTAATAATTTAATATATATGTTTATACTCCTCAATTTTTAGCTATATGCCCCCTCGATATATCTCATATAAATCTAGCAACATAAGAAATGTAGACATTGGCATGATGAATAACACATGCCACATTTGCAATTAAAAAGATTATAAAGACAAGTGCTAGTTACATTTGCAACAGAAGTAAAGTAAAGCAGAAACCTCATCTTAAGCCTTTAGTTACCATTTTCACTAAACCTCAGTCAATCTCAAATTATCATTTAGGCCAGTGAAATGCCCCAGAGCTTTGAACAAGTGAACTTCAATTCCTTACATGGCCAAACACTTGACACAGAAAGGCAATTGTCACATGCTGAATTAGAGCCAGTATGTGTGAAATTGCTTTCAGAGTGTTACAAGTAAAACTTTATTACCACACTTTAAAACCATTAAATATGCTTAACACTTTTATTCACTCTTTGACTCACTTTAAATAAAGTTTATTCTTAAACTTCTGAAGACACCCAAGAACACAAATGTAAAGTTATCTCCATTCTGAAGGAATCAGGAACGTCAGAAAAGTTAACACATAGATTAATTCTTAAAGTGCTGAGATAGGAAAACAGTATAACTTTGGCTGAATTTTCTGAGATTCTATTTTCTGGATCTAAATTTCTGCAAGAAATTTACAATGAAATTAGTGATACTTATAGATGGATAACTAACTGAAGAATTTAGCCTTTGGTCTTTTCCAGTCTCATAAAGAAAGCTTCAAACAACTCAAATTGCCCTCATTAACTAATTAGAGTAAGTGATGTCCCTGAACCCATTGATTGAACTGAAGTATAATTTCAAAGCAAACATCAATAAATCCTTCAGAACGACATAAATATAGCAGAAAAATCATTCTGCTCTGAAATGCCATTAAAAGAACTGTTGTTTTACTTGCCTTATATCTACAATTATGATCTTATGAAATTTATTTTAGACCCTATTTTTGCATTGGATAAGATAAATCAAACTGTGCTTCCCAATTTGGAATGCCAGTCAGTGGTTTTGCAAACAATCACAGAGCAACAGCATGGCTGAAGGGGATGCGTGTTACATTAACAATATTATGAGACTGTTGTTATGCTCCTAATTTCAGTGATTGGAGTATAGTATTTATGTTTTATTACACATCTAAAGAGCCATATTCTCAACAACAGGAATAAGTCTCTGAATACCTGATTATGTTCCTTTTACTAAAGGAACAAGCAACTTAACAATCCCACCTATCAAAAGGGTATACATTTTGAATTGATTTTGTGTCCCCATTTTATCAGCCTTCTTACAGACCAAGCATCATTATAAGACTGTTTGATGACAATCCATTGTATCTAAGTGATCAAGGATTAACAACTACTATGGTACGATCAGGATCAGTTATTTTCTTTTGAGGCCATTTTGGCGCAGTGACATTATGCTACAGTATTCAAGATGCAGCAAATATACAAAGGAACAAAATTTAATTTTTAAAAATATGTGCGAAAGTCTTTTCAGAAACGTGATATTTCTGAAATCATCCTCTGACTATATCTATGAGATGATAGAAACTTGCTTCAAAATAATCTTTGTTTTTAGATCAAGAATGTCATCATAAGTTATCTGTAGAGGCCCTGAGCTACATATTATATCATCATCCAATCCTACCCATAACAAGAATATATAACTGTTTTTAATGTCAATCAACTTATATATTT
Organism: Nannospalax galili; assembly: GCF_000622305.1. Taxonomy (NCBI): domain Eukaryota; kingdom Metazoa; phylum Chordata; class Mammalia; order Rodentia; family Spalacidae; genus Nannospalax; species Nannospalax galili. The sequence continues at coordinate 6,626,730 of NW_008342018.1, read as the reverse complement.
CATTTATAGAGATGAATAGCAGATGGATTAGTACAGAGAGTTGAGAAGTAGATAGATCCACAAGTTTTAGTGTCTGCTGTTTCCCTTTACATGTCAAGATACAACCCATACTGCTTCAGAACTTCAGGTCAGTTAAATTTCTGGATCAAATACTAAATTTACAATTCCCTAGAGATATGGCAAAGGAATATAAAGACATAAAAAATAAACATTAATAAACCTAATTCATACATCTATCCATAATCAAGTATACATCTATCCATAATCATCAAGTATATTCATTTAGGCTTGTATATGCCTTTAAAGATGAGCCAATAAATTTATTGAAAGATATATCTGAAATATCAAAATCAGATAACAGGTTAGGTATTTAGACTTATAAATAATATATGCCATCTTGGTTTGTGGAATGTTAGGTAACATTTTAAAATTAAAATTTTGAAAACTAATTTAAACAGAAACAATTTAATATAATCTAGAGTTAATTAAATTCTATGAATATATATTTAATATAGTTAGACACAGAAATCTGACTAAATTAATTAAAATTAAAGATGTTTGGAGAAATGGCTATTGCAAAGATTCAAAATGTTCTCAAGAAATTCAGAGAAACAAACAATGAAATCACAGGCATGGGGGAACCAGTATCATCCCAAGGAAGACAGTAGCAAAAGTATAAACCTTTCTCCATTCTGCTCTGTAAATTTCACTCCACATCCTTGCTTTTTTCTCTTGTCTTAATAAATACCATGCTGCATTCAAGTCCTAATTAAAAATTCAATAAGATAAATGATTACACTCAGCTCACTTCTTAGGACCAGGATTATAAATTCTAGACATTGTATAGATGTCATTCCTACTTATCAGGGAAATGAATCGTCTAGTCACAATTGCCAGACAATAATGAGCAAGGTTGTATCATCACTGTGAAAGACTATCTGAAAAAAAAAATATATATATATACACATATGGCATGGAAAAGTAGGATGTACTTTAATCCAATTTTGTAAACTCAGAAAGTGAGAACTATGAACACACTTGGAGGTTTGGTATTATACAAAATTTTAGCATAGAAAATTTAGTTGAATATCCTATTTTCTTATTACTCTTTTAATATTCTGGCATCCATCTCATAAACCACACTTAACTAATTAATATCTCCCTGCTATCTGAAAAGTTTGCTCTATTCTTTCTGTATTGTGATAGCTCTCACTCATCTGCAACACACACGTCCTTGCTCTAGACACATGGATGTAATATCAGGAGATTTTTTTTTCTGCATTTTAAGCAGTTATCTAGGTCATGATTTAAGCATTATTTTAACCTCTCTTCAAATTATTATTTCCTAAAATCTCTTAGTTGTCTTTTTGTTTGGTTGGTAGTTTGTTTATATATAGTAAATCACATAGACATTGTAATAGGAGAATTATTAAACTTCTAATCTTTCAGCATCAATGATAAAAGATAATTCATGAAAAGAACTCTCTCAAAAAAGTAGTCTTATTTTATCATAGGATTCAGTTAGTTGTAAACATACACAAGAGAAGCAACAGAAATCAGTGCCACAAATTTACTCTTACTAATCCTTTTCATCTCTTTCATAGAAGTCAGTGGTGACTCAAAACTCATCACAGGGAAGCTGATGGAAACAGAAGAACATATTAACTTCTTGGGTGCTATGAAATTTGCAAACAAAATTTTAGCCTCTGGTTTAGCCTACTGTTTTATGCACACATTTCTAATCTCTTTTAAGATATTTCTGAAACATTTATACTTCATTTCACAGAAAAGATATGCTATCCTCAATTTTCAATTTATTACAAATTTTTACTCAAAAGAGTATTCATGGACTAGAGTGACTCAGTAATTAAGAATCCTTACTGTTCTTTGAGAGGACTGGAGTTTGGTTCCCAGTGCCCATGCCAAGTGGCTCACAACACCATGCATCTACAGCTCTATGGGATCCAACACTTTTTCTGCACTTACCTGCACATACCCACGCACAGGCATCTTAAAAAATACTATTTGTTTCTAAAGGTTATTATTCAGATTAGCGTCCTTCACTTAAGCATATGACAGAAAATACTTTCTATGAAAAGGAAAATGTTTAGAAAATAAGAGAAAACTGAGCATATCCAAATAGATAACATATATGAAATTTATTATTTATAAAAATATGTAACAGAAGAAAGACTTAAAAGACTAGTGATGGATAAACAAAGTGGCATGCCCCATTTGTACTGGGATATAAAGCAAGCTATATTGTGAGAGTTGATGATGTGGCAATGATAAGACACACTTCTTTTTAAAATATGTCTTTGATTTGTGTGTGTGTGTGTGTGTGAGAGAGAGAGAGAGAGAGAGAGAGAGAGAGAGAGAGAGAGAGAGAGAGTATGCGTATGTGTGTATATATGTGTTCAAATATGCACAGAAGCCGAAAGAGGTTGTTGGATCCCCTGTTCCTGGAGTTACAGGTAGTTTTGAATTCCTTGACATGGGTGTTGGGAACGTGGTTCCTCTGCAAGCATAGCAAGGGATCTTTACTGCAGAGCCATCTCTCCAACCTAGTAATGGCACTTTTGAAGACCTGAGAAAAAAAAGCAAGGTCAGTGTACCATGATCTCATTTTACTGATTGAATTCTGCAGGTGCTTTTCCTTTGCCATGAACAACAAGTAATTAACCAGAATGGAATCCTGACAGAGTACTCTCCCTGGACACAGAGGGAGGGGGCAATACATAGAACATCTATCACCACAGGGACCCTAGTAATGGCACTTTTGAAGACCTGAGAAAAAAAAGCAAGGTCAGTGTACCATGATCTCATTTTACTGATTGAATTCTGCAGGTGCTTTTCCTTTGCCATGAACAACAAGTAATTAACCAGAATGGAATCCTGACAGAGTACTCTCCCTGGACACAGAGGGAGGGGGCAATACATAGAACATCTATCACCACAGGGACAAAGTTTGTAGGTCTTTTCAATGATGTAAGATTTCTTTTTTCATGTATATCTTAATTATAAGATTTTGAGTATAGTAAGTTTGTCTCTGCTGTAAATAATTCTTTCTACTTATGTGACTTCCATGAGAATTGAACCATTTTGAAATCCCTTTTCATTTTCTGTTTCCAGTGAAAACTTTCATGATTATTTTTATTTATCCTTAATATTCATGAATTTTCTTGTTTCTTTCAATATTGCCTAAAATTACAGATCAATTTCATTTAAAAGTGTGTGTGTGTGTGTGTGTGTGTGTGTGTGTGTGTGTGTGTGGTTAAACATTACTAATCACTGGCAAAACTCAAACCAAAACCATAATACCACTTCACTCTAGTAAGAGTGGCTACTGTCGAAGAGAAAAATGAAAACTGCTGACACAGACATGAACAGAATGATCCCTTTCATGGTCTTGGTATAAATGTAAATTAGTAGAGACATTTTTGGAAAATTATAGGTGATTTCTCAAGAAAATAAAAACAAGATTTCAATGTCTGGGGAAATAGTTCAATGGGTAAAATATTTGACATGCAAGTTTAAGGACCTGATTTCTGATATTAGGCACCCATGTAAATGCCCAGAGGCTATCGGAGCTTGGTTGTAATCCCATCACTTTGAAAGTGGAGACAGAGGATTTCCAGTGCATGCTGAGTAGCAGAACTGGTGAGCTACGAGATAAAATGTGAGACCTTGCCTCTCTCCATAAGGTGGAAAGTAACCAATGAAGACACCTAACAGGAAACTCAGGCCTCAACCTGCACACACATATAAACCCATTCACACATAAATACACATACATGCACAACACATACACACACACAATAAATAAATTTACAATATGATCCAGCAAAGCTAAAGGAAATTAAATCACTATGTTAAAGGTCAGTATGCACTCCCATTATTACAGAACCAAAATTAACAGGTTTATAAATGACATGTCCACTAAATGATCAAAGGACAATGTGTATATATGGAAAATGCATTTGAATTCTGTACAGAATCAAAACCAATGAAATATCTATCATTTGTAGCAACATGGATGGAATTAAGACAGTTTTGATATGCCAAATAAACAAGGCAAATGCAATATGATCTCACTCATATGTGGGACTTAAAAAGCTCCTGTCACAGAAAATGGGGCTAGAATAATGGTTACTAGAATAGGCTGTAGCGAGAAGACTGGAGAACATACTCAGTAAGTGTCAAGTTGTAGTTGGAGGGAGTAAGGAATCCTGCTGCAATATCAGACAATAGGAAATCAAGGCAATAAAAAGGTACTCTGTAATTTAAGGAGTCTGAAGGGAGGAATTTGTATGTTTTGGCAATAAATTATCAATTTATGATGTAGATATGTTTAACTTGATTTTAATGTACAATATAGCATGTGTTAAAATACTACATACAGCTGAGCATGGGGGTAAACTCCTTTAATCCAAACACTTGTGAGGCAGGGGCAGGTGTATCTTTGTGAGTTTGAAACCAGACTGGTCTATATAGCATCTTTCAAGTCATCCAGAGTTATATTGTATGACTCTGTCTATAAATAAATAAATAATCACATACAATCACATAAACATATAAAATTGGTATGTTGTGTTCCAGTGAAAAACAAGTTTACATTTAAAATTAACGTTTTCCACAGTGGCCTATCTTTTCATAAGGTTTTTCTTGCACTCTTATGCCATCTTTAAAACAATGTTTGTCAAAATCAATAGTATTTTACATTTCAATTCTCTTTATATCATTCTTCAAGAATTTATTGAGTTATTTTATGTGCTAAGAATATTTCATATATCATATGTTTTTAATTTTTTTTCTCTTCCCTATTATGTTTTTCCCCCCAAATATTGATACTTTTCCCTGTTTGAACATTAAATTGATAGGGAGACTCTTCATAATATCCAGTTTGTATTTTCTCACTGAAAAACTTGCATTGTTAATAAAAATTATTGATGTTTTTTAGTATGCATTATCTCCTTTTCCCCCCTTTTCTATGAAACTGTTATTCTATTACTATTTTAGTAATCCTTTTTAAAACAATTTATTCTTTCATTGTTTAATTTTATTGAATTTTTGTGCATCTCATACATTATCTTAATCATATTTACACCAACTCCTCATATATACCCTCCTGAACCTCCCAAAAGATTTCATACATTTTGTCATATATGTTAAGGCCTATGATTCAAGTTTATGTAACAAGAGGTCCTGGGTGTAAGTTCACACGATGGAGTCTAGTCAGTCTATCTAGAGTCACTCCCTTAAAGAAGATGAACACTTCCTCACTCAGGAATAAACAGCTGCAATAGCTCCTCATCCTAGGTTGGAACCTGCTGCCAATTTCCTCAGCTATACGTTCGGTTTTGTCTGCGTTTCCATGGGTCTTCTGCATGCTGTTACCATTGCTGTAAATTCTTATGAGCAAGTTCCCAGAGGAATGGAAGACTCAGTTTCTTAATATCATGCACTAACCCCAAGTCTTACAATCTTTCTGTCCCCTCTTCTGCAACAGTCCTTGAGCCACTGGTGGGTGAGGTTTACTATAGGAACTGTTACCAGGGACACACACTCTGTAGTCTCATTCTCTACACTTTGGCCACTTGTGGCCATCTGATTGCATTACACTCTGTTGCATGAGAAAGCTTTGATAGGAAGAGTTGAGAAATGAAGTTGTATTCTATGTTCCTTGAGACCTAGGTATAGAGATTCCATTGCAGCTGTGTCACTTAGGGCTGGGCATCTCTCAGATATGTATTGTCTGTGTGTGACTTGTTGTGGAAATCTGTAATAGTGTGTATGTGTTGTGAGAAGAAGTGCTTTGATGACTAGTGAATGGCATATTTGTCTGTAAATATAAGGACCCATATTTTAGCATACAGTAAGACATTATGTTTGTCTAGGGATATGAAAGAGATAGGGTTTTCTCTAGGATCTATGACCTCTCCATCCATTTGTATTTGGCTTTGTTTACAGTGCCACCCAGGAGTTCCTTCCCACTGAGTGGGCTTTAGGTCCAGTTAGGTAGCTGTTGATCACCCCCAAGATAAAAGTGCCACTACTGCACTGCCATAGTTCTTGTGCCAGTCATCGTTGTAATTCTTAGGCTTTAAAGCTGCGGTATGACTGATTGATTTTTCTCCCTTAGCAGCTTGTGTAGTGTCTGCTAGAAATATAAGAGGAAGTCTTCAGAGAGGAGGCTTCTAGGTTAATTCCAATTCAGTTGCTCCAAGCCCTGTGTCTGACGTATGTCCTGTCTTCAATGATAGAGTCTGAATTTCAAGTAATTATGGACTGGATAATAGCCTGTGATCTTTGGGGAGTCTCTTTAACTACTCTGACCAATTTGAAGGGAGACTTCTCCTGTCTGGCACTGTGTTTCTTATTTTATAGCCCAGTTAAACAAATGCACTCTCATTCAGATAGTGTACGTGTATTTTTTGTACATTTTTATTAAATTTTGTGCATTTCATATAAAATATCTTAAAAATCTTTATATTCCTTCCCCCATTCGCACCATCTGATAGCTCCCTCTGCCAGATTTCATGCATTCTGTCACATATGTTAAGACCTACTGAATCAAGTTAGTGTACCCAGGTTTTCCACTGGAATCAAGTCATCCTGTCTAGAGTTACTCCTTTAAAAAAGACCAACTCTCCCTCATCCAGCAGTGATCCTTTGCCAAAAGTTCTTTGGATAAGTTGGATGGGGTCTAATGCCCATTTTCCCAGTTCTATGTTGGGTTGTCTGAATGAGTTTACATGGGTCTTGTGCATGCTGACACCATTGCTGTAGGTTTATATGAGCAAGATCCTGGGAGTCTATAAGACTTTGTTTCCTTATGGTCACGCACATCCTACCCTTGCTCTTACAATCTTTCCACCTTCTCTTATGCAAAGGTCCATGAACACTGAGTGAGTGAAGTTTAATACAGGAGTCCTGTTCAGGGACCCACACTCCGAAGGCTCTTATTCTCTACACTTTGGACATTTGTGACCCTTTGTATTCATTGTCCTCTGTTGAATGAGGGAGCTTCATTGATGGGAGTTAAGGGAGACATTAGTATTCTCTCTGTCCCTTATTCCATTATGTTCCATGAGCCTAAGGTGTAGAGGTTCCATTCTAGATGTGTCACTTAGGGATAGGAATCTCAAAAACTTTTATTCTCTGTGTTTGACTAGTTGTGGAACTCTGTGATAGTCTCTGTTGCAAAAGAAACTTCTTTGATGATTGGTGACTGACATACTTGTCTGTAAATGTAAGGATCCATAAGAAATGTAGTAAGAAATTACATTTGTCTAGGGATGTGACAGCCTTTGGGGTTTTCTCTAAGATCTATGACCTCTACAGCTGTGTGTATTTGGCTGTACAGTACTACCCATGAATTCTCTCCCATTGAGTGGGCTTTATATAAGTAGGTGGCTGTTGATTATCCCTACTGTGGAGATAAGGATGTCACTAGTGCACCAATATAGTGTTGGTTGATCATTGTTGTGGTTATTAGGATTTAAATCTGGGTTGGACCATCAATTGATGTTCTCCCTTAGCAACTTGCCTAATGTTTTCCAAAACTATGAGGCCTAGGCTTCAGAGAGGCGGCTTCTTTTGTGTTTTCATAATTATACCTTGTAATTATACCTTCCTTTCTTTTCTTTTTGTAGCCTCTTGGGCATAGTCATTCTCATATTCAGTCTTTCCAGTGTTTTGAGTATTCTCTGGATTGGTGAACATGAATTCTTTCAGCCTATTCATGTCATGGAAAATTTTTCTTTCCCCTTCGACTATGATAGATAGTTTTCCTGGGTAAAGTGTTCTGAGTTGGCATCCATGGTCATTTAGAACAGGGAATACTTTGTTGCAGACTCTGATGTCTTTCATAATTTGTGTTGAAAAGTCTGATATGATTCTGGTGGGTTTTCCATTAAATGTAACTTGTTGTTTTTCTCTAGCAGCTTTCAGTACCCTCTCTTTCTTCTGTATTAGTGTTCTACTATGATATGCCCTGGGGAAGTTTCTGATTTGGTCCTGTCTAATTGGCATTCTGTGCTTCTTCTATCTGTTTCAATGTGTCTTTCCTTAATTTGGGAAACTTTTCTTCTATAATCCTATTGAAGATCTGGTCAGTGCCATTGACCTGAGATTTTTATTCTTACTCTATGACTGTAATGTGTAGAGTTGGTCTTTTCATGGTGCCCCACATTTCCTGCATAATCCATTCCTTTTTTTTTTTTTTAATTTTATTTCTTGATTGAGTGCCCTGGTTCTTCAACTTTGTCATCCAATCTTGAGATCTGTTTTCCACTTCATTCATTCTGCTTGTGAAGATTTCTCTTGTTTCAAATTGACTTACTGAATTTTTCAATTCCATCTTCCTTTTGATTTGGGTTTTCTTCAATATTTCTGTCTCTTGTGAACTTACTTTTCAAGTCCTGAATTGTCTTTGTCATTTCACTCAGCAGCATATTTGTGTTTTCTTGAGCTTCAGTCTGGCATTTATTCTTATCCTCTTTGAGATCTTGAGTTGTCTGTCTGGGTGGTCTTTAAATTCTTTGGTCATGTGTATGATTGTTCTTTTAAATACTGCATTCTGGTCTTTGCTGGGTGATTCTCATTGTAGTACATTGCGGGACTGGTGGGTTGGGGGGATATAGTCATTATTTGTATTTTTGTGTAGTCGTTTGGGCATCTGGGTGTTTTGATGGATGTGTGTCTAATACGAAACTCTAGTCTGATTATGTTTCATTGAAGTTTGGTTCTGTTTATATTGTTGAAGTAGCTTGGTTTCTTTTGCTCAAATATGAATAGTTAGTTGGTGTGGGCTTCTGGTTCTCACTTTTCATTTTTTTATTGGTGAGACATGATGGTTTCAAGTTGCTTAGTGAAGTGCTCTCTGGTGGGGCTAAGGGAATTCAAGGCTATGGGGGGCAGTGTCCAGTGACTGGGTTCTGGCAGGCTAGAGGGGAGGATTTAGGCAGGAAGATCAGGAGAGGTTATAGAACTAAGGATAGTGTGGGGTCAACATGGGGAAGGTCTAATTATCTAGGAGGAATAGATATGGGTTCGGAAGCTAGAGAATGCAATGACTCTGGGTGTGGCAAAGTCTGGGTTAGGAGCCTATTTCAGAAGTCTGAGGCAGAAGTGCAGGAGTGGGCCCAGATGCCAAGCATGGAGAGAGATTGGAGCTGCTTAGGGTGCAGTGTTTGAGGTCTGACTTGCAGAGTAGTATGTAGGTCTCTGGCAGGCAGATTGGGAAGCAGTCAAGGGCAAGGAGGGAGTGGGGACAGTCTGAGAAAGGTTTAACAAACTAAGCAGAGGCAGAACAGGTGTGGGGCAAGAAGTATGTGTAATGCAGCTTGCCTGATCTCCCTCAGCCATCTTGAACACATTAACAGTCTTGTTCAAAAAACTGTGGGCATCCCACTTCCTTCATAAAAGAAATTATTTTCCAAAGGTTTCTTGGATCAACTTTTGCTAAGATTATCTCCAAAAATAAATTACTGGACCTATGTGAAAAAGAGGACCGTGGTATGCTTTCCCCAAGAGCTAGGAATCTAATATAGTCACATATTTTGATGCCCTACTCCATGAAAAACTTTCCATACTTACCACAGTCCTATGGTTTATTCACAAATAAATCATAAGATTAAGTATGGATTCACTTAAAATCACATTAGTTGTCTCTGTATTTCTTACTCACTGCATAACCTCTAAAAATCTTTGAAAGGGAGGGGAGTATTCTGGACCTTATCAGATAATGGGGGTTTGTTTACTTTAAGAATGTGTTCTTATATGGTAGTATTTGTGTTATCCAATGCACATTTATTTTAAAAGCATCTTAAGCTTTGACCATGTGATGATGAAGTTGGTTAACATTGAATTGACATGAGGGGATAATATATAAAAAACCCTTCTTTGAGAAAATTGGCTTAAAGAAGGAAGTCAACAGTTACAATACATGGCAGGCCTGGTAACAATAAGAGAGATACAATAGTTCTTGTGAGATAGGAGAAGAGCACCTCATTCTTCCTGAATCACAGAAATCTTTCATAATATGTCTTGAGTCTTGGTTGCAAAAATAATCAGAACTGGGTAGCAGAGGAAGCTCATGGATTAAAAGGAGACTATGAACATCAGGTTATATGAGGGAGCTAGATGCAACACAGTATCACAGGAATAATGGTGAGGAAATATGGCAATTTTGTAGCAATTATATGAGACTTCTTACACATGTTCAGAGGTTTGGAATTCTTAAATGACTATGTTTTATCAATGTGATCTAATTCATCTCATCAATAGGATTCAATGTAATAGTTCCAAGTACTGTGGAACTATTACATAGTACTTCAATAGTACTTGTATAGGGTGTAGATCATTTCAAAGCACATTTCTTATTTTAATTCACAACCATACATCAATTAATATCTTCTTTATACCTCTCCATGTTACAAATTTTAGAGGTGGGAAAGATCTGTGCGTGACAACAACTGAAATATTGCTCCTCTGTCAAAAGAATGCTATTTGCATTTTTTCAATTTTTCAATTTTAATTTTTAATAATGTTTTTATTCTTGAGAATTTCATATAATATATTTTGATCACATTCAGACCTCCTTCCCCTCTCTACCCACACCCTAATATGTCTCCCCCTGGACTTTATGCCTGCTATTATTATATTTTTCTTTTTTGAAGGCCTGTGGAGACTAATTCATATTCCCCAACGCTCTTGGTTATGGGCCAATGCCTTGGAGTCTGGTCAACCTATTAGGTGTCAAACCCTTAAAAAAAAATGACTCTTCCTCTCCCAGCAGCTATCATTTGCCAATATATCCTCTACTAGGACTGAAGCTTCTAGTCTACATCTTTAATTCAAGCTGTGTTTTTTTCTGGCTCCAGCTTGCACATGTTCTGTACAACTGTCACAAGTGCTGTGGCATCATATGTGCAACTGCCCTACAGTGCTCAGATAACATTGTCTCATTGCATTCCTCAACTACCTATGGCTCTCACAATCTTTCTATCACCTTTTCAGTGATCCCTGAGCCTTTGGAGGAGATGGTATAATACAGGTGTCTCTTTCATGCACAACAACAATTTGGTCTGTGTGTTAATCTCCGTCAGCTACAGGAAGAAGCTTCTCTGGTGGGAAATAAGAGATACATTTAATCTAAGAATATAAAATAAGACATTAGAAATTGATTAATACTATGTCTATTAAGTAGAATAATAATAATAGGTTCTCCCTTAGGACCTATACCCTGTCTAGACACAGGGGCCTGCATTTTTATTTCAGCCTCTTGGAGTTCAAACCACTAGACATTGTAGGTATTACTTTGGGAACAGTAGGTTACTGATTATAATGATCTCACAAAAAATTGTTAGACATAATTTAAGACACTTTTTCACACACAGATGACACTGGTATTCAGCTCATCTTGCTTTTGCTTTTTTAAGCTTGGTTCTTTAGTTATGTGATGGTGCCTCCCACATTCAGAGTGAGTTTTCCTTCTTTAGTTAACTCTTTGTAAATGCCCTCACAGACACACTCAGACGTGTGTCTCCTGGGTGATGATAAATACATTGCACTTGACACTAAAGACCCATCATCACATAGTAAAATTATCAAAATTAAGAAATCAGCACTGTTATACTACTACTAACTATATAACAGTTTTTCAGATTAGCTCAATCTCTCCATTCATCTTTTCTTTTTTGTAGTGTAGAATCTAATCATAGATTTCCACAATATATTTAGCTGGAGACTGAATCTATTTGTTTTAAATCATAAGTTTCTTTTGATTTTTTGTCATTTTTCAACAGTTTGGTGAGTATTTGCAATACTCAGATTGTGTTTCTCAAATATTTTCTAATTTATAGACTGAGATGATTAGGGTTTTCTTTATAGAAATACTGTAGAAAAGAATTGTTATTCCATCACCTCAGGGTATCACCATGATATTATGGAATATAAATCCTGACTGCCAGGCTAGGATGGTACCTGATAGGCCTTGCAAAGCTATAGGACACTTTATACATATTGATTTTTTACTTTAAGTGTGTGTTTGAATATATGTATATTCATCAGGTGGGTGCAGGTACCCCTGGAAGTCAGAAGAGGGCACTGGTTCATCTGAACTGAAGGTATAGGCAGTTATGAGCACCACGTGTGTGCTGGAAACTGAATCCAGGTCTTCCGCAAAAGCAGCAATTGCTCTTAATCACTGAGTCATCTCTCCATCCTAGTAGTCCATCATTTATAATTAACAAACATGTAGAAGTTAAAGTTTGCTACTATGCAAATGTTAGCTTCCTCTCCAACATTGACTGATAATGTTATTAAGGCTTCCTATTGTCCATAGATATTCAGGAAGCCATTGATGTGTCTCTCTCTATGGAAAATATTTTCTCAGAATTTCTCCAATATTTCCCATAAGTGCCCAATGGAGTTTTGGAAATTCCTTGAAAAGATTGTGATTCCCTTTAAATTTTATGTTCCTATAGATTTTTAAAATTTATCACTTCTCAAATGATGTAAGAAAATAGAATAAAAAGAAAAAAATTATATTCTCTAAGGGGAATATGCATGTATCAAGAAATGAAGTATATGCAGAATGGAAAGATACTACACATAATGCAGTTCATCATTTCAATAATCAATTATAGGTTTTGTGTGGAGGATTTTATTATTTTAGTCCTACTTTACACAGAGTCAACAAGTTCAACCAAATCTTTTTCTGTTGCAGAATAATTGCACTTCTGGAAACAAAGCGCTGCCACAAAGTGAGAATCAAAGAAATGAAGTATATGCAGAATGGAAAGATACTACACATAATGCAGTTCATCATTTCAATAATCAATTATAGGTTTTGTGTGGAGGATTTTATTATTTTAGTCCTACTTTACACAGAGTCAACAAGTTCAACCAAATCTTTTTCTGTTGCAGAATAATTGCACTTCTGGAAACAAAGCGCTGCCACAAAGTGAGAATCAATATTTACCTCTACAAATTGTGGCTTATAATAGCAATGATTAGTATGAAATATGGTCTATTAATAATATAGGGCTTTTCATATCAAGAATATTAAGCAAGTAATATGTTACCATTCAAAGCGTGCTGCATAGAGGCAAAAATCAATGATAAGGATGATTGGAATCTGAGTACAAGATAGTTCCTTGAAGCACAGAATCAGTTAGGAAACATCTCAGAAAGAGGAGAGTTTGGCTAGGTGAATACTATGCAATAAAGAAACCCTCATTGAATTTTACTGTGTGTCCCAGAAAATTACTTCATTTATTATATTAGAGACCGTGAGTTATGGGGCTGGAGAAGACAGCTCAGTTAGTGGTGTGCTGGCCTAGCAAGCACAAGGCTCCAGATCCCAGCCACAGTACCTCATAAACCAGGCAGGTGGCACAGTCCTGTAATCCCAGCCCCCAGGATGTGGGGGAAATGGGATCAGCAGTGCAGGGTCATCCTTGACTATGTAGTGAGTTTGAGACCAACCTGGGATACATAAAACCCTGCCAGACACACACGGAGAAGAGAGAGAGAGGGGAGAGGAGGTGAGAGGGGAGAGAGGAGAGTAGAGAGAGGAGAGAATGAGAATTATAATTGGAAAGGCAACAGACCTTGAAGTCACATTTGGCTACAAGGACATCACTATAGGGACTGACTTTGCAATAGAAGTGGTGCTATGGCTACATTAAAGCAGAAAACATCTAAGCAAATAAAATAATGAGCACAGTAACCTAGACACATTTGTATTTGTAGTCTAACATACATGTTTGCAATGATAACAAATCAGCTTAAAATGAGATGCTTTTCTGTGGTTTATTTATTTATATTTTTAGGCGAGGCAGGGAGAAGTCTGCACAGACATTTACTACTCATCTCTTACTTTGCTACTTTGCCAGTATTATTTCATGTCTTGTATTGTCTTATCCCCAGAAGGAAACAAGGATTCAAAGCCCTAGATTTTTGCTTTTTGCTCCCTGTGATTCTCTTCACTTAATAACGAAAAATCTCATTTATTTTGGATTACTAATAAAGTTTTCTCACACGTAAGTAAAAACCTGATTATTATCAATTCTCATCATATTTTGTCTCTTAACATTAAGTAACATGTAGTGGGGTAGACAGCAAGGTAAAGAAATCACTGAACATAGTGAAATGTTTAATATTACTGATGATGACTAAGTTTACGACTTTATAAATAAGATCTGATCCACCTGAATTTTTCTTTAATTTCTTAGTGCATATAAAACACAAATATTTTACCTCACTTCACATGAGACTGAAGTACTTGCTCCCCTCAATTAATATATAGCTCTTACAAATAACAGATAATGAACATAGAAATTTGTTAATACTGAAAAATAAGAGATGGTTTGGGAAACATCTCTTACTATAATATGACTCTGTAAAAAGATACATAAACAAACAGAAATACCCCCAATTTAAAATTTTCAAATGTCTGTGTAGAGTCTTTTCTTCTTTTAAAAAACCTAGTAAGTACTTTCTGGCTGTCAATGGCAGGCACCCATCATTAAAGGCTTCTACCTTCAGTAAAAGATTATTTTAATGTGTTTATAAATGTTGAAGAAATTCAGTGGCAGAGATGCATTTTATCTTATCTGTTCATCAAAATTCCTTCAGCAAAACAAACCAAACTCAGAAAGATAAATGCCACATTCCTTTTTAATGCTCTCTCTCTAGATATCTCTCTGTGTCTGTATGAGAGAGAGAGACAGAGAGAGAGATGAGAGAGAGAGAGAAAGAGAGAGAGAGAAAACTATGAAGGGATGAGAGGGAAGAAAAGGTCTTACAGGAAGGAGGAGGGGACAACAACAGGATAATGGAATCTGTGCCATGAAACTAGAAAAACTAGAAGAAGGGACTATGGGAAGAGGATGAGGAACAGGAAGATGAGAAGAGGACTGAAGACAACAGTGCTGGTATGGGACAAAGTAAAATGATAGCTATAAGACTGTCACAATGAAAACTCTTTATTTTCTAATTAAAAATAAGAAATTAAGAACATGTTTTTGCCCAGGAGTGATATAGCTGGGGCATACGGTAGATCTATTTTTTTTTTAAGGAATATCCATACTGATTTGGATGCACTAGCTTACACTTCCACACCAACAGTGACTGAGAGTTCCCTGATCCCCACATGTTTGCCAGCTCATTTTTGACAGTTCATGGCTTCTAAGGGGAGAAAGAATTTTCTTTAAGGGTGTGGACACTGTAGTTCACCCACTCTCTAGTTGATGGGATGGCTCCACACCCATGAGTATACATGCAGAACAAGCTGGACTCCACAGGTTATTTAAAATAAAGGTCATGAATTTGGAAAAGAGTGGATATGGGGGGGTCTGACAGGAATTAGAGGGAGGATTACGGGACAAACATGATTGAAGTTCATTGTATGCATGTATGAAATTTCCAAACAATTATTAAAGAATTATATTAAAATAAAAAAAAATCTAAAAATTGCAATCCTCTAAGTGTTTAATAAAATAATTAATATCTTATTATTGATTTATGTTATGCCTCATTTTAACAGTTTCTGCTGTCTCCATACAAATAAAGCTAAAACAGGCTTGACTTAGAGCTTCTCTCTTGTGAGTGTTTGCATTTTATGTGTTTTAGCATCTAAAATACAGCATATTTATTTTCAAAAAATGTTGGAACCATTTTACTCTTCTGCTTTCCTTTCATCGCTATGATAAAATGTTATTATCGTGATTTTGTTTGGGTTTATGAAGGCCCTTGAGCTAGACATTCACCAGATTGACTGTCATTAAAAATGAACCAGAACTGGACTAACTGATGACACTTAAGATATTCTGTCTTTCCGTTAGATATCAACCTTGACTAAAGAACAATTCCATCACACTGCTTTACTGACTGAATGTGCTGCCCAACAGGAGATTCTTGTGTGTCAGTAAATTTGAACAGTCTACCTTGAGCAAGCTGATATTTTATTTATGCTGTACTCTCGTAGCTTCTCTAGGGAGAGTCTATATTTCTCTACTCAGTTTTCCAAGTTTTCCATTGATTTTGGCAGGACCAAAATACATATCCTAAAAATAGAATATGCTTATGACTTAATTTTATAAGATATATGCCCAAGTTGAGAGTTGAGAACTTACATATTGGGCACAAAACCAGGTAATACTGCAGAAATATGGGATGCCACTGTATTTTTAAAAATTTTATTTAGAAAGTCACCAATGGGTTTATTACAATATGCAGCACCTACAAGTATTGCAATACAGATCGTGATGGACAAGGTGAGGAAGATGAATTTTAATATGAATTCCCAGAGGACTTTGTACAGGATGTGGAGCACTGCTTTATATAAAGTTAGTTCACTGAAATAACATGAAATTCTTGGAGAGTAACATATGTATTAAACTTTGTGTTGGATATTTCTACCATCATGGTTCTGTGAAGAATAAACAGCCTAGTATTTTGTTTAGTTTGAGAAACACATTTCAAATAATACAGGGTGCATAAAGTGAAGAACATTTAAAATTCTCCACCCATATATTCTTTTAAATGTTAGTGAGTTTTTACGCATTTCATACAATAGATTGTAATCAAATTTGGACCCCCTCATCCATCTGTGTCCCCATAGCACCCCCACCATATTTCATGTATTCTGTCATATATGTTAAGTCTGATCCATCTGTACCCAGTTGTCCCTCAGTGCAACTTCATCGACATGAATCTAGTCAGCCTATCTAGAACCATTCCCTTAAAGAAAATCTACATTATCTCACTCAGCAGTAATCAGTGGCCAAGAGTTCCATGGCTTGTTTGGGCCTGCTGCCATTCCTTTTGTTCTACGCTAGGCTTTTGTCTGACTGGAACTTGCTCATGCTGCGAACATTTTTGTAAGTTCATATAAGCAAGTTTCTGGTCGTCTGAAAGTCTCTGTTTCCTTATTTTCATGCACCAACAATGGAACTTAAAATCTTTCCACCCCTGGTGGATGGACCCTGGTGTATGAGTTTTAATATAGGAGTCCTATTAAGGGACGTACACTCTGATATTTCTTTTTTTCTAAAATGTAGCCAGTTGTGGCCTTCTGTGTGCATCACACTTTGTTGTACAAGGAAGTTTCACTGGTGAGAGTTGAAGGATGTATTAGTATTCTCTCTACCTCTTGTTCTGCAACGTTCTAAGAACTTAGGCGTAGAGGTTCCCCTATTGATGTTTTACTTAGGGCTCAGTATTTTTCAGACACATATCCTATATATCGTATGTAGTTCAATGATAATGATCACAGACTATTCTTGCAGAGGACCTGGGTTTGAATCCCAGCCCCCACATGGGGGCTAACAACAATCCATATTTCAGTTACAGGGATCCAAGACCTTCTTTTGACATCTTTGGGCACTGTAAGACATGGGTGCACTTACATACATGTAGGCAATGCACTCATACACATAAAATAAAAATAATAAAAGATTAAGTTTCTATAATTTTACAATGAAAAAGTTTTCAAACACCGTCCCATCATGTCTTAAGTGGCAAGGTTAAGTCAACTAGAAATAGCATTTTTTTATTAACTTCCATATTTTACAATAATGATTATTTTTAAGATTGCAAGTCATAAATAAGAGCAAATTTAGTTGAGAAAATTGGGAGGAGAAAAATGAAGGATATATTGATGGATTAAAATTATACAAAGCAGGGCATTAAATAAGAATAAAATTGATATCTCAGTGGTTAATAGTTCTTGCTGTTCCTGCAGTGGATCTGAGTTCAGCTCTCAGCACCTGCCTCGTGTTTCACAACCACCTGTAACTCCAGTTCTCAGGGATATGACTCCCCCTTGTGTCCTCACTGAGACCCAGGCACACATGCAATTCACATACATACAGGTAGGTAAGACAATCATAAATATAAAATAAACGTAAATAAACCTTTAAAAAAGAATAAGAATAAAACCTGAAAATAAGGAGCTTTTATTATGTTGGAAAAAGCAAATTAGCAGCTGCATGAAAGCATTTTTTACTAGTAGCATAAGCACTAACTCATGTGGTAACATAAGAGTTACCACATCTTATGAAATGATCATTAGCGTATGATAATCTGTAAGTAATTTGTGGAGTCCATGGGAAGAAATGATCAATGAAAATGGAAAGGAGCTTCTCTCACTTCTCATTCCTCTTCATGATGAATCATTCTCCAAGCTGAAAAGGAGAAAGCTAGAAAGGAGATCAGCTCCTTTGACTCTCTTCTTTTCTGACGTATGCCATCCCCACAGAATATCATACAATTCATCAGGATCAAATTTCTTGATTGTGTGTTTGCAAATGATTAAATGAAATGTTTTATGTCTAAAAGGAAAGTAATGCGGTCAAGAAATTTTGGTACAAAAAGTTAATGAGTAAATGACGTGTAGCCTGATTTTTCAGCTATATTTTCTTTTTTTGAAAGTCTATAATATGCTTTAGCATTGGAAATAAATTCCACAATTTTCATAGAGCATTCCTTTTCCAGTTATGTGTTTGAATAGCTTCATGTATGTGTTGAACAGTGCCAGCAACATTCTCAGAAAGAGATAAATAACTGTTCTTGTATTCTTTTCCAACTACTCTTTTTAAATTTAGTTAAAATTGGTATGAAACAACTCATACATTTAAAATCTGAAAATAAATGAGTTACCACATCTTATAAAACCATCAATACAATTAATGTAGAAAGCAAACATATTCCATGCATCAAACTTTCCTCCTGATCCTCATAAATCCCTCCCCTCTCTTTTTTCCTGGCCTCACATTTTCCACTGGTTTGTACCTACAGAATGGATCCTCTTGTTTTGGTCACCATTAATTTGCTTTTAAAACTCCAATTCTGTTTTATATAAATATGGCCATCTGTGTTGTCTTTGTCCTACATTCATATGGAGCATATTTTCCATTTTTTTACTCTCAATCATTGCCTAATATCTAATCTTAGTCTTTTATATAGCATGCAAACTGATCCTGTATGTTTTAGCCAGTAAACCGATCTGTGACTTATGATTAGGAAGCTTAATCTATTTAGATTTGGAATACTTTGATAGGAAAAGACATACTTTTGGCAATTTAAAAATTATTTTACACATCCCTATTTTGTCTCAACATTCCCCTCAATCTTTTCTTCTATATGACTTGATGTTTTGTGATAGCATGCTTTTGCTTCATTGCACATCTTCTACATCTACTTTGTAGTTACCCACAAGGACTTTAAAAATATTTCTAAGTAATAATGTATTTTAAACTGGTTACAGGTTAATGCCAAATACACTGAAACTTGCTCTCACACTTCTACCTTACCCATTTTTTATTTAGACCAAAAATCATATATTTTTACAGTGTGTCAATTTACATAGATTTATATTATTATGTTTTATTTTAAATTTGAAATCATTTAAAACATTTTATATAGCATCAGGGGAAGGTAGCTTAGTTCACAAAGTGCCTGCTGTGAGGACCTGACTTCAGATGCCTGGAACCCACCAAATCATTGAAGAGTGTCAGATGCCTGTAACATCAGTGCTGGGGATGAAAAGAGGTGAATCCCTGATGCTTACCAGCTAATAAGTGTACCAAAAGAATGAGCTTCAGGTTCATAGAGAGAGTATCTTAACAAAGAATAGTGGTGAACATTTGAAAAAATTCACCCCACATTGACTTCTGGCCTCCATACACATGTGCACACCTATGCATAGACACTGGCACGCACATAAGCATACAGACACATTATTAATTAAATATGGCACACACACAATATTCACAAAGAAAAACTGATTTGTATGATATTATTACCCTATTTAAGAATTATGTATCATGTGTACATTTAATAGTGATATATTTTATGATTGATTGTTGCTATATAGTATCATTTGTTCGACTATAAATATTCCTTTTAATAGTTCTCATACAGTATGACTCTTTGTGATGAACTTACATTTCACTTCTCTAGGGAAATTGATTTATTCTCATTTTTTATCAGAGTTCTGTCAAAGATACTCTTCATAGTTGTCAACTTGTTAATTATTTTTTCTCTCTAGCACTTTGACTTATGTGATATCAGTCTTCTTCAAATACATTTAATTTATAGACTTTCTGCCTATGTATCTGCTGATGGTTTCCTGAGATCTCCATTTATCAAACAAGTCATCTCTTGTCTAAGATATCAGAGCCAATATTCCTTTTAAAAATGCTTAAATTTATTAACAATAATTCAAATCGAACATCACAAATCCATGCTTACCAAACCAGGAGGGTATTGCAGGCTATTGGAGAGGAGTGCTCAGGTGCATGCATGAACAGAGCTCCTCCTGAAGATCCCAAACCACAGACAAGTGAATTCAAGGAAAGCAAGTGGAGGTTCAGATGTCTTGTCGGTTTTTAAGAACAGTAGTCAGGCCCCAAAGCAGCTAGCATCTTTCAAAAACCCGATTACTCAAGGGTGGGTGAAATCAGTTGAGGTCTTTGGCAGTGTTCTCTGGGGGTACAGGGATGCGTTCATGAAAGCTGTCTCCTGTTAGTGTTTTTTATTACTATTTTTTCATTTAACTTTTATTTATTTATTTTTATTACAGCTTTAACATACTCAGTAACAATATCCAGAGCAGGATACGTCTATTTTAAAAGTGGCTGTAAATTTTTAGGTTCATAGTTGAATTAATATACTTATACAGTATTGAACGCAGTATAAACAGTGTAAGACATAAACTTGAATGAGTTTTTAAACTTTAAAGATCTCCATTTCATTTTAAAATATGCTGTTTCCTATATTTTTAATGCTACGAACACTTAGATGTTTGTACATGTGTCTCTAAACTCTATGTATCTGATTAGAACTAGTCACAGTCAATTACCCTCAGATCCGTGGCACCTGAGTATGGATATAAAGTCAACAGGTAGATTTCAATGGTACTGTTTATCACCTCTACTAATTAACAGGAAGTAAATTTTTATGCTTCCTCCTCAGATATGTCTTTTTTTAATGACACTTAGATGTTTGTACATGTGTCTCTAAACTCTATGTATCTGATTAGAACTAGTCACAGTCAATTACCCTCAGATCCGTGGCACCTGAGTATGGATATAAAGTCAACAGGTAGATTTCAATGGTACTGTTTATCACCTCTACTAATTAACAGGAAGTAAATTTTTATGCTTCCTCCTCAGATATGTCTTTTTTTTAATGTGTTGATTTTTTTGTGTGTATATCATACAGAACATCCCTCACAATCTTATTCATCTACATGCCCACTTCCCAAGTGGCAACTTCCCATAGCCTCCCCTCCCCCCACTGGAGCCCATATACTCTCTCATCTCTGTTACTGTCCACTGTGTTGTCATCAACCCCAGCCATTCCTCAGAGCTTGTCCATCTGCTGTATCTAGTCAGTCTATCTAGAGAGCCTTGTTTTAGAATGATCAGCTGTTCCTCATCTAGCAGCAATCAGTTGTCAACATTCCTTTAGATAAAATTGGGGTCTGCTGTTCATTGTCCCAGTTCTATGCTGGGTTACTGTCTTGGAGTCGTTTGGGCCTGGCCAATAACTAAAAGGAAGGTATCTCCTGTCTGGCATTGTTTCTTATTATGTAGACTTTAGCTATACATATGGACTCTTAAAAATTATATTGACCCCACTAATCTTTTGTTATACTTTCCTTTTGGGTGTTTAAGACCCTGTATTTGTCCCATATAATTCAACGTATTTTTATACTTAAGGTCATTTGAGGACCTGTTCCTCAGGGGTAACATGAGCTTGGGAGGAGCACCTGGCTACATTCTTTTACCAGTTCCATTTATGTGAAGATAAATCAAAGGTTCTGCTCAAACATGGCTGGCTTTGCTTGGAAGCATGGAGGAAATGTTTCTTCTGTGTTGACCCTCCTCTTTGCAGACTGAACACTGTCTCAAGTCCATCTGTTGGGGTCTCCACGGGCTCCTTGATCAAAAGGACAGGTGACTCAACACAGTTACAGGACATTTTGAGAGATGTTCATGATCCCCTCGAACTTAATCGACCTAGGAGGGAAAGGAGCAAAAACTATCCTTTATGTCCCTCTGTCCAAATTAGTATAGGAGTTATAGTATGGCTGTTAAACATCAAAGAAGGTTGGTTCCACCAGTCTGGTACTTTTTATTACCATGTGCCATGTAGATAAAGTTTGAGCAAAGATCAAACGTTCTCAGTATGCCTAGACATACATTATATTCTTTGATCTAGTTCTATACATAATTTGTCAGTGGGTTGTTGGACTAATATGGTTCCTGCTAGTTTTTTTAAAACTAGCTAAGCATTATTTATCTTTCATATTGTCTAACCCTTCCACCATGGTTTCCCCTTTTAAGGTGCCCCCATTTTCCCATTTCTTCCTTAATATCCTTCAACTGTGGTCCCACCTCTCTTGAGCTCCTGATTTCCCTTTATCCCCTAGATTCCTTGTATAACATTCCCTCCCCCCTCCTCTTAAAATAGCCCGGTTTTTATCCATATTTCCTTTTATAACACCTGTTTCCTACTGTTCTTCTCTTTCAGATTCTTTCTTTTCCTTTACTTCCCTGGTTTCTTTTCATTATCCTCATTTCTGTAGTTATGTCTGGATACACAATCACTTCTCAGGATTTGGTGCTAGGATCCACATACAAGGGAGAACATATTTTGTTTGTTTTTCTGAGTCTGTGTTACTTCATTTGGTATAACAGTTTCTAGTTCCATCCATTTGCCTGCAAACTTCATGATTTCATCTTTCTTTACTGCTGAGTAAAACTCCATCATATAAATGAACCACATTTTCATTATCCACTCGTCAATTGAGGGACACTTAGGTTGCTTCCATCTCTTAGCTATTGTGAAAAGAGCAGCAACACACATGGGTGTACAAGTGTCTCTGCAATAGGATGAGTTCTTTGGGTATATGCCAAGGAGTGGTATAACTGGGTCAAATGGTAGGTTCATTTGTAGTGTTTTCAGAGTTCTTCACACTGCTTTCCATAGGGGTTGAACAAATTTGCAGTCTCGCCAGCAGTGGATGGAATTCCCATTTCCCCACGTCCTCTCCAACATTTGGTTTTATTGGTTCTCTTGATCTTAGCCAGTCTGGCTGGGGTAAGATGAAATATTAAAGTGGTTTTAATTTGCATTTCCCTAATTACAAGTGGTGTTGGACATCTTTTAAGATGTTTCTTAACGATATTTATTTCTTTCTTGAGAACTCTCTGTTCAATTCCTTACCCTGTCTTTTAATTGGGTTACTTCCTTTCTTGATTCTTTGTGTTTTGAGTTCTTTGGTTGCTTCTTTTGATGTACAGAAGCTTTTTAGTTTAATGAGGTTCCATTTGTTGATTCTTTTTGTTGTGTGTGCTGAGAAGCTCTTACAGATTTGTTTTTTAATTTTTACAAAAACTTTACTGAGAATTTCATACATTCATATAAGGTGTTTTGATCAAATCCATGCCCACTCCCTTCCCGCCAACATTCCCCCCTCTGAAGAGGTAACCCAAAAACCTTTCAAGGGTTAGATGCAAGTTCCCAAATACTTTTGACATTTTTGACCTTGGAACAGAGTATGCTGCTATCAAGCCGAAGACATTTAGACTTTTAGCCAACAAACTAGCTACATTTCTTTGGCGTATTTTTACTCTAACTGCCTAGGCAATTCCTTTCGCCTGTTCTTATCATGCCATCTTCTGAAAAGGTTACCCAAATTCCCAATATGGAATACAGACACCAACCACTCTGGCTTCTTCCATGCTGAACAGGGATGCAGGGTGAAGAAACTGGAGTACTAATCTATCTAAAAGACTCCCAATTGCAAATCTGTTGTCCCTAAGGAGGAAAGAAACTCCTTGACTCATGAATGGGAGATGTGAAGGAGAATTTGAGGCAAGAGTAATTAGCATTACAAGTTCTAGAAAGGGAACTAGAAAAAAGTCAGAACAGGGCAATTTTCAAATTTGTTGATTCTTGACCTTGTTTCCTGGGCAGTTGATGTCCGGTTTAGAAAATCCTTTCCTACACCTATATTTGGCAGCTATTGTGACGGGTTGTATTTCCATGTACTCTTTCTCTGATTGCTTGTTACTGGTATACAGAAAGGCTACAGACCTTTGTAGATTAATTTGTAATCTGTCACTTTATTGACTGTGTTAATAATTTCTAGGTGTTTTCTAGTAGAATGTTTGGCATCTTCTAAATATATCATCTGTAAAAAGGGATAATTTGATCTTTTCCAATAATTGCTCCTTTAATTTCCTTCTCTTGTCCTATTGCTCCTGAATTTCAATCACTATGTTAAAAAGGAATATAGATAATTGTCAGCCTTGTCTGGTTTCTGATTTCAATGGGAATGCTTCCAGTTTTTCTTCATTTAGAATGATGTTGGCTGTGGGTTTGTTATATATGGCTTTAATTATGTTGAGGTATGTTCCCTCCAGTCCAATTCTCTAGGACTTTGAACATAAATACCTTTTGAATTTTGTCAAAGGCCTTCTCTGCATTTGTTGTGATGACCATGTGGTTTTTGTCTTTGAGTCTATTTATATGTTTTATGATGTTTATTGACTTACATATATTGAATCATCTATGCGGTTTGCAAGTATTTTATTGAGAATTTTTGCATCTATGTTCATTAAGGATATGGTCTATAGTTTTGTTTTTTGGTTGTGTCTTTACCCTGTTTGGGTATTAGAGTGATGCTGGCTTCATAGAAGGAATTTGGGAGTTCTCACTCTACTTCTATCTTTTTGAATAATTAAGTAGTATCGGTTGGAGGTCTTCTTTAAACGTCTGGTAGAATTCTGCTGTAAATCCATCTGGTCCTGGGCTTTTTTGTAGCTGGGAGGTTTCAATTTCCTTATGTGTTATGGGTCTGTTTAAACTGTTGATCTCTTCTTGGTTTAGTTTTGTTGGTTTCCATGCTTTTAGATACCTGTGAGTTTCTTTTAGAATTTCAAATTTAGTAGTGTATAGGTTTTTACAATATTCCCTTTATCATATTCTGGATCTTTTTGGTGTCTGTTGTGATGTTCCGCCTTTCATCTCTGATTTTATTAATTTGGAGGTGCTCTATTTTTCTTTTGATTAACTGGACTAGGAGCCTTTTAATCTTGTTTTTCTTTTCAACGAGCCAGCTCTTGGATTTGTTGATTCTTTGTATTGTTTTCTTTGTTTCTATTTCATTAATTTCTGCTCTGATTTTTGTTATTTCTTTTTGTCTGCTGGGTTTGGGTTTCAGCTGTTGTTGCTTTTCAATTGTCTTGAGTTGCAATGTTAAGTCATTTGTTTTTGTTCTTTTTGATTTTTTAATGAAGCCACGTAGAGCTATAACCCTCCCTCTAAGGACTGCTTTCAACATGTCACAAAGGTTTTGTTGTGTTGTATTGTTTGTTTCATTTAGTTCCAGGAATAATTTTGTTTTTTTCTTAATTTCTCCTTTGATCCATTCCTCATTCAGGAGTGTGTTGTTAAATCTCCATGTGTTCATGTAGGTTTTAGGTTATCTTCTGATGTTGATTTTAAACTTTATTATATTGTGGTATGTTAGAATGCATGGCATTATTTCAATCTTTTTGTATTTGTTGAGGCTTGTTTTCTACCCCAGACTATGGTCAATTTTTGAAAAAGTTCCATGGGGTGCTGAATAGAAAGTATATTCCTTGGTGCTTGGGTGGAATATTTGGTAGATGTGTGTTAGGCTCATTTAATGTCTGGCATTGTTTAATTCAGATGTCTCTCTGTGAATTCTCTGTCCTGTTGGCCTATCTAATAGAGATAATGGGGTATTGAATTCCCCTACTATTAATGAGTTAGGATTAATCTGGGTCTTAAAGCACTGTAGTACTGTTTCTATGAAGTTGAGTGCACAAAAGTTTGGTGAATTGTGCATTTCCATAGTTATACCTTCATTAAGGTTCTTTCTGTAACCCCTTGAATATAATCATTTCTTTCTTCAGCTCTTTGTATTGCTTCAAGAACTCTCTGAAGGGCTAGTTTTGTGGACATGAATTCTTTCAGCCTATTTATGTCATGGAAGATTTTTCTTTCCTGTAGACTGTAATAGACATTTTGGTTGGGTAATTTGTGCATTTCCATAGTTATACCTTCATTAAGGTTCTTTCTGTAACCCCTTGAATATAATCATTTCTTTCTTCAGCTCTTTGTATTGCTTCAAGAACTCTCTGAAGGGCTAGTTTTGTGGACATGAATTCTTTCAGCCTATTTATGTCATGGAAGATTTTTCTTTCCTGTAGACTGTAATAGACATTTTGGTTGGGTAATGTATTGGCATTTGGCATCTGTGGTCATTTAACACTGGGAATGCTTTGGTTCAAGCTCTTCTGGCTTTCATAATTTGCACTGAAAAGTCAGCTGTAATCCTGATGGGTTTTCCTTTATATGTGACATGTTGTTTTTCTTTTGTTTTAATATTCTCTCTTTGTTTTGTACGTTTAATGTTTTTACTATGATATGCCATAGAGAGTTTCTTTTCTGGTCCTGTCTATTTGTTGTTCTATATGCTTCTTGTATTTCTATGGCCATGTCTTTCTTTGATTTCAGGAAATTTTCTTCTATAATACTGTTGAAGATATGGTCCAAACCATTTTCCTGAGATACTTCTCCTTCCTGCATGCTTATTATTCATAAGATTCGTCTATTTATGGTGTCATGAAATTCCTGCATATTCCATTCTTATGTTTTCTTGAATATTTCAAAATCTTTGCTTGAGTGGTCTAATTTGTCCACTTCATCTTCCAGTCTTGATATTCTGTTTTCCATTTAATTCATCATATTGGTGAGGCTTTCTCCTGTTGTTTCTAATTGGCTTACTGACTTTTTCACTTCCCTCTTCATTTCAGCCTGAGTATTCTACAATATTTCTAACTCTTTTCTGATCATTCAGAATTTATCCCTATCTTCTTTTAGTTGTTTGAAATGTTTGTGTGTTCTTTATATTCTATGAATTTGTTTATCATATTTATAATTGTTCTTTTGAATTCCATGTCCTGTGTTATCTGTAGGTGGCTCCCATTTTACTCTTCTAGAGGACTGTGGGTACTTGGTTGGGATATATTATTTGAGTTTTCAATGTTAAAATTTTTTTCACTGTTGCTTTGACATGTGGATGTCTTTTGTAGTTTCTGATTCTTGTGTGAGACAAGCCTTCCTTTGTTGAGTTTAGATTCGCTTCTTTTTGTAAATTTTATATGCCTTTGTGTTTTACTTGTTGGACATGAAAAGCTGGTTGGTTTAGGCTTCAGGTTCTCTCTTTTGCTTTTATACTGAGGATCCAAATTTCTTTCCTCCTGCTGCTCAGGAGTTCCCACAGGGGCCCAAGTTGGATGAGGATCAGATGCTCTCAGGCTTTCTCCTAAGATCTGGATCCCTCCAGGAAAGATGCTGGCCCCAGGAACCTGGAAGTCTCGGCCGCGTGCAAGGATATGAAGGGAGGAGGGGGACAGGCCCTGAGGGCTCCAGGAGACTAGAGAAACAAATTGGGTTGGTCTGGGTGCATAGGATCAGAAAGTAATGGGGAATCTGGGCCAAGAGGTTAGTCCAGAGGTCTGGGGTGCCAAGACAAGAAATGAGCCAGTGCCCAGGCTAAGAGCAGAGATGGGGTCAGGGAGCTGTGAGGGTGAATGAGGCTCAGGGAGTCAAGGCACAGTGGGTGCACCAAACTTACCCCAGAAAGATGCTGGCCTCAGGAAGCTGGGGTTTGAGCCACCAAGTGATGCAAAGGGAGGTAGGAGCAGAAAGAGGCCCCAAGTGCTCCCTGGGGCTACAGGGCAGAATTGGGTTGGTCTGGATTCAAAGGATCAGGAAGCAGTGGGGTGTCTGGGCCAAGATGTCAGTCCAGAGGTCTGGGGTGCCAAGATAAGAAATGGGCCAATTCCCAGGCTAGGAGGAGAGATGGGGTGGGGGAGCTGGGCGAGTAAGAGAATGAAGCTGGGGGAGTCAAGGCACAGTGGGTACCACTGAACTTACCCAGGAAAGATGCTGGACCCCAACATTAATATTTCTAATGCTCTTTTTCAATCCCAAATATACATTCTGCAATTCTTTGTGCCCCATTTACTCTTTTTCATTGTACATCTGCATAATATTCACCATTAATAGTCACACTATTATTTCTACATTTCACTATCTTCAAATTTCTTTTGCCAAGAATTTTAACTGAGTGCTTTTCAAATTAGCCTTAGACGAGCTCTTTGGCTGTGAGTAGACAGCAGCCAGATTCTTTGCCAAAATGTCCCAGTTGCTGCTTTAGTCCTTTTTTCCCTCTGTTACTACATTGTTTTCAGCACTGCTTTGATCCAGCTCTTGCTAGAAATACCCATTAAGCTCTGCTTATGCAATCAATCACTTTTCTACTCCAACCTTTTAAAATCTTCCACATTCCTCCTGAAACTGCACATGATCAGGTTCTTCACAGTCAACAGCCCACTGTCTGGTACCAACTTCTGTATTAGTTATTTTTCTGTTACTGTGAGAAAACACTGTGAGCAAGGGAACTTAGGAGGAGCTAATTTAGCTTATGGTTCCAGCTTTCAGAGGAATTAGAGTCCATCATCTTTAGGGGGCATGGTGAGATGGCTGGAGCAGGAGCCCAAGCTAAGTGCTTATATCTTCAAGCAAGCACAGGAAGCATATTGTGATTGGAAATCTAGTAAAGCTTAAGAGCTTCCAAAGCCTGCCCCCAGTGACACACTTCCTCCAGTAAGGCCATACCTCCTAAAACCTTTCAAAACAGTACCACCAACTGGCAAGCCAATGAGAGACATTTTCATTCAAACCACTAAAGAAGTGAAAGATAAAAATGGTCAGTAATGCGTAAAAGCTTACATAAATCTTGCTTTTCATTTTAACATAGTCATACTTAGTATTTTGCTTGAAATTCTCTACTGATAGTTCTGTGACTCCTGAGTATAAGCATGCTATTCATGACCTACTGTAAGTGTTTATGTCAGGGATCACTGTTTCTTCTGTTTGTTATACTCTTCCTTCAAATATGTTTTATAATTCATTTATTTCAAGTGTCATATATGTATGTGTGTCAGGGAAAAGAAGAAGGAAAGGTTGAGGATGGGATGCCAACACTGATTACAATGTAGGTCAGAACTCTGAAATAATAAAACCAAAATTCTTTCTAATAGAGAACAAATCTTACTGAAGCTTTCCCTTAATATATACCTTATCATTTACAACTTAGTAAATAGTCATTGCACTAGATCAAGGACAGGAGTTACACTTATCATTTACAACTTAGTAAATAGTCATTGCACTAGATCAAGGACAGGAGTTACACTAGGTCCATCTTTTATAATTGCTTTTATTCATAAAATTTGAAAAAGTTATGGATAGTGAATCATGGTCTTTATTCCTAAGACATACATAAATATCAAGGAAGTAGAAAAAATGCCACAATTTCACAGAAATTTTAAACATTAAGATATAAGGATGTAATAAAAATCTGTGGAAAAATATCAGCATAAGTAACACCCTATGAAATAAAAAGCAGTATTGATCAAAGAAAAAAACATTAAAATTTTATAGATATCCTGTTCCCATCAGAAAGGCAATACTGAAACATCCAGCAATATATTTTAGATGTGACTTGTACGCAAAAATATTATGCTCTGTCCCTGTTAGAAGAAGTAGAGTTGGTGCAATAATTTTTTAAGGTATAAAATATTTAGTAAACTTAAATGAGTATGTTCTTTCGTTTCTAAGTATTTGTACATAAAATTCCTCACATTCAAACATTGTTAGACATGTTGCTATACACAAATGCTTTTTTTTAATAGAACCCCCCAAAAAATGGTTGAAGAAAGAATAGATATTATATTTGTATAGTAGTGTTAGTCTGTTCCGGTTGACATACAAAATAATATAGATTGTGCGATTTAAACAACATACATTTATTTTCTAACTGTTCTGAATTTTAGAAGTTCAAGATTAATGCTCTATACAATTCCAGTTTTGTAACTTTTTTTCTGACTCTTCTATCAACAGCTTCCTCTCTGTGTCCTCTCATGATCCTGCCTTGGTGTACATACACAGAAAAGATTCTCTCTCTCTCTCTCTCTCTCTCTCTCTCTCTCTCCTCTTCTTTCCCCATTTTTAAAGATAAATATGTCCATGTAGCAAATACAAATGCATACCCATGTTGTGCAAAAGAGATTGTATCTTGAAGAACAAGAGAGGTCCAATGCACTAATAAAATTTTTTAGTTTTTTTTTTAATTTTTTACTTTTACATTGTTTTATTTTAATTTTAGTTTGCATACATTATATATGTTACTGGTGTAGCATGTGACATTTTGATACATGTATACATTGGGCAGTGTTTCAATGAGATTGAATGTATTTATATCTTCAAATATTTATTATTTCTTAGTGATGAAAGTGTTCAA
Organism: Nannospalax galili; assembly: GCF_000622305.1. Taxonomy (NCBI): domain Eukaryota; kingdom Metazoa; phylum Chordata; class Mammalia; order Rodentia; family Spalacidae; genus Nannospalax; species Nannospalax galili. Next base: position 6,596,306 of record NW_008342018.1, on the reverse strand, counting down.
AGAAACTTCTTATAACTTTTACAATTCTGCACCATAACATAGTCTACTGCCACTGGACTGCGTAACCCAAGAAATCACTTTTCCTCTATAACCACAATTTATTACAATTCAACAGTCTTGACTATCCCTCTCTCCCCTCTACTATTCCCAACTTCTGCTTCTACTAGTGTATGCATGAATTCCATAAAAAACAAAACAAAAACTATTTTGGTTTCAGCATTGGAATGAGATTGTGTATCTTCTCTATTTAGAGTGTTACAAATACCAGAGTTCTATCTTTTGAGCTGAATAGTAGTTAATTGAGTACAATATATTACATTTTTAATGTATTATTTGTTAAGTGGACACATTGATACTGGAAGATGGCTGTGGTGAAGAGTGTTGATAGAAATCCTGGAATTCAGCTGCCTATGATGCAGTGATTTTGTTTTGGATCCTTGATAGTGGGATTCCTAGATTGTAGATCACTTCCTGACTTTATTTTTTAAGGAACCTGTAAGCTAGTCTCCATAATGATTATGCTAATGTTCATTCCCACCAGCAATTTGTAAGCATTTGTCTACAACCTTATCACTGCTTGTTGCCTGAAGTTACTTTTAACAATGATTCTAACTTTGAAGCAAATGTGTGACTAACAATGGAGGAATAGGGATCAGTGATTTGATTTTTTTAATACTCTTGGCAAGTTAATAGCTGAAAAATCTCAATTTCTAAGGCATGAACAGGGGAAACACAAAGATAGTCATCTAAAGATGACTCAGCTTTATTCAAGCTTCTGATAAAGACATCTGGGTCGTCATATTCACATTTTGCTTTTCTATATCATGGAAAGGCTGGAATGACACAGCTATAATGACTGACAGGGAAACTGAATTTTAGCTTATAAAACAGATTTCTAAAATGATGAAAAGATTTTTCTTAGGGTTCAATGAGTTTCAACTTCAATCATTTTTATCAACTTAAATCTTCATTTGTCTTGCAAGTGAATAAAAATTTGGAAATGGGATATGTGAATGCTTACAAATATTGAGCAGCATTCAATGTCTACTCTGATTTCTCAACTACTGCAGTTAGATGTTTTCAATACACAATTCTCTAGCTAAAAATGTATGTTTGACTTATTTTGATTTTACCCCCCCCAAAAAATAAATCTGAGGTTTCTGAAATATAGCTATTTTTCATAACTTTCTTCCTACTATCTACAATTAGAAAACCTTTAAGAGTAAGTTTACTTATTGCTTTGAATTATGTCTTAAGCCATATTTTATGCATTTATATAACACATTGATGCTAATTTCAAATTTAAAAACATCTTTTTGAAATATGACATGACTACATCAAAATTATTGATGATATATCTAAAGGCATTGAATCATTTATCACAGTTACAAACCCGTTTCTCCTGTTTTCTTGGCCTGCCCAGTGCCTTCCTTTCATGTTTTTCTGCTCTGTATTTCATGGTCAAAACCATGAGTTACAAAACTCTAAGTTTACCATCCAAGTTTTTAAATAAAATTTTCTCTTTAAAAGTAACTAATTTATAAATGCTAAATGTGTACTCTTTGTAAAGAGGTATCTGCTTCTAAATAAAACAGAACAACAGTTCATTCTTCACTTCTGTACTCTAAACACACACACATGCATATATATGTTGGAAGCTTTATTTTTCAATGCATTTTTATTGATTTTATGCACTTCATACAAAACATCTTAATCATCTCTATATCCCCCCACCATCTGCAGCTCCTATAGCCCCACAACCAGATTACTGAATTCTGTAATATATATTAAGACTTATCAAGTCAAGTTTGTGTACCCAGATGTCCCTCAGTGCAAGTTCATCCAGTGAGGTCTAGTCAGTCTATGTAGAGTCTCTCTCTTAAAGAACACGACCTCTCCCTCACCCAATAGCAATCAGCAGCCAATAATGGTTCTTTGGCTAATCTTGGGACCTGTTGTGGAAGCTTTCTTTTTTTGAAGTTTTGTATTTCTCTCTCTCTCTCTCTCTCTCTCTCTCTCTCTCTCTCTCTCTCTCTATATATATATATATATTTACTTACTTTGAATTTTTGTGATTTTCATACAATGTAATGTGATTGTTTTTCGACCCTTCTACTATCTGTTGCTCCCCCTTTATTGCCCATCTCCAATTTAATGTATTTTATTATAAACAGCAAGAAACATTATTAAACTCTATTAACTCAGTAGTTTTCCTTGAAATTGAATACATATTCAGAGTCCTATGGAAATTTGTATTAAAAGGGGGTATGAAAGAGAATACATAGACCTGTGTGAATGCATGCCAAATGAGAGTTCTGATGTCTATGAGATCAGATCTTTGAAATTAAGATCATTTTGACAGACTTTTGAGAAAATATATGGAACTTGTTTTCTAATGAACTTGTTTTCTACTGTGCTTGCCAAAACGTACTCTCACTATTCTACCCTTGAACAATATTTTCAAATTGTTATGAATTTCACTTGTTATGAAATTCAATTTTCAAATTGTTATGAATTTCACTTGTTTTTTACTGTATTTGCCAAAATGTACTCTCCCTATATTAAATTCTAAATTGAACAATATTTTCAAATTGTTATGAATTTCACTTGTTTTTTACTGTATTTGCCAAAATGTACTCTCCCTATATTAAATTCTAAATTGAACAACATTTTCAAATTGTTATGAATTTCAAAAGTCTTTGACCTAACTGTTCAACATTTAATCAAAATTAAAGAGACCAGGATTCTTTGGGAAATAATGCTAGAAAATGTAATTCAGTTCACAACTGTGGGAAATTTTGTGTCATTTTTTATGTTGTGTGAATAGTTACAGAAAAAAAAATCACAAAAGCAAGCACACAAATGTGGTATAAACTCTAAGGGTTTTTCTTATTTTTTTGTGTTTTGCTGAGATTTCCTGTTATTTTAATAACAGTGCTAAATACTTTTTAAAAAATTCATACCTGGAGCTGTTTTTGAGTTAAAGTGCTGTAAATTTTCAAACACTATCCAGTAATATTTGTTAAGTTTATGAGGCTACAGAGTGAGATTTTTAAGACTTCCCTTATAAACTCCAATTGAGTCTTAATTATGCAATATTTGACATCATGTCATAAAAGTCTCCTTAATGCTGATCAAGAAGCAGGAATGAGTATCTCACATTATTTTTCTAACAGGCATATGAAGCACTGCTGGCTTGTTTATTTTGTTATTGTTGCTTTAGACAGGAGTCCATTATATACCTCACAAATGAGTTTACACTGCATTTGTGTGCTTGTTTGTGTGATGATTTCTGTTACATACGTTTAATCAGATAAAATAAGAACCATAAAACTTATTATCTAAATGTTACAATTCTGCAATTAAAAAGGCAAAATATTTTAAATGACAAATTTGTATTATTTTTATAATAAAAACGGCTGTTTCTGTGAACAATGAAGTAAATGTTAACATGATCTTAATGAGGGACTGGAGAGATGGTTCAGCTATTAAAAACACTGGTTGTTCATGGAGAAGACGTGGGTTCGAATCCCAGCATCCACACTGCTGCTAACAACTGTAACTCCAGTTCCAAGGGATCTGACAGCCTCTTCTGACCTTTGTGGGCATTGCATGAAATGGGTGCACTTACCTACCTGCAGGCAATACACGCATGCACATAAAATAAAAATAACAAATAAAATATTTTAAAAAATCTTAATGATTAGGCTAATGATAAAGTAAGAGTAATAGAATTATCATTATATACCTTATGTATATTTTATGGGAAAAGACCCTTATCATCTAATTAAGAATAGTTTGGAGAGTGATACAAGCTATTAATTATTAGGCCTGGACAAATGCTGAAAACTAAAACATTGTTATGGACAATTCAGAGTATTTGGTGACCATAGATATATCAGGTTTGGGGGGCTGGAGAGATGGCTCAGTAATTGAGAGCACTGACTTCTCTTGTGGAAGATCCAGGTTCAATTGCCAGCACCCATATGGTGGCTAACAACCATCTGAAACTCCCATTCCAGGGGAATCTGATGCTCTTCTCTGACCTTCATAGGCATTGCATGACATGGGTGCACTTACATACAGACAATGCATTCATACACAAAAAATTAAAATAATAATTAAAATATTAAAAAGAAGTATCAGGATTTTATCTTCATCTATTTCTATTCTTTTGCTACTCTTTTGCAAATGAATTTTTCCCAAAATTAATCTGTTTAATGTATATATGGTATTATTAGGATGGTTGTTGTATTTTATAGGCATGCAGTTGGAAATCGTGTTCTGTCTGCCTGGCCTTGCTGTACAAGGCAGTTTTATGAACATTACTATCTCTGTTGATACTGAGGAAATTAGTGAGCTCATATAAAATTCTGTTTAATAAAGCTTACCCCAGAGTTATTTTCTCCATCAAAAGAGGCAAGTCTTTAAACACAAACATAACTGTATCTGATTTCATGTCTTTCCTACTAGTATATCATTACAAATATTATAAAAAAAACATTTTTTTCACATTTTTTACTTTTAAAATGTCCCAAATTTAAATGTTATGGAGATTTATGATTTATCATCTTCACATTATTTCAGGAAATTATAAATATGTCAAATTAAAACAAAAACTTCATTCTAAAATTCTAACTTGATTTGAGATTGTTTTTAACGTAACTCTAGAAATTCAGACTTCATGTGAATGCCTAGCCTTCTCTGTGCTTGTTAGTTCCTAAGTTGAATTAACTAGACTTTAAATAGAATTTAACTCCTGCTTTGCTTTCATTGAAATAAATGTTAATTATCATTGCTTTATGACCTTTTTCATCTAATTTCAATTTGACGAAAATTGAAAAAGCTGCAAATCTAGAGTATCATTTACTGAATAATTTATGTGTTCCTGGAGCCTGATGCAAAATATTTAGAAAATCATTAACTTAGAAATGTGTGATAATACTTTAGGAAATATGTTTTTATTTCCCAAGTAATTCTTCAAATTATTGAGCAGTTTGAAAGCTAAATGAATGAAAATAAAAACTGCATGTTTTATGCTATATAGGTTTTAAGTAAACATGAGTATCTTTTCAATACTTTTTGTTACTTTATGCATGCAAAATGATTGTAAAGACAACTTAATATAATAAAAGTAGCTTCTACAGACAATAATGCATTATATGTGTTGCATAACAAATCGATAGAACAATTCTTACACTTTTCTTAACAAAATAATATTGCTTTTAATGCAATATTATGTGCCTTCAAAACTGACTTACTATTTGAAAAATATATAATATCTGATATTTTTCTGCTATTGAAACCCACACATCTTCATATTCTTTAAAGTGTTTTGTGTATTTCTAAAGAAATTGTAAAGTAATAAAAAAAATTCAGAAAAATTTGGATGTAAAATATAAAAAAAAAACCCTGCTTGCTTTAACCTCCCCAAAACAGAAACTAAAATCTATATTATCAGTGCATTATGTCAACTTCCCTTTTGGCCTCTACTTTCTCATCATCCTTTCTCAGCAGGCCTCATTCCTTAATGTTTTTCATGTAGCACTTGTCTCATGTACCATTACATCAGATTTTCCCATTCTGTCTTTATTACAAGTAATCCCATCATGACAGCTTGCCTGTCTGAGAAGAGAATGGAGCAAAACCTGATGAAATGGAGATTTTTCTTAGGACTATCTGGTGTGAGTATTAACTTCAGTATATGAACATACCATTTTAAAAAAGATTTAAAAGATTTAACAGAGGACACCGTAGGCTAGCAAAGAGAAAGCCCAATGCCAAGAAGGGACTCACTGTTTTAAAATTGTTAACCAAAGTTTCCATAGACCCTCAAGCAATACTGACTATTGCTCCTGCTCTTGGTTAACCACCAGAACTTGATAACAGGACCATATGGCTACAACTACATAAATAAGTTGTAGAACAAACAAGGAGAAATCAGGCTGGTACTGACTTCGAAGCTTCGTCTCTACTGACAAGATTTCATAATGCTGGAAAGTGCTATTCATGTTCTGAAAGAGAAAATAATCATCACCTTTTCCAAGCCATGAACCTGTGAGCTACAGCAACAACTGGCCTGGCAAGATAAGACCACTGGTGCAAAACTGGCATGAATGTAATGTGAACCACCAACCACATTCTGATTGGATTTAAGCTCTGCTTCATAAGACAGAGCCCACATATGTCATTAATACTAGGCCTAGAAACCTGTAAATAGACAGTTCACAGGCCAGAAGGGAGAGCCCAATACTGTTAGTGGACTAAATAGACATATTACACTGATTCCTAGCGACTTATTGTTATACACATAAATTAATGCATTTCTCAGCTCTCCCCAGAGAGGCATACTTATGCCTTAGATAGTGATTAGTAAAGAGACCCACAACTTATCAACATGCAGAGAATAAGAGACTGTAGACTGCTTATCCCTGAATAGGACAGCTCTATCAGAAAAGGGAGTCAGAAAGGTTATAAGAGCCAGAGTTGGAAATGACCACAAGGAAGCAGAGTTTTCCAGACACCTAGACAGTTGCTCAAATGAACTTAAAGAAAATTTGACCACATGCACAAGACCCATATAAGTTTAAATTAGAACAAAATTGCAGCATAGAAATTGGGAAGTAGTGAAGAATCTCCAACCTCAGCTGAGGAACTATTGGTAGCTAATAGCTGCTGAGAAGTGGAGAGTCAGTATTCTTTAAGAGTGTTACATGGTATGTTAGCCAGGCTTCAGTTGGTGGACCAACACTG
>NW_008342018.1:6575949-6589312 GCF_000622305.1 Nannospalax galili | reverse complement strand
GAAAATATATTAGTTGTTTCAATTATAAACAAAAGTAATGAGGCAGGTATAATCATTTCTATGAAATAATCCTCCAGTTTGAACAACTACTGAAAATAAAAGCTCAATTTATTTTCCTTCTATCCCAATCTACATCCTAGACTCTATTGCAGCTCATTTTGAAACAATTATATAATTCATGTACGTATTTCAAAGCATATGTGTAAGTTCTGAAACCCCTAAGCTATACTTAAAATTGTACTAAATATTAGAACCTGAGGTATTTCAATGCATGCATGTAACATATTTGGGTCATATTCGCTCCCATTTGCTTTGATACTACCAACATCTCCCCTTTCCCCTTCTATGTCTTCAGTAGTCCATCTTTTCCTTCTGTGCCCTCTTATTTCACATCCTTGATTCTATAGACATTCAAGACTACACCCTGGGCAGAGGGAGACATTGTGACTAGCTACAATATATTTCATACTCCAGTAATCTCTGTGATTCCATTCTTTCTTTTGTGGAGGAATTTTCTGATTATTGCTGTTTTTGTGATTATTGAAGAAATATTCATTGTTCCTGAAGGGATACCTACACTTGGTTTATGACTATAACCTGCTGCTTTCATTTAACATGGCTGTCTTCTCTCTGTGATTCTTGTTTACTGGTAACTAAATTTAGATCATTGTCATATTCAGGTTTGACATGGTTGGGTGAGACAGTGTCATATCTGATGTTGTGTAGAGTTCCAAGGAGCCTCATTCCTTGCCTTTGTGAAATGTTAGCAACCACTTATGATCTTGTCTACTTTGGAGGGAGTCACAAATGAGAATATTCAGATTTCATCCTGGTTTCTTCATTTGTTAGCTAAGTCTATAATAAGAACTTTTTCCTTACTAACTCCAATTACCCTTTAAAGTCATTCTTGCAGCAAAGTTTACATTAATCCTTTGCCTTCCTCCTTTATTTGTGTGATTTTTTTCCCCTACAATTCTTTTTTGAGATAAAAATTTTCTTTAAATTTCAGGGGAAAGTATAGAATGATCCTGCATGTTCCATTTGCATTTTCCTCTGGTAGTAACATCTTACAAACCTGTACTGCAATACCACAGCCATCATACGGACATCAGTGTAGTCAAGGTTCAGAATATTTCTTTGATCATGAAGATCTCTCTGGTTGTTTTCTGATATTTTCAAATATTTTACTTATTTTATTTTATGTGTATGTGTGTATTGTCTGCATGTAGGTAAGTGCACCCATGTTGTGCAATGCCCACGGAAGACAGAAGAGGCTGTTGTTGGATCCCCAGGAACTGGAGTTACAGACACACAACTGCTTCCTTCTTGTCCATAATCACCAAGTCACTGGAAATCTTGAGTCATTTTTATATTCCTGTTATTTTATTATTTATAAATAAATGAAATACATACTATAGACTGAGAAGATGACTAAGTGGGTAAGAACTGTGCAAGGATGGGGACCCGAATTCAAATCACCCTGATTAATATAAAAAGCTGTAATCTATGTGAGAGCCATCGTTACCCTACCACTGTGGCAGAAGCAGAAGGATCACTTGGGCTTGCTTAGCCATAGACTCAGTGAGAGATTCTCACTCTCTCAATACAATAAGATGGAGAGTGATAGAGTATGCCTAATGAACTCTTCTGGTATCTTCACACATGTGCATGGATGTTCACATATCCATGCAGATATGTACATACACCAAACACACATAGTGAGTTCCAGGCCAGCTGGGGCTGCAGGGAGACCCTGTCTCAAAAAGACGAGAGAGAGAGAGAGAGAGAGAGAGAGAGGAGAGAGAGAGATAGAGAGAGAGAATGTGTCTAAAAACTAATCCACAAACCTGGTAATGCGGTTATGACTGATGAGATATACAATACGGAAGAGGACATTTGGTATTGCAGCTTTTATATTGCACATGTAGGACATGGGAGATGGACTTTCAAATGAGTTGGCTTACTAGAAAAGATCATGTAACGTTCAGCTACATTAACTTTATTTTCATGTTTCCTTTAAATGAATCATTTATGGTTAAAGTAATAACAGTATTATTTTCTTAATGTCTTATAGCATTAAGAACAAGGTGATTATATACTATATATTGGCTTTCAAATTATATTGTAGTTAGTTTACTTAAACACAGTTCCGGAAAATGTTAACTTTGGAAATTTCAAAGATAGCAATCACATTTTTGACATTGTAAATGACTTTTAGATGTTAGAAAGCTTAATAAGACCCTCTGATAGAGTTTACAGTTCACATTGCAAAACATTTTTTCTAGGAAATAAGCAAGTTAACCTTGCCTTTTAAGGTCTGTTTGTTTGTTTTTATTTTCTCTGCTACTTTCACATTATCCCCGTAGTTCAAACAATGAGTTTCAGAGAAACATGATAGTGCACATATCCTTAGTTTAATGCATTTAGATGTCATTGCTTTTCTTGTTCCTAAAATGTTGAAATGACCCTAAAAGATAAGGGGTGATAAATACCACTTACTTTTCTATGTCTTAATTTGTCTGATTATAAGGTGAGAACAATGTGTCCTGTCTACGTTGGTCTTTGTGACTTTAAAACTTATGACTGCAAAAGTTTTTAAGGACTTTACAAGAAAGTAAGCACATAAATAAGATTAATGACAAGTCCATCAGATAGTAATGGGAAATGTGTGAAACAGTATTTCCAAGTATCAAAAAAGTCAAAACATTCACTTTTATCAGCTCTTAGCACTAACCTCTAGGAAGATTAAAGACCATGGCTCCTTTGTATAGTAATCACTAGAAGCTATTTAGCTCAAATAATCATAAAGGAATATGCCCAAATGATGGAATAAGGTTCACAGCATTAAGGAAAAAACATGAAGGCTTAATAAAGACCTATAGAAAGAATATCAAATAGTATAGTAAATAATACTTTAAAACCTACCCAACACTTTTGAAGAAAGATGAAAACGAAAGGGAAGCATCTGTAGGAGCTGGTGTCATTTTAGAACTGATGACAATTTCAGAAGGACTCAAATGGTCCTCTGTTGCAACCTTCTAAGAAGAGGTGTGATCTCAGAAGACGGAGAACAAAACAAGCACACAGAATGCATTATCGGGGAAGAGATCACGCTACCTTAAATGAACTTGAACTTACAGACCCATGGAAGTCAAAATTATGAGGAACAACTCACAAACCAACTTTGATGGGAGTTAAGCAATAGTGAGTAAAGAGGACTTTTCAGAAACTAGAAAACAAGCCAAAGTTCTATATTTTTTCAAAAGTATTTTATTATTTTTATTTTGTGAATATGTTTGTATTGCCTGCATGTGTGTAAATGCACCTGAGTCGTGCAATGCCCTTGTGGGTTGGAAGAGAGCATAGGTTTGCCAGAACTGCAGTTACAGACAGTAGTAAGGTGCATTGTGGGTATTGGGAAACAAACTGGTTCTTCTGAAAGAACAGCCGATGCTCTTAACCACTGAATCATCTCTCCAGCTGTGAAAAAGAAGTTCCATATTTTTTAAAAGAATATTATAACCATGTTTCATGTTAAATACAAAGAGAATAACTATGATTTTTTGAAAGGAACCTAATTATTAAGATGTTTCTAACTTCTTTAGAATTTGGAAATATGAGCCCACATTTCTTAACATAATAATTTTACAGAATTTTTAAATCAATTTGCACAAATAGTGTTTGCTAAAGCCTTTTCCAAATGCGACTTCATGAAGCTTTATTAGTCTTGGTTTCTGTGCATGAATTGGGATTAGACTACAATGACGCTTAAAATTTCCAACTCTAGTTCCAAATTTATACCTTATAGATTTATACCTTATATGTGCAATATCTCTTAACTACTAAAACAAACAAACAAACAAACAAACAACAAAAACCTAAGGCCGTGTCTGTGTGGCCCAACCAATACCTTCTGATTATTTTACTTTCCCTCTTTTATAGACATATGGGAAAAAAAATCATAGTGACAGTGGATTTTAACAGTTGTTCCTACCAAAGCCTTCAGCCTTCCATCACTTTATCCCTGGAGCAGTGATCATTACACCATCTTCATGTCCTTCCATCCTTTTTGCAATACTGCAGAAGTTTCTTCTTCCTCAAATTTCTGTCAGTGCTCTTACCCAAGTCTGTTTTCCCACTCTCTTTACTTGAACTTTTATACTTTTTTGAATTTCTTTTTCCTTTGTTTTACCCGTAAGGTATTTCTGATAGAACTGCCTTCAAGAAACTGCCCTGATCCAGTACCTGCTTGTATAAGAAGCAATACAACAATGGCTGATTTTCTCAGTGGATCCAGGAGAGCAATTGAGTCCTGACTCAAAATTTTTGCAAGTCATGCAAATCAGAGGATTTGTCAGTGGGAGAAAAAAAATTAATACATTGGTAATTGCTTTTTGTGACTTTTTTACCTGTCTATCGATCAAGAAACTGCCCTGATCCAGTACCTGCTTGTATAAGAAGCAATACAACAATGGCTGATTTTCTCAGTGGATCCAGGAGAGCAATTGAGTCCTGACTCAAAATTTTTGCAAGTCATGCAAATCAGAGGATTTGTCAGTGGGAGAAAAAAAATTAATACATTGGTAATTGCTTTTTGTGACTTTTTTACCTGTCTATCGAACATTTTATCTATCATCTATCTATCTATCTATCTATCTATCTATCTATCTATCTATCTATCTGTCTGTCTGTCTTTGCTGTTTTTGGTTTCGTCACTTCACTATTCTACCTGCAGTACTTCATTCAGAACAATAGGTGCTCACTCTGAGCTGGTCGAATGAGTTATTAAATTTACTGGAATTTGATGGAATATCTATCTATTCATCATCTATTCTATTGTCTATCATCTATCACCTGTCTATATCTATCTATCTATCTATCTATTCATCTATCTATCTGTCATCTATCTATCCATCCATCTATCATCTATCTATCATCTATCTATCCTATATCTTTCTATCTATATCTATCTATCTATCTATCATCTATCCTCTATCTATCTATCTATCTATCCATCTATCTATCTATCTATCTGTCATCTATCTATCCATCCATCTATCTATCTATCAATCATCTATCTATCCTATATCTTTCTATCTATCTATATCTATCTATCTATCATCTATCCTCTATCTATCTATCTATCTATCTATCTATCATCTATCCTCTATCTATCTATATGTATCCTCTATCTATATCTATCTATCATCTATCATCTATTTATCTATCTATCATTTATCATTTACTTATTTTTATTTTGTGGTGCCGACTACTGAACTGAGGCCCTTCTGCATGCTTGGCAGGGTTTTTTTCCAATAAATTATACCTTAGTCCATTGGATAGTGATTTTTTTTTTAAACATTAGAATTGTCTAGTAGACTTTGATAAAATATCTACAAGCCACACTTCATAAAATTAAATAATAATCCTAAATAATGGGTGTCCAGATGTATAGTGCTCCCAAATAAATTCCAATCTACAGTTAAAATTGAGAAACACTGTTGAGATTATCGAAAAGCAGTTATCTCTGGAGATATTGAAATTTTCTGAGACATTAATACCTAGGAGTGGACCCTCTTAAGGTCCTTGTGTAATAGACTAAGGACTGGAATGAGGCCATAGAACAAAAAGTGAAGTCATCCACTCCGAACCCACCATTATTAGGTCTAGTCACAGGCAAGATAAATTAAGAGGAGATTTCTAGTGCATTGAAAAGAAAATGTTTATTTGAATGGCTACCATAATTTTGCTATGTGATTTTTTTTGTGAGCTCATTACAGAAAAGTAAATTTTATTAAAAATAAGAAAATAGAATATGAAAATCAACAGGAGTGATACTTTATATTACCAGCTTAACCTGTGAATTAGGAAATTTAAAAAATAATTACAATTTAAAACAAATAACATTGTAGAATATAGTACACTTTCAAATGGTACTGTAAATTTTGTAGAAGTATGGCAAGCCATGCAATTATTGTGATTAAAAATTATTGTAATTTTTTTAAAAACAAAGATACATCTTTATTCATTTGCTTCTTGTAAATTATCATATTCACTTATAAATAAACATATGCTCTATATCACTACTTAAAATTATAGCCCATAATAACAATTAATAATAGTAACAATGTGTTTCAACTTCTTTTTCTCTTAATGCCTAGACCACCAGAATCCTGTTTAGAAACTCCTTTCTCGCACCTATAAAAGTGTATTGTCTACTTTCTCAATCAGAGTCAGGTCTTACAATGAGGTCATTGACCCACTTGGAGTTGAGTTTTGTATTGGGTGTCTGCGATGGTGAACTTCAGTTTTAAACTTGACGTACTGGGAAGAGGAAACCTCAGCTGGGAAAAAGTTTCTATCCAGTTGGTCTGCGGACATGTCGTAGAGGCACTTTCTTGATTGTTGAGCGATATAGGCGGGCCCAGTTCACTGCCGATAGTGTCATCCCTAGGCAGGTAGTCTTGAGTTGTACAAGAGCACTGGCTGAGCACAGGCCAGAAGATCAAGCCAGTATGCAGAGCTCTGTGGTCTGTGCTTCAGCTCCTGCCTTCATGTTCCTGACATACCATGCCTGATTTCCCTCAGAGACAAACTGTGCCTTGGAAGTAGAAGATGCAATAATCCCTTCCCCCTTCAAGTTGCTTTTGGTCAGAGTGTGTACCATAGCAATAGAGAAGAAAAAAAGGATAGTGCGATCTAAGGATATAGTTTCATTCTTTGACATGTAGCTTTTTAAATTTGAACAACACCATTTTATGAAGAAATTGTCTTTTCTCCAATTTCTATTTTGGTGTCTTTGTGAAAAAGAAGGTGAGGATAGGTCTTAGGACTTATTTCTAGGTACTCAATTCTATTCCCTTAGTCAATGTATCCATCGTAATGCCAATACCATACTGTTTTTAATTCCTACAGTTCTATAATCTAAGTTAAAATCAGTAACCATGATAATACTGGCAGTGCTGTTTTTACTATTAAGAATTGTTTTGACTATTCTGGGTCTCATATTTCCAAATTAAATAAAAAGCTTTGATTTCTGTGAGGAATTGTGTTGGGAATTTTATAAGGTTGCACAGAACCTAGAAATTGCTTTTGATAGAATGGCCATTTTCACAATATTAATCTATCAATTGATGAATATGGGAGGTGTTATCATCTTTCAGTATCTTCTATTTTTCTCAGATAACAGGTTTTGATTTACAAGTCTTTCATTTCATTTGTTAAATTTAGTTCAAGATCTTTGGATTTTGAGGGGTGTCTTATTACAGGGAGGGTCCCTATTTTTTATTTGTTTGGGGGCCTTTGTGATTGATATTTTTCCCATGATTTCTTTTTGAGTTTTTTGTTTTTGCTATGGTTTGTAGTAAGTCTACTGATTTTTGTGTCCTGATTTTATACATGCTACATTGCTGAATGTGTTTATCAGTTTTAGGAGTTTTATGTGGGAGTATTGAGAGCCTTTTATGTATAGAATCATTAGTCAGCAAATAAGTATGCTTGGACTTCTTCCTTTCCTATTTTTGTACACTTTATTTCCTTATTTTGTCTTATTGCTCTAGCTAAGAATTCAAGCACTATGTTGAACAGGAGCAGAGAAAATGGACCCCCTTGTTTATTCCTGATTTCAGTTTTCATTTAGCATGATGTTGGCTATGGGCTTGTTGCATACTGCCTCTAATAATTTGAGATATTTTTGCTGTATTCTTCATATCTCCATGACTTTTGTCTTGAAGGCATTTTGGATTTTTGTCAAAGGCCTTTTTTTGCACATAATGAAATGATAATGTAGTTTCAATACTTGAGTCTCTTTATGTTGGCCTACATTTATTTATGTACATAACTTGAACCTTCATCTCTGGGATGAAGCCAACTTGATAGTGGTGGATGATCATTTCTATGTGTTCTTTAACTCAGTTTGAAAGTACTTTATTGAGAATTTTGTGTGTATGTTTATCAGAAAGATTAGCCTATAATTTATCCTTTTTTTCTCAGTTCTTTAAATAGTTTCATATCAGCATCATTCTGTTTCCTAAAAATAATTTGGGAGGCTTACTACCTTTTTTAATTTACAGAAAAAATGTTGGTGCTAGATCTTCTTTGGAGGTCAGTTCTGTAGAAATCTGTGCTGAATTTATATAGCTTTGGGCTTTTTTGTTGTGAGATTTAAAATGTCTGCTTCTTTCTCCTTAGTTGTTACAAATGTGAGTAAATCATTTACTTCATCTTTGTTTAACTTCAGAAGGTCAGACACATTTAGAAATTTGCTTGTTTCTTTGGTAGGAGACATACATCTAGAAAGTTATCCACATCTTTTATATTTTTCAATTTAGTGAAATACAGGATTTTAAAGGTATGTATCATTCTCTCAATGTCTATTGCAATGTCCCCTTTTCAACACTAATTTCATTAATTGGGGTATTCTCTTTCTTTCTTTCTTTCTTTCTTCTTTTTCTTTCTTTTTATTTGGCTAGAGATTTTTCCATCTTGCTATTCTTTAAAAAAAAATGACCCTTCATTTCATTGACTTATTTTTACATTTTTTAATATCTAATTTATCGATTGTGATCTTGATTTTGATTATCTCTCTTCTCTATTATCTTGGGGTATTTATTCTTAATTTTCCAAAGGCCTCAAGTCCTAAATGTAGTTATCCCTTTGGGATTTCCAATTTTTTTAATGTAAACAGAATAAATTTTCCTCTTATGATGCTTTGTTTTGTCTCAAAGATTTAGTATGTTAAAATTTCATTTTCATTCTATTCTAATTAATTTTTATTTCCTTTTTTATTTTATTTTATTTTTTTTACCCAATTATCATTCACTACTTTGTTCTTTAGTCTCCATGACTTTGGGTGCTTCCTGTAGATTTATTGCTGTTGATATCTGACTTTATTTCATAGGTCAAAGAGAATGCAGCATATTATTTCAGTTTTTGAAAATAATTGTTAAGAGTTGCTTTCTGTCTTAATATTTGATTAATTTTGGAGAAAGTTCCAAGTGTTGCAAAAAATAAAATTTATTCCTTTTGTTGTTGCTATTTATTTATTTTTAAAATGAGAGTCATTGTTATTTTTTAAAAGTAAGGGAATTTCCAGAGTGTAAATTCCTTTCCTTTCCCAATATGTGGATGAGAGAAAGTAGGTCTTTTTAAAGGAAGTGATGCCAGAGAGAATGACCCTTCTCCAGTGGATGGACTCACACCAAGGGACATCAGTAGACACAACTTGACTCAATAGACCTTAACATATGTGAGAGAATGTATGTACTTTGGTGGGGGTAGACTATGGGGCAGTTACAGACAGAGGATGTGATCTAAATATGATTAAGAAAGTCTATTCTTTAGTGTTTGGATGGAATGTTCTGTAAATGTCTATTAAGTCCTTTAGATTTCTATGTCATTTAACTCCAAAGTTTCTCGGGGGTACTGAAGTCACATACTATTGCTGTAATTACATCTAATATTATTCTTTTTATGGTGTTGGGTGTAATTGTGTTATGTAGGATTAGAATTATAATATCCTTTTAATGGGTTTTTCCTTTAATGAGTATACTCCTCCAATCTCGTCCTATTGTTTTTGTTTGACATCTTTTATATAAAATATTAGAATAGATATATACCTGTGTGCTTCTTAGGTCTGTTTTCTTGGAATCCCCTTTCCCATCTTTTTACCATAACGGTTCTTTTAAATTATTTATTTAATAACCACACAATCAGAAGAAGCATTTCATTACAGTAGCATCGACATATTCAATAATAATTTCCAGAGCTACGATGCATCTCCTTCAAAATAGGCCGTAAGTTTTTAGGTTTACAGTTGAATTAATACACTTATACAATATTGTGCTCAGTATAAACCCTATAAGACATAAAATTAAATGAGGTTTTAAACTTTAAAAAGATCTCCATTTCACTATGAAAATACACAGTTTCATACAGAAAAATTCATTAACAATACAATTAAGACTAAGATGCACATGCATTTCTAATCTCTATATATCTGATTATTACTAGTCACAGTTGGTTACTTTCTGAGCTTCTTGGCATCTGAGCATGGATATAAAATCATCAGGTAGATATCAATGGTAATGTTTTTCACATCCACCAATTATTAAGGAGCAAATTTTTATGCTCTGAAGAATTATTATTATTATTATTATTCATTTATACACCCACTTCCCACGTGGTACCCTCCCATAGCCTCCCTCCCCCCACTAGAGCCCTTATACTCTGATATCCCTGCTACTGTCTGCTGTGTTGTCAGCACCCCCAGCCATTCCCCACTACTTGCCCTTCTGGTGAATCTAGTCAGCCTATGTAGAGGTATTTGTTTTAGGAGGGCCAGCTGCTCCTCATCTAGTGATAATCAGTTGTCAATATTCCTTTGGATTAGATTGTGGTCAGCTGTTCATTTTCCAAGTTCTGTGCTGGGTTACTATCTTGGAATCCCTTTAGCCACCCTGGCCAACAACTCAACGCCTCTCTTGCATTGTTGCTTGTTATGTAGCCTTTAGCTATATATATGGACTCTTAGGAAATTATATTGGCCACTTTAATCTTTGGTTATACTTTCCTTTAGGGTGTTTAAGGCATACAGTTGGACCAATAAACCAATTTAATTTTACTCTTAAGGTTGTTTAAAGATCTGTTCCTCAGGGATCACATGGGCTTGGGAGGATCCCCAGGCTCCTTAAGTCAAAGGTCCTGCTCCACCATGGTTGGCTTTGCTTAGAAGCATGGAGGCAATGATTCCTCTGTGTTGACCCTCCTCTTTGTAGACTGGACACTGGTTCAAGCCCATCTGGTGGGGTCTCCTCGGCCTCCTTGATCAAGAGGACAGGTGACCCACTACCATTATAGGACATTTTGAGAGATGCTCATAGTCCTCTGGAACTAGTTGACCTAGGAGTGCTAGGAGCAAAATGTGTCCTTTGTGTCCCTCTGATCAAAACATATAGGCCTCAAAGAATGTCTGTTAAACAACCAAGAATGTTAGTTCCACCAGTCTGGTATTTTTAATTACTGTGTGTCCTGTAGATAAATCTTGGGCAAAGCCAGTTGTTCTCACATAACCTTACCTAGACATGTATTTCTTTATCTGCTATGCATAATTTGTCAGTAGGGTATAGGAGTAGTATGGTTCCCTCTGGTTTTAAAAACTAGCTAGGCATTTTTTATCTCTCACATTATCTCACCCCTCCATCTTGGTTTTCGTACTTAAGGTGGCCCCATTTTCCCCCTTTCTCCCTTACTAATATCCTTCTCTTATAGTCCTACCTCTCTTGAGCTCCTTTTCTTCCCTTTGTCCCATAGGTTCCTTGTAAACCCTTCCCTGCCCCTCCTTTAAACTAATCCAATTTTTATCCTTATGTCCCTTATTAAAGCCTGTTTCCTACTGTTTTTCTCTTTCAGGTTATTTCTTTTCCTTTACCTCCCTGTTTCCTTTCCATTATCCTGGTTCCTGTAGTTATGTCGGGTTGCATGCTTATTTATCAGAGACTGATTCTAGGATCCACATATGAGGGAGATCATATGTTGATTTTTTTTTCTGAGTCTGTGTTACTTCACTTAGTATAACAGTTTCTAGTTCCATCCATTTACCTGAAAATTTCATGATTTCATCTTTCTTTACTGCTGAATAAAACTCCATAGTATAAATGAACCACATTTTCATTATCCACTCATCAACTGAAGGACACTTAAGTTGCTTCCACCTCTTAGCTTTTGTGAAAAGAGCAGCAACAAACATGGATGCACAAGTGTCTCTGCAATAGGATGAGTTCTTTGGGGGAAAGTGCCAAGGAGTGGTATAACAGGGTCAAATGGTAGGTTCATTTGTAGTTTTTTAAGAGTTGTCCACACTGCTTTCCATAGGGGTTGAACCAATTTGCAGCTCCACCAGCAATAGATGAGTGTTCCCTTTTCCCTACATCCTCTCCAACATTTGGTATCGTTTTGTGGTCTTAGCCAGTCTGACTGGGGTAAGGTGAAATCTTAAAGTGGTTTTAATTTGCATTTCCCTAATTACTGGTGATGTTGAACATTTTTAAAGATGCTTCTTAGCCATTTTTATTTCTTCTTTTGAGAACTCTCTGTTCAGCTCCTTAGCCCATCTTTTAACTGGGTTGCTTCCTGTCTTGATTTTCTGTTTTTTGAGTTCCTTATATATTCTGGTTATTAAACCTCTGTCAGATGTGTTGCTGATGAAGTTTTTCTCCCATTCTGTGGGTTTTCTGTTTGTTTCCTTGGTTGTCTCCTTTGATGTACAAAAGCTTTTTAGTTTAATGAGGTCCCATTTGTTAATTATTGCCCTTGTTTCCTTAGCAATCGATGTCCAGTTTAGAAAATCCTTTCCTATGCCCATATATTGTAGGTTTTTCCCAATGTTTTCTTCTAAGAGTTTCAGAGTCTCAGGCTTTACATTGAGGTCTTTGAGCCATTTGGAATTGGCTTTTGTTCTAGGTGAAAGACAGGGGTTATTTTCATTCTTCTATAAGTGGAGATCCAGTTTTGCCAGCACAATTTGTTGAGCATGCTGTATTTCCTCCAGATAAGGTTTTTGGCATCTTTGTCAAGTATCAGGTAGCTGAAATTTCATTTATTCATATTTGGGTCTACAATTCTGTTCCCTTGGTATATGGGTCTATTTTTGTGCCAGTACCATGTAGATTTTATGACTATAGCTCTGTTATACAGCTTGAAATCTGGTATGGTAATCCCCGTGGCATTGCTCTTAGTGCTCAGGGTTGTTTTGACTACCCAAGGTCTTTTGTGCTTCCATATGAATCTTAGAATGGTTATTTCTAATTCTGTGAAAAATGTCATTGGGATTTTTATTGACATTGCATTGAATCTATATATGACTTTTAATCTATATATGACTCTTGGTAGGATGGTCATTTTCACAATATTAATTCTTCCAATCCATGAGCATGGGAGGTCCTTCCATCTTCTGATGTCTTCCTCAATTTCTTTCTTTAAAGAGTTAAAATTTTCCTTGTAGAGCTCTTTAATGTCTTTGGATAGGTTTATTCCAAGGTATTTTAGTTTTTTTGTGGCTATTGTGAATGGGAGGGTTTCCCTGTGCTCTTTCTCTGATTGCTTGTTATTGGTATACAGAAAGGCTATAGACTTTTATAGGTTTATATTGTAACCTGCCACTTTCCCTAATGTTTTAATAATTTCTAGTAGTTTTCAGGTGGAATTTTTGTTATTCCTTAGATATAATATATCGTCTGCAAAAAGGGATAATTTTATCTCTTCCAATTATGCTATTACTCCTTTAATTTCCTTCTCCTTTTGTGCTGGATAGCTTTAGTGTCAACTTGACACACCTGGGTTGAGAGAGCCTCAATTGGGGAATTGC
>NW_008342018.1:6575167-6575660 GCF_000622305.1 Nannospalax galili | reverse complement strand
AGCCAGCTTGATCATGGTGGATGATCCTTTTGATGTGTGTCTGTATGTGGTTTGCAAGTATTTTATTGAGAATTTTTGCATCTATGTTCATTAAAGATATGGGTCTATAATTTTCTTTTTTGGTTGCATACCTGGCTTTGGTATTAGAGTGTAATACCTGGCTTTGGTATTAGAGTGATGCTGGCTTCATAGAAAGAATTTGGAATTTCTCCCTCCAATTCTATTTTTTTTGGATAAATTAAGTAGAATTGGATGCAGATCTTCTTTAAATGTCTGATAGAATTCTGCTGTAAATCCATCTGGTCTTGGGCTTTTTTTAGTCAGGAGGTTTTGTATTACTATTTCAATTTCTTTTTGTGTTATGGGTCTGTTTAACCTGTTAATCTCTTCTTGGTTTAGTTTTGGTAGTTCCAATGCCTTTAGATATCCAACCATTTCTTTTTGGTTTTCAAAGTTAGTAGCATATAGGTTTTGATAGTTACCTTATAATGTC
>NW_008342018.1:6543995-6574768 GCF_000622305.1 Nannospalax galili | reverse complement strand
GTTTTTTAATCTCTGTGTTTTTGTGTGGTGATTAGGGCTTCTTCAGTTGTTGATTGTAAGCTTTATTGTATTGTGGTCTGATAGAATGCATGGAATTATTTCAGTCTTTTCGCATTTGTTGAGGTTTGTTTTGTACCCCAGTATATTGTTGATTTTGGAGAAGGTTCCATGGGGGGTGCTGAATAGAAAGTATGTCCTTTGGTGCTAGGGTGGAATACTCGGTAGATGTATGTTAAGTCAATTTGATATATGGTATTGTTTAAGTCAGATATCTCTCTGTTACCTCTCTGCACTGTTGACCTTTCTAATGGAGACAGTAGGGTATTGAAGTCCCCTACTATTAATGAGTTGGGGTTAATCTGGGTCTTAAAGTCCTGTAGTATTGTTTTTATGAAGTTTGGTGCACCAGAGTTTGTTGAGTATATGTTCATGATTGTAATATCTTCTTAATTCATTGTTCCTTTTATCAAAATGAAGTGGCCCTCTTTGTCTCTTCTGATTAGTTTTAGTTTAACGTCTATTTTGTCAGATATTAGAATTGCTATGCCTGCTTTTTTCTTAGTGCCATTTGCTTGGTGTATTTTCTTCCATCCTTTTACTTTGAGATGGTGCTTGTCCTTGAAAGTGAGATGAGTTTCTTACAAACAACAGAAATATGGGTTTTGTTTCTTAATCTATTCACAAAATCTGTGTTTTTTGATTGGGGAGTTCAGTCCATTAATATTTAAAGTTATTAATGAAAGATGAGTATTGAATCCTGTCATTTTTATTTCTGTTTACATTCTTGATATAGCTGTGCTTTTCCACAGTGATAACTTCATTGGTTTTCTTTCCACAATCCCTTGGGTATAGTCATTCCTTTCTTCAGCTCTTTTTATTGCTTCTAGAACTCTCTGTAGGGCTGGTTTTGTGGACATGAATTCCTTCAGCCTATTTATGTCATAGAAGATTTTTATTTCCCCTTTGACTATGATAGACATTTTGGCCAGGTATAGTAATCTGGGTTGGCATCTGTGGTCATTGAAAACTGGGAAAACTTTGGTCCAGGCTCTTCTGGCTTTCATAGTTTGCACTGAAAAGTCAGCTGTAATCCTAGTGGGTTTTCCTTTATATATGACTTGTTTCTCTTTTGCAGCTTTCAGTACTATCTCTTTGTTTTGTACGTTTTGTGTTTTTACTGTGATGTGCCGTGAAGAGTTTCTTTTCTGGTCCTGTCTGTCTGGTGTTCTGTATGCTTTTTGTATTTGTATGGGCATGTCTTTCTTTAATTTTGGGAAATTTTCTCCCACGATTCTGTTGAAGATCTGGTCCATGCCATTGTCTTGTGATTCTTTTTCTTCCTGTATTTCTATGCTTCATAAGTTTGGTCTTTTTATGGTGTCACACAGTTCCTGCATATTCCATTATTGTGATTTCTTAAATTTTTCATAATCTTTGCTTGAGTGGCCCAGTTCATCCACTTTATCTTCCAATCTTGATACTCTGTTTTCCATTTCGTTCATCCTATTGTTGAGGCTTTCTCCTGTCGTTTCTAATTGGCTTATGGAGTGTTTCACTTCGTTCTTTATTTCAGCCTGAGTATTCTTCAATATTTCTAGCTCTTTTCTGAATTCATTCAGAAGTTTATCCCTATCTTCCTTCAGCTCTATGATCTTTAAATTCACTGAATTCTTTTATCATGTTTATAATTGTTCTTTTGAGTCACGTGTCCTGCATTATCTCTAGGTGCTTCTTATTGTATTCCTCTAGAGGACTATTGGTATTTGATGGGGATAAATTTTTTGGTTTTTCATGTTATTATTTTTTCTCTGTGATTTTTGACATGTAAATTTCTTTTGTAGTTTCTGATTCTTGTGTGAGACTCAGGCCTTCAAGTTTAGGTCTGCTTCTTTTTGTGAACTTTATGTGTCTTTGTGGTTTACTTTTTAGACGTGAAAGGCTGGGTCATCTAATCTTCCGGTTCTCTTTTGATTTTATATTTGAGTGGCCAGATTGCTTTTGTCTTCAAGAGTTCCTACAAAGGCCCAACTCAGATGAGGGTCAGATGTTTTCAGGCTTTCTTCTAAGTTCTGAATCCCTCCAGGATCAATTTTCGCTCAGGAATTTGGGGGTTGGACTGGCCTGGGAGCTTAGCTCAGGAAAGATGCAGGTCTGGGTCAGCTGGTGGCAGTGACACCCAGAGATGCAAAGGCAGATGAGGTGGGAAGAGGCCCCAAGGACTCCTGAGAACTGCATTGAGGAGTTGTGTTGGTCTGGATGCAAAGGTTCAGGAAGAGGAAAGGTCAGCCCCTGAGTCCCAGAAAGAGGCTGGAAGGTGGTGAAGGCCCAGGGAAGCAGAGGGAGGTGAGGGCTGGGCCATGCCCGGAAACAGTGTTCCTGTGGCCCAGAGAGGCACTATGTTTGTCTGGATGAAATGGCTCAGGAAGCAGTATTGGTTCCCCAGGTGTCTGGGGCCCCAAGACATGGAGTGGGGCAGGACCCTAACTAGGAGAGACCAGCAGGGGAGATGGGAGGGTAATGAGGGTTGGGCTGTCAAGGCTGGAGGGCACGATGGGCTTACCGTGGAGACAGGTAGGAGAGAGGTCTGCAGTGTCAGTGCATGCCCAGGGAAGCAGCCATAAGGTGTTTTTTGTGGTTGATAGTGAAGTGTATTTCTTATAGCAGAGAGCAAAAAGATAGATCTTGTTTTCTTATCAAACCTGTTAGGCTGTGTCTTTTTATTGGGGCCACTAATATTGAGAGTTTTTATTAATTTATGTGTATTAATTCCTTTCATTTTCTTGTGTTATGGTGTGTCTCACACCTTGTTTAACTCTTATGGAATTATTACCTTTTACCTCAAATGTATTACCCCTGACTTTAGACAGAAGTATTCCTTTCAGTGTTCTCTATAGAGCTTGTTAGGAAATCATGAGTTACTTAAATTTGTTTTATAATGGGAAGTTTTCCTTTCATTTTGATTAAAAACTGATATTGTTGATAGTGTTGCTGAGTATATTATTCTGGACTGGCTTCTGTGTACTTTCTAAACTTGGACATTAGTCCAAGCATGTCTAACTTTTCAAGTCTCTGTTGAAACATCAGCTGCTACTTATTGTTGGAAAAGGTTTTCTTGGTTGACACTTTTAAGTCACAGTTCATCCCTCAGGGAAATCGGGGCAGGAACTCAAGGAGAAATACGAAGCAGAAACCGTAGAGAAGCAGTGCTTGCTGACTTGCTCACGGACTTGTGCTTAGCTAGTTTTCTTCTACAGTCCAAGAAAAACCAAGGAAAGGGACCACACACAGAGGGCTAGGCACTCATATACCAATTAAAAATCAAGAAAATCTCCCATAGTCATGCCCACAGGCCATGATGATCTGGCCAATCCGTTGTTGAGACTCCTTTCTCAGATGTTACGAGATTGTGTCAAGTTTGCAATTAGATAGCTAAGTCACAAGCTATATAGTATGTGTTATATTTAAGAATAATATTCTGCTTATATTTCCTTATTAAAAAAGTTCTGTATAAGGTTGTCTCTGAAATAGTTGTTTCTACTGATCTGCAAGCCTTTATTGCTTCCATACAGACCTACTTTATATTTTATACCAATTGTAAGAAATTACAAATTGTATGCATCTTAACACATATAATTTGTTTTTATTCAAAGATTTCATGTTTATGCCTTAAATTGTCATGCATTTTATATTCAGTAGTCTCAAGCAGCTGACAATGTTTAAATGATCTATTTTACTCTATGATTTTGAATTACATAAAACATTAGAGGAAGATCAGTATAAAATATTGTTTTCTAGAAAGAAAAGAGCAAGATTTGTGAGAAAATAAGGTTTCAATGTTAGTGATACAATGTGGGAGACTGGAGTTAATGAGTAATAAAAAGAAAACATTTGAGGCTCCTACAGTGCTAAATTAAGAATTTATAGTCTGAGTGATGGCTCTGCCATCTCAGTCAATTTTCTATTATTGCATATCTTAAACAATTATGAACAAAGATGACATAAAATGTTTGCTTATATATCAGTAGGGCTGAAAGATATCATGAAAAATTAATTTCATAGAAGTGTTAATAGGTTTAATGCTCTCAAAGCAAAGAAGAATACTAATATTAAAAATACAACTTTCCAAGCAAGGAAAACACAGTAGTCTCAGTCAATTTTCTATTATTGCATATCTTAAACAATTATGAACAAAGATGACATAAAATGTTTGCTTATATATCAGTAGGGCTGAAAGATATCATGAAAAATTAATTTCATAGAAGTGTTAATAGGTTTAATGCTCTCAAAGCAAAGAAGAATACTAATATTAAAAATACAACTTTCCAAGCAAGGAAAACACAGTAGAACAAACGGGATGTTTAAACAGATGGAATATTACCATATAAAATAGTTAGGGACAGCCCATTACAGAAACATAAATAAACATCACAAGTGCTCTGAGAAATTGGTGATGTTTCTCCTGTTAAAAATAACTAAAAAACAAAAGACATTATAATTCTCTACTTTTTATGGTTCATTATGAAAATAATTTCACAAAAATATCCAGAGTCCTAGTCATGTGATTCACCTTCCCCCGCCTCCATCATTTTTTCTGTTGCTTTACTTTTAAAATATCTTAGTATTAAATTTATTTAAATTATATCAGAATAATGTGCAGGAAAATATCTCTAAGTTATATAATACACAAATGGTTTAGGAGGTCATGTCTACTGTTACTTTGCTAACTTTCTTATTCTACCAACAAAATCATCAGGAATTGACACCTCACTTCAATGTGTCAGATTAAGGAGTCAGAGAAGTTTTAAAGCAAAAATTAATGAGAAAAGTTAATGTGTTATTCCTACTATGGATTGTGATAGTTCATGTTGCTCTAAGTTGCCTATCTAATCTGCTTAGCATGTCTGAACACGCTCACTCCATAGTCATTCTCCTGATTCAGAACTGTGTCCCTTTGTGCTGACAGAGAGCTCTGGACTAGCCTGCATGGAACCATCCCACCCTTAAAAAAATCAGCTGTGAAAACCTGAAGTATATAACAGCGAAATATTCACAACGGATAAGAAAGTACCAAGACACAGCAACAATAAAAACAACCAATCTCTATCCTCATTGAGCTCTGGCTGTAATTACTTATAAGACACAAAACCAACAAAATAAATCTATATGCCCAGGTCACAATTGAGAAATAAGTAATGTGAAAAATCAAGATATTTCCCAGCAAATCCCTCCAGTCCTTTAAAAGCATCATAAAATGAGAATGATCCAGAGGAAGCCAAGGACATAGAACTTATAAGAACAATCATGAAGACTGTAAAAGAATTGAAGAATTTTAAAGAACACAAAAAAATCGCAGAACTTAAAAGGATAAAAGTAAATTCCAGACTGAAACTCAGGGAAATAAATATATACAGAAGAATGAAATGACAAAAGCAATTCATGACTTGGAGAGCGAATTCACAAAAGAAACAGAAACACTGAAATAAACCCAAGCCAAAATGAAGATGGAGTTTAAAAATTCAGTAAGATACTTTGAAAGGACAGGAAAAAAAAATATCACATGCAGAATGAATCAAATACGAAACATAATATCAACCTGAAAGTTAAAATTGGAGAACTGGACTGCTCAAGCACAAAACATGAAAAATTAAAAAAGAACATGAATAAAATATGCAGCAGCGAATGTGGGACTCACTCCACAAAAGTTCAAATCTGCACATCGTAGGACGAAGGAAAAGAATATCGGGTCAATAGCATTGACTAGATCTTCAACAGAATTGTTGAGAATGCTTCTGTAACTTAAGGAAAATACAATCATACAGATACATGTAGCACACATAAAAATGAATAAGATTGGAACAGAAATGCTCCATGAAGTATAATCATAAAAATACTAAATGTAAGGACAAAGAGAAGGTCCTGAAAGCTGTAACAGAAAAGCATTACAAATAAAGGAAACCCCATCAGAATTACAGGTGACTTTTCAATGCAAACTATAAAAGCACAAGAACCTAGAGCAAGATATTCCCAGTTCTAAATAATCATAGATGCCAAAGCAGAATACTTTACCCAGAAAATCTGAACATCAGAGTGTTAGGAGAAAGAAAAATATTCCATGAGACTAATGGGTCAAAAGAACTCAGCCAACCAGAAAACACTCAAAGCAATACAAAGGACTATGAAATCCAAGAGGATACAGACAGAAATCAGATGGAGCTAAAACTGCCTACACACAAATAGAAACACAAACAGAAAATAAAATGACAGTAACAAACACACATATTTCATTAATAAATTTAAATATCAAAATATCAATAGTCTCAACTTACAAGTCAAAAGACACAGACTGGTTGAATGGATTAAGACATAAAATCCTATTTTTTTTTTTTTTTTAGGTCTACAAGAAATTCATCTTACCTTCAAGGATAGGCACTACCTTAAGGTATAAGGATGGAAAAAGTATTCCAAGTAAATGCCACTAAGAAACATTCAGGTTGGGGTTTGAGACATGGCTCAGTGGTTAAGAACACTGGTTGTTCTTGCAGAAGATCCAAGTTCCAATCCCAACACCCACATGGTAGCTAACAACTGTCCTGTCCTTAACTCCAGTCCCAGGGGATCAGACAGCCTCTTCTGATTTCCGCGAACATTGCACAACATGGGTGCACTTACCTACATGCAGGCAATACACAAATACCCATAAAATTTTAAAAATAAATAAAAATTTTAAAAAAGAAACAAGCAGGTATTGCTATTATAATATCTAACAAAATAGACTTCAAAATAAAATTAATTGGAGTAAATAAAGAAGGTCATTTCATTATGAACAAAGGAAGAATAAATAGGGAAGACATTACAGAAACATGCATACAAATATAAATCAAACTCTGGTGTACCCAGTTTCATAAAAACAACGCTACTTGACTTCAAGAAACAAATGAACTCCAACTCAGTAAGTAAGTAACTTTAGTATCTCTCTCCAATAGACAGATAATTTGGACAAACACTAATGAGAAAAACATGTAAATTCAATGATATCATACTTAACATGGAACTAATGGCCATCTGCATAACATCCCATCCAGAACCACAAAGATTATACATTTTACTCAGTAACCCATAAAATTTCATAAACATACTGAGGCACAAAACAAACCACAGCAAATATAAAAATTGAAATAATTTTATGTATTCTATCAGATCACCATACAGTAAAGCTAAAATAAACAACAATAGAAAATCTACCAACTACATGGACTCATGGAGATAAAGCAATACACCCCTGAAGGATGAAAGTAAAAAAAAAAAAAAATACAAAAAAAAAAAACGAAAAAGGTAAAAAATACTCCTCAAATTAAGTGAAAATGATAACAGAATAAAGCTCTGGGTCACATTAAAGGCAGTCCTAAGAAGGAAGTATACAGTTCTCAATGCCTAATTAAAAAAATCAGAATGAGCAGTGATAAATGTCTTAATAGTACAACAAAATGATATGGAAGAACAAGGACAAACCCAACCCAAACAAGCAGAGTAGAAAAAATAATTCATTAATAAATTTAAATATCAAAGTATCAATAGTCTCAATTCAACAGTCAAAAGATACAGACTGGTTGAATGGATTAAGAGATAAAATCCTTTTTTCTTTTTTTTAGGTATACAAGTAATTCATCATACCTTCAAGGATAGGCACTACCTTAAGGTGTAAGGATGGAAAAATTATTCCAAGTAAATGCCACTAAGAAACATGCATGTTGGGGCTGGAGACATGGCTCAGAAGAAATCAATGAAATAGAAAGGAGAACAATGCAAAGAATGAATGAACCTAAGACCTGATTCTTTGAAAAGATAAAGCAAGATCTACAGACCCTAAGCCCAGCTCACTAAAGGAAAGAAACTGCAAATTCAAGTCAACAATATACTAGAAGAAAGATAAAAGATCACAAAAGAAATTTAAAAAATCCAGAATATTGTTATTTTGTCTTTTTTTTTCTTTTCTTTTCTTTTTTTTTTTCAGAGCTGAGAACCGAACCTAGGGCCTTGTGCTTGCTAGGGAAGCGCTCTACCACTGAGCTAAATCCCCAACCCCAAGATCCAGAATATTGTAAGAGAATGCTGTATATAAAAACCTCTACTCTATTAAATTCTAAAATCTAAAAGCAAAGCACAAATTCATAAATTCAATGAAACCATCAAAGTTAAACTGAAAGAAGATCGACAAATACAACTGATACATAAGAAATAAGGAATTAGAAAATAATACAAAATCTCCTGACAGAGAAAAGTCCAGGACCAGATGAATTCACAGTGGAATTTTACCAGACCATCAAAGAAGATCTACAACCAACACTACTTATTTTTTTTTTTGAAAAGATAGAAACAGAGGGAAAGACTTTGTAAATTGAACATCAGTTGCTCAAGAATTAACTCCAACAACTGACAATGATACCCCATTAAACTAATGAAAAAAGGAAATAACCTATCAGTTGAAAAGGAACGCCCCAGAGTGAGAGAAACCTTCACCAGCTATATATATTAATGAGGATTAAATGGCATCCTAAATAAATTTCCTGAGTGGTTTTCACTAAGAACAGAATCTGATATATTGTTCTGTGAAGGTATTTCCAAGTGCCAGAAATTACTTCAGTCTTACTTACAGTTAATAAATTTCCCGTATATCGTTAGTCCTTAATTCAGATTCCTAATTCAAAGATGGTAATTAGGTCCTCTGGTACTCCGGAGTTGTCTATTACTTTTACAGAGCAGAAATATCTTTCCCTAGAGAGTCCTTAGTCTCATTCATAAAATAATCTAATAGACACAAATGGAAACTTTGGGACAATTTTGTGTGAATTTAAACAAAAATTCTCAGGGCAGGCAAGCTGTGAATATTGGCAGCTGTCCTGAGGAGGCAAATGGAGGGCAGAAAGGAAAAAAAAAAGCCATGATGTCATGTTGGTTTACAGCCTGGATGGCAGTCAGACACAAGTTTGACAGACACATCTTGGCGAGAAAAAAATAAAAAATAAAGAAACCTAAAAACTTTGGGTAGTCAAAATGTTAAGCAAAGCATGCTTAGAAAGGGATATGAAGAAAAGGAGATGAAAGTTTCAGGAAAGTGGACAGGACTTAAGGAGAGCCACAGATCTGGGACCCAATTCCACAAGAAATAAAATACAAGACTAGAATTCCAAACAAGAAAAGTTTACTATCTCATTAACACTCTACCATGCATTTTTTCAGCATAGCTTCAGGTGAAGTGCCCTCCTGTAGGTGGTTTTTGGACCAAGTAATTGACCAGTAAAACTGGAAAGTTCTGTCTTTATCCATATGAGAGATTTTATAGCTGTGACCGTTAATTTCAGGTAACTTTTCGCTACTCTAACACTTAATCTTCATCCCTGATGCAGAATCAGAGACTCACTTTTGGAGAGGCCAAAATTGAAGGCTTGAGATTCTGGCCTCAGTTCTCTCTGGGGTGGCCTTCTTTCTGAGAGGATGCTCTGACCCAAATCATTCACTGTCAGAATGAAACAGTCGTTGAATGAGTTAGGAGGTAGACTACTGAATGAGGAAGGGTATTTATTCATCAAATTTATTCCATTTCTTATGACTTTGTAACAATTTCTCAAGAGACTATGATAGAGTGTCAAAGGATACCAGGTGTGTGAAATCTTGCAAAAGAAGGTATGGAAACAAGATGTAGGATTTTGGAAATAGTACTTTGTCGCAGTTTTCATTTGAAATTTGAGGTGTTCTAACTGAATAATATTTTAATATACTATTTCCCTCATTGCACACACTGACACACACTAAAGGAAAACGAAGCTGTGTTTGCCCAGCGTGGGTGATGCCCTCCTTTGTTGCCTCCCTAACACAGTAGAAGGTGACAGACAGTGTTAAATCAACAGCTGCTCATTCAGCCTGTACAAGGAAGGAAAGAACATCTACTCCCTCCTCAGTAGAAAATTAAAGCAAAACCGTAAACATGAATCCATAACAAAAAGTGACGTGTGAAAGGATTTGTGGTGGGTATTTTGGTACGATATACAATATATAATAGACACACCATCAAATCTCATTTAATTCTATGCACATTTAATGTATATTTGAAAGAATCTGAGGAAAGATGTGTCAGTTGTTCAACATAAAGAATGCATACTTTTCATTTGGTAATTCTAGACAAATCTTTCTAAGCATGATTTATTTTTAGACACATTCAGAGTTATTTCAAGTGCTTGAAAAATTCCTTAATCTTGATAATAAATAATAATTAACGCAGTCAGGCAATGTGATGAGCACTTTGTATTTACTGATACCTATTGTCACTGCGATACCTCAAGGAGAAGATGCAAATTTAGACAGAATAAAAAACCTTCCTTGGAAACAAATGATATGTCTGAATACAAAGATATGGAATCATTTTGTAATGGTCCCCAACAGCAGAGCTACCCTCCAACAGACGAAGATGTTGAGTGAGGTGAATGTATTTCAGTCTCTGTTTTCTTTCATGATTCTGTGCTACATAAAACATGGCACTAATTAAAACAATGTTAATATGGAAAGTGGTTTTATGTTTTATTTATAAATATGCTCTTATGATTCTGACAAACCAGTTGAAATACAGATAATTTTTTCATAATTCAAGATTTAGACAACTAAAATAGATTAAAAGTGCTATTTCACATTTCTTTAAATTATCCACAATTTAATATTTTTGTATAGCTAGTTAAGCCAGTTTTAGGCAAGTTATAATTAAACCCATCAGGCACAATTATGTTTATTTTTATCAGAAGTAATACATTTTTGAGTCATTCTACTGACTTTCAAATTAATAAACATAATTAAAAGTTTACGATCATATTGACCAACTGAATAAACTTTTTACGTCACCAAGAGAAATGAAACTCCGGAATTTCTACTACTTCATCAGTTTAAGCACTTATAGCAAAGGAAACTAGCTGTAAGCTCTTGAGTTGGTTTCCCTTGCTCTGCCAGGACCTTTTATCATCCTTAGAGTACTTCCACTTGGTTTAAGAACAGGTTAACTGGAAGGTGAATTTTGGATGAAAGATGATTTTTAGTGTAAAAAGTGCCGCTTTCTTTTTTATTTATTTTTATTTTATTGTGTATGAATATATTTCCAGCATGTATTTAAGTGCACCCATCTTGTGCAATGCCCATGGAGGTCAGAAGAGGGTGTCGCATCCCCTGGAACTAAAGTTACAGACAGTAGGTAGCTGGCACTTGGGTTCTAGGAACGGAACCGTGTCCTCTGCAAGGGCAGCCAACACTCTTAACTGCTGAGCTATGTCTCTTGCCCCAAAAAGTGCCTCTTTAAGATAAAATCTATTAATAATCCATTTGAAAAGGAATGACATCATTTTTTTGAGTATCGGGTCAAAATTATACCAATTAATCCAGTAATTTCCCCAAATCAGCTGAATACCATTTTAAATTTACTTCATTGTATGTTAATAAACTAACAAAATAATTTAAAAAATGAGATTATTGAAACTGTTACTAAATAAGAAATATTGATCATTAAAAACCTTTCACCATGGAATTTCCATACTCAAAATATATTCAGAATCATCCTCAAACAATATTTAAAATAATTAATATATTATGTACATATTGTTTCATGTTATTTTTATGACAATCTGTATTTGATATCTCAGGTCACTTTGAAACTTCAGAACATTAAAAAAAATACATAAGATTGCTTTCCACAGTCATCTATGATAAATTCTAATGCTCATATTCCATCAAAAATTAAATACAAGAGAAGGGAAAGGCAAGCAGATCTCTGCAAGATCAAGGCCAGCCTGGTCTATATAGTGAGTTTCAGTCAGCTGTGGCTACAGAGAGACCCTGTCTCAAAAAGACATAAAATTATATGATTGTCACTTGAATTTGAAGTCCATTTTTGGACATCAGCTACAATGAATTGAAGTCATGGTCTTGAAGACCTGTTTTGCACCCATGTTCATAGAAGCAGTATTGGCAATATTCAAAATGTGAAACAAACTGTCTGTTGATATAAAAACATATAAGCAAAATATGGAATGTACATACAATGAGATACTATTTCCCTTTCATGAAATAATAGTTGACATACAATTTGAATCTTAAATATACTGTGCTCAGTTAAATAGTTCTTCACAAAAAGATAAATACTGTATAATTCCTTACACATGATTCTCTGATTAGTCAAACATCATAGATTGAAGTGGTTTTTGGTTGCTAAGGATACATTACAACTGGAGAGTGATTAAATGAGAGTATCATCTTTATTTTTATAGGTTGAAAGCAGTTACAGAGTTTGAAGGCAGTAATGGTTGCAAAATATTGTGAATGAATTTAATGCAAAGGAAATATATAATGAAGATAATGACAATGGTATATTTCATGTTATATTTTACCACAGTAAAAGTGTATAACCTATATGTGAAATTTTGCATACATGCAATAAGATAAGGTTTCAAATACCACCTTAATGGTAAGATTTTTTCCTAAAATAAAATCTAGTTTTTTGCTATTAGGGAATATCTTCAGTTACTGATGAAAATTCATTTTTTAATTTTGGGGCATATGTCATTGTATGACTCAATGTGTTTAGTCATCAAACTAAACCCTCAAACTAATGAAGAAGGCTGTAGTAGGCATGCTGACACAGTGTTGAAAAGTTTTACTCTTCAGCCCATAACTGCAGTTTAATTCCCAAGCCTTACAGTAATAGTTGATTTGAAAGGGTATAACTAATTTCCAAAGCTTCCTAAAAGTTTTACAAAATAATAGTTAAGGTTTTCTTTCTGACACTACCACATTTACACAAAGCAAGAGATTACATTAGATATGATTGTTACTATTCACAGAAGAGTGTTGTGGTTAAGAATGAGTTTCCCAAGATTTATACTCAAAGAGATTGAAATCCTAAAAGGATGGAATGTTGGGACTCTTATGCCTTGAAGTTTCTAGTCCAGTCTCCAAGCCTGTGTATCTTAATTATATTCTTCTATCACATCAGAGATTGCCTTTTGTGTATCAAGTGTTGCATACTTATTGCAGATGATTTCTTATTTCCATTCCCTGCCAAAGCCACAAGAGTATATTTCTGCCTTTTTACCACAAAAGGCTAGTTTGCAGTGGAGTTAAATATTTGAGTATCTGGGGATATCTCTAAGCCTGTGGCTTTCAAGAGGTTTCTATTTTCATGCCAACCCACTTTCCAACTCTAGCAATTTGTCATAATTGCCCTATAACTGATTCGACGATTTTATGGTACAGATAGCTCTTGCTTCAGACAAGCAGATCTTGGCAGTGATTCTTGTTTGCCTTCTCCAGTTTCAGGATGGTGGTTTGCCATATAACTTCAATTTTTCAATGATTCCAGGAAACTTTGATTATTTAAGCTTGCTTATGTTTTTCTTGTTGTGAGAACAGAAGTACTCTTTCTGTTTCTGTTCAGAAGAGTATATAAACATACTTTTTATGTCCCCATCTGAAATTGGAAGACTCGTCTTTTATATCCTAAGTGAAAAATATGTCCCATATATCAAACCAAAGGAAAACTCAGTGACTGAAACAAAAATGAAAGTGCTGAAAAATAACAAAATAATCATTATTAGCTAGCAAATGATAAAAATAACAAAATAATCACATTATTAGCTAACAAAAGGTGAACAGACTTTAGATTGGAAGAATCCAATAACTTTAATAGACAAAAGCAAGGCTATTTTAGTTAAAAATAGAGAGGCATTTTTCACCCAGGAAAATAATAGCAGTTTTGAGTGCCTTAGTTATTGCATTGAAGCCATTACCCCAATTAATTATCCAAGACCAGCACATGCTCATTGCAAAACAAAAACATGTGTGTTTTCTTCACATTGGTTTAGAAATGCATTTTGTGCCAACCACATGATATACATAATCATTTTGCATTTTATTATTTTTTATTATTTTTATTTTATGTGTATGTGTGTATTGCCTGTATGTAGGTAAGTGCACCCATGTCGTGAAATGCCTGTGGAGGTCAGAAGAGGCTGTCGGATCCCCTGGGACTAGAGCTATGGAAAGTTGTTAGCTGCCATGTGGGTGCTGGGATTTGAACTGGGGTGTTCTGCAAAAACAACCAGTGTTCTTAACCGCTGAGCCATCTCTCCAGGTCCAATATTTTGTGTTTTAATGGAAATATTATTACAGCATACTTAAGTTTTAATCACAGTTCTTTTTAAAGGCTGGAAACTATGTACACAGATGTCCCTCATTTATCGTTTGATCTGATCAATTGATTCACAAATCAAGTAAGAACCCAATGAAAATGTGTTCTTTTACAATCCTTGATTTTTTAAATGACTTTTTCTCTGGGAATACATTCCTAATAAGTCTAATTTAATTCACAACATTAAAACTGAGTTTAATAGCAAATAAAATAGAAAGTAGATGTGCTCTGAGATGCCACATAAATGTGAGTGGTTTACAGAGATTTGTATGTTACAACAGTTTGTAAACTGTAGTTGACAGATATTCCAGAGCAGTCTGTTCATTTTTTCTTTTTTTCTTTTTTTCTTTTTTTTTTTTTTCATGACGAATCAAGCCAGCTCATGGTTTTAAAGAAATATAAGCAATTGAACTGGACTGAGGAGGTGGTTCATTGGGTTGTGATATGGCACCTCCTTGACCATAGCTATGCAATATTGAAATTTAGGCTGACTCTAGACTCTAAAATTATCAGGCCCAAGTATAGGATCAGCATGATCCAAGGTTGTCTTGGGAAGAGATCAGTGTTTCCTGAGTGCACTTGCTAACTGCAAATTTGTAGCTTCTGTAGGTTATGCTTGGCTTGCTTCTGCAAAAACAGTAATTGTTGTTCAATAGAATAGAAATTGTTAAGGGGGCTTTTCACCTGTAGTCTTGGGAACCTAAACTTTTCACCCTTGGTTATGTTTTTTCTTTATAAAACCTTACTATAGAGACAGTTCAGGCCTGCACTTGGGTTCTGACACCCTTGTGTAGTCGCTGGTAAGCTAATAAAAGACTTTCATTTGGCAAAACTTTATCTGAGTGGTCTTCTCTGGTGAAACACCTCACAACAAGTAAAATCACTTGTAATGCGTGCCTGTTGGCTTGAGTTTCAATGTTATGTTGTTTCCAGAACCAACATAAAAATAGGATGCAGTAGCGCAACCATCTGTAAATATAGTTGCCCCTTACTGGGAGATGGGAAGATGAGACAAGAGGATTCGTAGACCTTCCTATGCCGGGAGACCTGACTCAGTGCAGTGGTTAACAGGCCCCTGCATCAAACAAGGTATAAAGAGACATTCAGCAGCTAAATGTTGTCCTCTGACATTGACACATATGGCATGGGACTTTAGGACATCCACATACAACATGCACAGACACTTAGAATTTACATGTGTATACAAGGATTTTTAAAAATTTTTCACTTTAGGACACCCACACACAACATACACACACACTTAGAAATCACACTTGTATATACAAGGATTTTTTTTTAATTTGTATTTTATGTGTATGAATATTTTGCATTCTTGTGTGCAATATCAGTTAAGGCTGTAAGGGGGCATTAGATCCCATGGATCTGGATTTAATAATTGTTTCTAGCTGCCTTGTGGGTGCTTGCAACCAAACCCAGGTAGTCTGCAAGGTCAGACCTTTCTCTTAACAACTGAACTATCTCTTCAGGCCTGCAAAGACATTACAAAAAAAATCATGAACAGCCAGTACAGTGGTGCAGGCTTTTTCTCCCCCAGTATTCAGGTAGCAGACACAGACAGATCTCAGATCTTTGTGAAATAGAGGCCAACTTGGTCTACATATCAAGTGCCAGACCAGTTGGGTTTACCAGAGCACCCTGTCTAAAAAATAATAAATAAATAAATAAATAAATAAATAAATAAATAAATAAATAAAAATAAATAAATACATGTGAACATTTAATTAAGACACAAATTGGGAAAAAAGAAACAAGCATTAAATTCTATTTGTGTGGAGAAGAATTTGGAGATCACAAAGGAAAAGCAAATTAACAAACTATTTTGCTCACAGGCAGTATGACTCCCAGTAAAGCTGTGAATAGCAGTTCCTATAAAATTCATGTTTGGACTTCTGTCTATGGCTTTTGTTTTGGTCTGTTTTAATTACATGCTGTGGCAGGGCACAAAAGAACAGGAGCAAGTGCCTATGGGATTGAGAAGAAAGCCTTTCTCATTGCAAGAATCTATTTGATATATTACATTGAGCTTTAGATGAGAATTTTGTTC
Organism: Nannospalax galili; assembly: GCF_000622305.1. Classification (NCBI taxonomy): domain Eukaryota; kingdom Metazoa; phylum Chordata; class Mammalia; order Rodentia; family Spalacidae; genus Nannospalax; species Nannospalax galili. Next base: position 6,558,485 of record NW_008342018.1, on the reverse strand, counting down.
TTGAAGACAAATCATTTCATGTAAAGAATTAAACTGTGAATGGTTCAAAAGAATATTTCCAAAGAAGTTATCCAGATGTTATTGACTAAATCTGCACTTGAGAAACATTTAAATTGCAGAACAATATAAAAATATGAGTCAAGGCTTGGTGCTCCACCAAATTCATACATTCTCTGAAGATGATCCAATTTTTAAAATTTCTATTAGTCTCTTGATTTCTAAGTATATAATATAAAATATGAAAATATAAAATATAAACAAGGCACTTCTGAAAGAATCCCAAGTTTAAAGAATTCTCTTACATTTTTATAGTATATTTGTCACCAAAAGTATGCTTATATTTCACTGTAACCTACAAATTTTGTAAAATTAATACAGTGCTGCCTAAATACAATTTTGAGCAATAAGACAAAAAAATTGTGTTAAAAGATTTTGTTAAATGATACAACACATCTCAAAGTCACTAAAATATCTTTTTAAAACATAATAAAAATACTGGAGATGCCAAAGCTTTTACCTAGGATATGCTCAGAGGTGAAAGTAAGAAAGAAGGCATGAGTGCCCTTTCCTCAAAGCCATAGGTATAGAAAGTACATAGATGTTTCTCTGTGAACATGCACAGTGCAGGAGGTTTCAGAAGGAGCTAAAGCTAAGATTCAAACTTCTGGGGGGGGTCGTGGATAACAAGAGATCATACATGAGTATTATATTTACATCGTCACCCATCCTTCTCCCCTTCCATCATTTCTAGTACACACAACACCTACTGAGTCATTCTAGTGGTACTAGTATGAACATGTAATTAAAGCTGAGCACTTGGGGTCAGATAACCTATCAGGGATCCAATCCTGGAATTTCAAACTTCTGGGGGGGGTCGTGGATAACAAGAGATCATACATGAGTATTATATTTACATCGTCACCCATCCTTCTCCCCTTCCATCATTTCTAGTACACACAACACCTACTGAGTCATTCTAGTGGTACTAGTATGAACATGTAATTAAAGCTGAGCACTTGGGGTCAGATAACCTATCAGGGATCCAATCCTGGAATAAACTGACTCTCATTCTCTAAGTAGCCATTAACTGATGATAGTTCCCATCCTTCTCCCCTTCCATCATTTCTAGTACACACAACACCTACTGAGTCAGTCTAGTGGTACTAGTATGAACATGTAATTAAAGCTGAGCACTTGCGGTCAGATAACCTATCAGGGATCCAATCCTGGAAAAAACTGACTCTCATTCTCTAAGTAGCCATTAACTGATGATAGTTCTTAATCTAGAGGTGGGACCTTGCAAAATTTCTCCCATCCACATTGGCAACTGGTGTTTAGGAAGCCGTGTTGTTGAGACTGTATGATGACTATGTCTCTGTCATGTCTAGAAGACACTATCCAGCAGTAGGTATCCGGATCCTCTGTCTTTTACAATCTTTTCATTCCTTCTTCAACAATGTTCCCTGAGCCGAGCCATAGGTGTAGGTGTTGCAAAGTAGATGTATCAGTTAGGGGTGGTCACCCCATTGTTTCTTATTCTCTGTATTTTGACCAGTTGTGACTCTCTATATCAGCCCACATCTGTTAAAAAAGGGCTTCTTTGATGAATGTTGAGAGCTACAGTTATCTGTTTATAAGGATAAACATATATCTAGAAATTATATTGTGATATCATATGATTTTAATTAGAAAAGAACTTAGCCCAAGAAATCCTGAGCACAAAGAGCAATGCTGAGAGGATTACAAGTCCAGATTTAAACCTATATTACAGATCTATAGTCATAAAAGAGCAGCTGGCACAAAAGCAGATGTAGATCAATGGAACAAAATAGAATACCTAAACAAGAGTGCATGCAATTTTAGCTACCTTATATTTGACAAAGATACCAGGAACACACACTGGAGGAAAGACAGCCTCTTTGACCAATGGTACTAGATAAACTGAATTTCTATGTGTACTAGAATGAAATTAGATCAATATCTATCTCCCTTTACAAAAGGAAACTCATGTATTGTACTGTAAAGATGGAGATAGATCCTAGAGAAAAACAAAAACAAAAGACTACTTTTGCCACATCCCTAGAACAATGTAATTTTTTACTTTCTTTTAAATACATGTACTCATATCTACAGATAAGTGTACCTTCACCCCTCATCATAGACGTTTCTTTTTGCAACAGATGAAGGCTGTTATAGAATTGCAGAAATGATCAAATGCAGAGAATAAGTGTTTGTGAGATGCTTAACCCTAAGTGACTCATCTTCAATGCAAATTCTACATTGGACAATGAAAACGTGGTATATCTACATGATGGAGTTCTACTTAGTGGTAACATAAATTAAATCAAAATTTTCAGATCAATACATGGAACTAGAAACTGTTATACTAAGTGAAGTAACACAGACTAAGAAAAACAATCAATATATGTTCTATCTCTTTTGTGGATCTTAGCTACAAATCCTTGCATGATAATATATACCCTGGTGTAACCACAGGATCCAGGAAAATGGAAAGGAACCAGTGGGACAAAAGAGAAAAAGAAGCTTTAGTGGGGGATATTGGGAAGCAGGTGTTATCAAGGGTTACTTTAACTGAGTAAGGAACAAGGATAGTTAAACAATGGGAGAGGAGATAACAAATATTGCTTAGGTGCTATGTAAAACAAGGGACAACCAGAGGGAAATATATTAGTTCAAAGTCCTACTGAAAAATACACATACAATATATATGTGTGTGCATTTATGTAGCTGAAGGCTATATAACAAAAAAATGTGCCAGACTGGAAATTTTCCTTCAGGTTGTTGGTCAGGGTAGTCTAAGAGACACAAAAACTAACTCAAGCTATTACCATGGACCTTGATTTCCTCCTAGAACTTGAAAGGAAGCTATTGCTAAAGACAAGACAAACTTCAGACCCAGGACTTGGAGCAATCGAGTTTAACTGATCTGGAAGCCTCCTCCCTGAAGACTAACATTCATAGTACATAGTATGGTAGTATTATGCAAACTGCCATGGGAGAAAATCAATCAACGATTCCATCTAGCTGCAAACCACATTATATTGTGTATAAACCACAATAATGATCAAACCAGGAAATAATCTCGAATGGTATGGTAGTGGTACTTTTATCTTGAGGGTAATCAACAGCTGCCTAATTGTGCTTAAGGTCCACTCAATGGAAGGGAACTCATGTAGAACTGTAAACTTTGCCAGATACTATTAGATCCTAGAGAAAAACACACTTTTGTCACATCCTTAGATCAATATAATTTCTTACTGTCTTCTAAATAAGTATCCTTATATTACAGACAAATGTAATTTCTTACTGTATGCTAAATATGAATCCTTGTATTTATAGACAAGTATAACTGTCACCACTTTTGAAAAAGCTTCTTTATGCAGCAGATAGGGACTATTGTAGAGTTCCACAACTGGTCAAACCCAGGGAATAAGTGTTCGGTGAGGTGTCCAGGCCTAAGTGACACATCTGCAATGCAATCACTACCCCTAAGTCTCAGGGAACATAGAAGAGTAGGGGAAGAAAGAATATTAATGCATCTCTCAACTCTCATAAATGAAGCTTCCTCACCTTCAGAGGGTAATTAACACAGGAAGCCACAATTGGCCAAAGTGTAGGTAATAAGAGACTTCACAGTGCTTATTCCTGATTAGGACACATGAACTACCAATTGGCAGTTCTTCTCTTTCAACAACACAGCAAGTTACCACCAATATTAATTAGATGAGGACTATGGCTCTGGTAAAATCATCTGTATTTTTCATGCCCAGCTGTCAGCAGTTTCAAAGGCTTCTCCCAGCATTCCTATGAGTGGGAGAAAATGCCCTTTCCGTATAGCACTTATGAACAGCCTGGGCATTGCAGTCTCTGAAAAGAGAGGCATTCAAGGATTCAGGCTCTGGAGCTGTTCAGTGTCTTCCACTTGTGTGTTACCTGTTTCTGTGCTTCCATTTCTGTGACCCTGTCTGAGGACTTTAAGCCATGCCTATGCCTATGGGTCCCTCGTTATGGTATAAGCAGGAAAACTTGAGCATACTTTTCCTCTCCTGGCCCTTTTTCCATATCACATTACCTCAAAATGTGCAAACAAACAAACAAACAAAAAAACCATAGCAGTCTTATTCTTGGTTCTGGCAACAGTGAAGCAACCACAACACTGTGCGGAGCCACCTAACTCTAGATCTGTTTTCCATGCCATGGGCAAAACGGGAAAATTGATGCTTTCTCCCATATTAACGCTTGGTCTCACAGAGACTCCTCATTGTGAGATTTATTTTAACCTTAAATACCTGTCATGAGTTGAAAATACTGTAAGTTGAAAATTCTTTAACCCTGAACTTACCCAAATCATAGTTGAACAACAATAAAATGACAGTGTCATTTAACCAAATTTAAGGTCACAGTATTGGCAGAAGCCTGAAGCATGGTGCCACTGACCAGCATTTAGCATAATGCTACAGATTGGTAGTCCAGAAATAGAACTTTCGAAGTTCAAAGAACTACTTCCACAGAATGCATATCACATCCTCTCAACAGTTAGATTGAGAAATGTTAGTGAATTCATTGTATGCAGAGGACTAAGGGGGAAGATTCCTGAACTTGATGATGAATATGTAGTAAACAATTCCTGTTAAGATTAGACGTGTGAAAATAGAGGTTCTTCTAGTAATATCAGAATAAAGACACAAATGTCTTCTCTCACAATACCTTTCATCAAGCTTCTGGCAGTCCTACTTGATTGACATAACAGAAAAAAGCTTGTAATGAGGCACTGAGGATTCAAACACATAAGAGAAATTTTCTTTGTTCACAAATGATATAATTATCTCCATTTCAAAATCTGAAGAATCTTATCAAAACAAAACAAATTTCCCCATATCAGCAAATCAGGATGCAAGCTTAATACTACAAGAGCTAGTTTCTTTACTAATAGTCTACAATGAATAAATGGAATTTGAAATTGAAATACATACAATTTACATTAAAACCAAAATCATATACTTACCAAAGAGTATGAAATAAGCATGCAAACAATTGATAGGAGGGATACTAAAAAATTATAATAACAACTTAGTTCAATGGAGATATTCTCATATTAATGGATATGAAAACTCAGTGTTGTCAAAATGTCGTTTCTTCCCAACTTGTTATGTAGATTTGGTAAAATGATCAAGAATCCTAAAAAACACTTTTGAGATTATTAACACACTTAAAAAAAGTTATACGGATGAAAACACAACCACAGGATACTTATAAATGGCATACAAATCAAGGAAAGCATGTTTACCACCATTCATCTTTTAGGACCTTCATATTAAAACAAAAAGATTTCACCAATACCGATTAAAAGCTGGTCTCTACAACACTAACAATACCAGAGAGTGAAAGGCATATGGACAATTTTAACCTCCATGAATTACTGATGGGAATAAAGAAAAGGTTTAGCCAATTTGGAAGATGCTGACAGCTTCCACAAAACCTAAGCATAACGTTAGTGGGTGATCTAGTAATCATATTATTTCATATTTGTGATGGCTAATCCTGGGTGTCAACTTGACTGGATCTGGGAATAACTGAAACGAGAGAGATCTTCTTAATTTGATCATCTGTAGCTGGAAGACACACCCTAAATATGGGTGTTACCTTCTGATGGCAGCCCTATAGAAGGCCATGGCAGAGGAGAACGTTTTTGTTTGTTTGTTTGTTTGTTTGCTTTTGCTTTTTGCTGCTTGCCTTCTCTCTCACTGGTGAGATCGTCTTGCTGCTGTAGACTGAAGACTAGCTGATCATTTGGAATTCATCAGTCCTTCAGCACCAGATTGGGACTACTGACACATCCAGCCTCGTAGACTGATCGAATACGGAGTCTCAGCCTCTCCAGTGTGGTGCAGCCATTGTTGGACTACTCGGACTCTATCTTGTGAGCTAAGCTGATAAATCCTCATACATATATATTCATTCTACCAGTTCTGTTTCTTTGGAGAACCCTGACTAATACAATATTCATATAAAGAAACACATTTTTTTTTGTCTAGCGAAAAGTCACTCATAGATACACATAGATGCTCTGGTTATAAATGTTTTAAAGCTTGGGAGTACCAAGATGTGGTTTAGTAGCAAATGACCACTGTGCTGGAGGGTCTTTAGAGTAAGAAGTTTTGAGTGTTCCTAATAAATCTCTGCATAACAAAAGTATATTCAATCACTCTAGGAGATAAGTTATTTTAAATAAAAAGTAAAAGAATATAGCAGGTATCAATTTAAGAATACCCCCAAAATGTTGATCTCAAAACTGGAAAAATTAGAAATTTCTATAGAAAAAAGACTAAACAAACACATCATAACATAAAATGTGATGAAGTATTGATTAGCAATTAAAGTGCATTAACCACAATACAAATTGATAAATCTCTTTTTCATTTTTGTCTGTGTGGTGTATGAATGCATGTGGATATGTGGGCATATATGTAGCCAGTCAGCACAGCTCGCTGCATGCATGTGGTAGCCAGATAGCACTACTGAGAATCTTATTCTATCATTATCCTTATTTTTTGAGACGGGGTCTTTCAGTGAACCTGGAGCTGACTTATTGGATACTTAAACTAGCCAACAATGCTCTAGGAAACTCTATCTCTGGGTCACAGTGCTGGGTTTACTGTTGAGTTACTTTCATACCCAGAATTTTAGATAGATATTAGGATCCTAAATCAGGGTTTCATACTTGTCCAACAAGTTCTTTTCCCATTGAATAATTTCTCAATCCCCAAAATGAAACTTAAAAGTATTATCTCAAGTGAAAAAAGCCACCACAAATATCGTATGCTGTTTATTTATACACACACACACCCCTACACACACACACACACATACACACACACAAACACACACACACACACACATTAGAACAGATAAAACTAGTATGTTCACACGAGAATTTTCTGTAGTTATTTAAATATTATTTAACTACTTTTGAGTGATGCTAATATATATACTTTGCCAATGTTTGTAAAACTATGAATTTAATTCAACGTTATTGTATTTTGTTATAAATGGTCATATAGCCCAATATGGGTAAAAAGAAGACATAGTTGTCTATTTTCCTCATTATGCAATATTACTCTAGTTTTAAATTAATTTGACTCTCATTTCCAAATATTTCTGAGTTTCTATTTGTAACTATGTTTCTGTCACATTTTCCCTTTCTTCCTGAGAATATTTAGCAAGCTGTCCTATTTGTTCTATTTGTTTATTTGTTTAGTTATTGCCCTCAAAGGGTCTCTTGGTTTTGCCTCTCTCTCTTATTCAAAACTTGTTCAATTTCTGTCTTCGTTTAATAATGATTTTGCTTTTCAGAAAACTCATATTGCTTTTGTATAAGGCTACCTTTTAATCTGTGATGAAAGGCAGCTCTTTTGATTCTTAATGACAACCTGGAGTTTGGCCAACAGCCTGGGCCTTTGCTAATGCTTTTACAGATGAATCAATGCGTTGATGTGCAAAGTCCCTAGAATTGCATTTGGAACATTCTACTTTCTCTCCACCACTCTTTAGCTTCTTGATTAATGTGCCCAATTCTTAATTTTGGGCACCTTTGTCCTGTACTGAATAAACACAACCGGAGCAGCATTTAGTCAGATGCTCTGGGAAGCTTGCATAGTGCAAAATAGCCCCAGCAGTCAGGCTTCAAACTCTTCCTGCAGTTGCCTCTGGAAAGGAGTAAGGCTTGTACTGGGTACTGTCATCTCGTGGGCAAATACTTGCTGAAGCTTTACAATTCTCTTATTTGGTTATTCCTATAATACTTTCAAATTTCAGTTTTTATGTTATCTTAACAAATAAAGCTATCATAAAAACTTTCTTCCCCAAGACAATTTTAGAATCCTCTGCATTTTCTAAGGTGAAGTTGCCTTTACTTAACACAACATTTTCTATTCCAAAGAATCATCAATTCCAGAGTAGTAACTCCTGCTTCCCTTAGTAGAAAAGTCACCTAACAAGGAAAATATGGATCCTACTTTCAATTTCTTCTCTAAAACTACCTAATTTGGGAGCAGGAAAATAGCTTAATGAGTAAAACACTTGTCTCAAGGACCCGAGTTTGGATCTCTGGAAGCCATATAGAGCCAGATATGGAAGCATGCATCACAACCTAGTACTTGTAGTGTGAGATGGGAGGTAGAGACAGGAGGATCCCCAGAGGCTCACAGTCCTGCTAGCTTGGCAGATGGAGTGGGGAATAACAAGGTGGAAGTTAATCACCAATGCCATACTTTGTCCTCTGACATCCTTGGGCACCCTCATTCACACTCAGGACCATACACACACACACACACACACACACACACACACACGCATGCAGGAGAGACAGAGACAGAGACAGAGACAGAATGAGAAAGATACACTCACAGAGACACAGAGAAAGAGAAAGCTACCTAATCTGTACTTCTGTATAAACGAAAATTAATGAAACAGAAATGCAGCTTTCCAGACTATGAAGAAGTTAAATCTTGGTTATAGCTTTTCCATAATATACAGTTTGTAACACACAAGTCTGAATGTCACCAAGCATCTTTTATCCCAAATAAAGACCAAGCTCTCTTCCAAACTCATTCAAACCTTTCATGTAGCCTTCCCATCTCCTCTACTAAGCCAAAGACATGCAATCCTGTGGATTTCAACTTAAAGAAAAATTATAAGTAAAACTCAGCTTTAGATTAGATCTGAGTGAATGATTCTGCAGTTTCCTTTTATCTGGAAGTTTAAAATATTTTATATTATTATTGATTGGAAGTAATTCTTATTTATAACAAGAAGTACTATGATATATAAAATTAATATAAATAATAAATGTCAGTTTTGATAAGTAAATTACATTAAAATAATTCAAAGCAAAGAGTGAAAATCATTAATTAAAAATCCAATAATATTGCAGGCTACCTATAAAAATACACAATAAAGCAATTGTACAATACTGACAAAAGAATTATAAATTTTCATTGGAGAGAAGAATGGTTTAGTAGCATACATTATTTAAAGTTGTTTTAGAATCTTGGCAGATTCATGATTGTAGAATCAACATAAAGTATTAGGAAGTTTAATGAAGAAAGTACTTTAAGCCAAAGATCACTTTGAGGAAGATACCAAAGAACTTTGAGTTAACTAATGGATGAAAAAGAAACTTGTTAAAGACAAGTGAGAAACACTGAGAGAGTGAGAGAGTTTACAGGAAAATGAGACAACATGGTAGAATTTTTGTCATTTTGTTTTGCTTTATGTAATCAGGAAGTTAAAAAATTAAGTAGAAATTAATGAAGAGATTATTGAAGGAAAATAACATTAGCTTTAAAATAAATTTCAAAGGCAGTTGGATCTCTGTGAGATAAAGGCTAGCTTGGCTTACATAGTGAATTCCAAGACAGCTATGGCTACAGGGAGACCCTGTCTCAAAAACAAACAAGCAAAATAAAAAAGTAATAAAATAAAATTATTAATATAAAACATTTGGGTATTTGAAACCACATATCTATTGCTATTAAAGTAATAAAATATTTTACAAAGAAGTTTTTATTTCTGCAATGTGTTCTTAATGCCATCAACATTAAAACCTACTTACTTAAAATTAAAACCTACATACTTACCATTCTTAGTCTTTTCTTGGTTAATCCTTTTGTGGTGGCTGTTACAGCACAGATTACATAGTCTTTTGTATCACAGGCTGTAAATTCAAAATCAAGGCTTCTTTTTCAGGATCCTTATTTAAAGTTAATTTTTTGCTGAAATTGTAGCAAAAGAGATTGAATTGTAGGTTGTCTGAGAATCAAAGAACATAATTTGAAACAGATAGCATAAGCAGCACTTTATATTAAGTAAGCAGTTTCACTATACTTGCCACATAAATACTCTGCTAAACTTATACTTGTGAGTCTGGTTAAGGTTAGGAAAAGATCTATATCAACTTAATGAACTTCAGTTTTGCTGACGCTCTCAGAAAATATAGTTTAAATTATAAGATCTTTTTTTATATAGGATGGGAAATTTTAACAGAAGCTAAAATTTAAAGACTGTCACTATGAACACATATCATGATATTCTCCTTAACATATTTATTTCAAGTGTTTATTTATATGGCTTTTTTTTCCATTAACATATACTTCATTTTCAATAAATATTTTAAAATATATATAAAGTATTAAAATACATTCATCAAAAACATGACAAATATTTCACATATCCAGACATTTATTTTTTGTTTATTTTCTGTATTAGTCACTTTCTGTTGCTGTGATGAAATACAATGACCAAAATCAACTTAAGGGATTATTTTAGTTTATGTTTCCAGAGGGAGAGAGTCCATTTATGAAGGATAAGGCATAAATGGTAGTAGTAGGAAGAAGGTGCATGATCACAGTTTATCTGCACATGAGCAGCTGAGATACAGATAGATGAGAGAGAGAAAGAGGGGGGAGGGAGAGGGAGAAGAAGAGGGAGAGAGAGAGCAGGAAGTGGTACTTCAAAGGTTTATACTTTGGAAATTGATCATTAGTGTGACAGCATTGGTACGTACAAGGGCTGGGGACTTATTCTTGGGAGCATTTTAGGTTTTCATGATATTGTGCAACCCTGTCTCTCCTTAGCTTCCTGTTTTCAGATATGATACTTTTCCCCCCAAGTGTTTTCCCTTCACCAGAGCCACTGTTATGCTAATTGGATTTCTACTGTCTAAATCTTTGAGGTAATTGAGACCAGTTTTTATTCTTTATAAGCTTCATGCTTCAGATACTTGGTTATAAGCTATGAAAGTCTGATGTATACAAGGAATACGATGAAATACTGAGCTGTTCTAGCCATATTGCCTGACCTGTGTACCTGTTACCATTTGTACACAGTATCCATATTATGTATGGTACCTGTCCCCTAGTCACTTAGGAGTCATCTTTGCTATAGGGTCAACTGTTGGAATATCAAAGAACTTCTGCTTGAATAACCCTTATAGTGATGCTTGGAAATGGGATGTGACAAGAAAAGTGTTACAGAGAGCTGGATATGGTGGCACATAGCTTTAATCCTAATACTCTGGAAGCAGAGGCAGGTAGATCTCTAAGAAATCAAGGCCATCCTGGTCTACACAGGAATTTCCAGGCCAACTGGAGCTACAGTGAGACTGTCTCAAAATTAAAGAAAAAGCTTTACCACACTTCCTCTTGGAAAAAGACTTCCCATATACCAAGGAAAGTAGAAAATGTGAATGTGGTGTATATGTGTATAATACCATATATTTTTAAAACATATTTGTACAATTTTTAGTATATTAGCATGATGATTCTAGAGTATTTTAGTTATTTAAATGTATTACTGTGCTTGAATTACAAATTAAATTTTGTTACGCACACATAAATATATAGGAAAGAAAACATATTAAATACATGCTTTGGTATCACTTGTGATTTCAGTCATTCATTCATGTGCTTGGACAATATCACCAACTGTGAGATGGAATGATTACTTAAGAAATCACATATACTTTTAAAGCTTCCTCTGAATTGAATAGGTTTTGTTACTACTTGTTGTTGGGAGCCAATGATGGGAGACTAGGAGTGAGTTTGCATTCAGTGTTGAAACAATGAAAATTCACTCAGGTGTTTTTTCCAACCCTCTATCTACAAAAAGGTCTCAACATACTCAGGGGGAGGAAAACAAAGATGGTTTCCCATAGGGAATTCCTGGTAACCCATTGCAGCTCTGAGACAAACAGAATGTGATCTGTTGAAACAATTGAAAGCGTGAGTGTAAGAAAAAAGTACAACAAAAATAGACTTCAAACCGATAGTCAACAGAAAGTGTGAAGCCCTTCAATGTCTTAAAGAGCAAAATACTCCTTATGGGGATAGACTGCGACACCAGGAGAAACGTGTTCTGTGTTTCTTATAAAAGCATTATATATTTACCAAATGTCATTAGCAAAATATAGCCTCCTCTTTACAAAATTACATGTACTTCCTAATGACTGAAATCAGAACTCTGGTTACATGGAAAGGAGAAATTTACCTCAAAGATAGAACTATATATGGATCAGATGGCACTAAAATAAAGAGATCGTTGCAGATTTTATAGATTACTGAATGTAAATGTACAAGTCCTTTAAAATGGAAGAGAAACAGAATTGTCAGAGTCAGAAAGAAATTTGAAAACTACATAATTAAGTTTTTGAATTGAAGGAAAGAGAAATAAATCTGTAGGTTCCAGGAATAAGGAAACAGGTCTACCCAAGAATCTCTGACAAAAAATGAAGCCCTGCTGTTTCTCTCTTGAGCTCCTAGTAGCTGTGAATGTTCAAACAAGACCCACAGAAAATGGTGCTCATTAACACTGAATAATGGAGAGCACGAAGCTCAGGGATCGCTTCCTTTCCTGAAGAATATCTAAGTGATCAAGAATTGTTAAGAGAGACTTCTCTTTAGTGATGTACCTTTCAATCAGATAGATGATAGATAGATGTTAGATATAGATAGATAGATGATAGGTAGATAGATGATAAATAGATGATAGATGATAGATAGATGATAGATAGATGATAGATGATAGATAGATGTTAGATATAGATGATAGATAGATAGATAGATGATAGATAGATAGATGATGAATGGATGGATGATGAATGGGATGGATAGATAGAAAGAAAGAAATAAAGATAGATGATAGATAGATAGATAGATAGATAGATGGATAGATAGATAGATAGATGGATAGATAGATAGATAGATCTACTCTTTTATCATTGTCCCTAATATAGAACTTCAAAATCCCTAGGAGTTCCTTGAGATGGTTAATAAAGGGCCTCTGTGTAGCGAGGAATAATGGGCTAGGAATGGTTACCAGAAGGATGAACTCTACAGTAAGCAGGTTGGACATATGGACCAGTTCAACCTCAGGGGAAAAGAGAGGTCTATACATTGATTCCATAGTCATTTATTTATTTAATCATACCTATATGGTGAAACTCCAATAAAATCTCTTAATAGCAAAAGTCAAAACTACTAAGTGGTGAGCTCATGATATGTTGAGATATTGAGGCACCCTGACTCCATGTGGAGATCATATGACCTCCCCATGTAGATAGATTTCCCAGGTTTTACTGTATATGAATTATCCTATGTGGCTTGTTTTGAGGGTATCCTTTTTAACAAAAATGTACTTATAAGCAGACTACTTATGTGATTATAAGCTTTATTATATATTATAAATACTATGATGCTATAACTTTGTATTAAAAATTAAAGCAGAAAATTTGAATAGTTGACATAAATCAAATATAAACTACTAACAACATATGAATTTAATACATGAAAATATTTTAAGTTATTGGAAGACAATCCATGTTCTTTGTTACCAATTAAAGCTTGATGGTAAGACCATATTGCTGAAGAAACACAACATATATTAGCTGAGGAACAAACAAGGAGAAATTAAGCTGGTGCTGAGTTTAAAGCCTCATATCTATTGGCTGCTGTTTATAGTGCTGGAAGTTGCTATGCATTCTACAAGAAAGAAAATAATAATCATCACCTTTATACAGTTGTGAATTCTGTGAACTACATATGGCTTGGAAAGATATGTCCACAGGTGCTGTTTGTTATGGAACTAACGTACTTCTCTCTAACAGAATTTAAGGTAGACTTCATAGGATAGAGCCTACAACCTGACATTGATATCAGGCTTAAGAACCTGAGGCTAGATAGGTCTCAGGACATAGGAGAGAGCCTACTACTAGTTTTCTATTAATTAGTTATCATATTATACCTTTCTAATGACTTGTTGTTATACCCATAGAGTAATTCATTTCTCAACTCACCCAGAGAAGTTTCCTTATGCAGCAGATAGTGATAAACACAGAAACCTACAATTGGCCAATGTGAAAAGAATAAGAGCCTGCAGAGTGCTTATCCCTGAATAGGACACCTATGCCAAACTTCTGCCTCCCAAGCCTCAGAGATCATTGTGGAAGAGAGCTGTTGGAGACATTTTTTAGAGTCAGAGGTGGGAGATGACTACAAGGAAATAGAGTTTTCCCAACAGCTGGTCAGATACTCATATGCACACATAGCAATGGTGACAGCATGCACAAGCACCTGGCTTCTAAGCTCAAACAGGACAAATTACACTATAGACATGGGAAAGTGAATAAGAAACGTAAACCCAACTTAAGGAACTTTTGGCAACTGAACTTCTAGGAGTGGGAGAGTCAATCTGTTTCAAAGATGAGACTCTTCATTGGTGATCCATGCTACAGTGGATAGACCAACACTAAAGGACATTTGGGGACACAAATCAGATTCTCTATGCCTGATTTTATGCATATATACATATATAAATAGAACGTATATTAAATTAGGTGGGGGAAAAGGGAAGGTGCAGATAGGGGAGGAGATCTAAATATCAATAAGTTAAATTGCAAAATTGTAAAGATATTTT
>NW_008342018.1:6537776-6543883 GCF_000622305.1 Nannospalax galili | reverse complement strand
GAAAATTATAAAGATATTTTATTTTATTATAAAAATGCAATAAAAAGTTAAAAAATAAAAACTATAAAAAAGTTATTGGCAGAAAAATTTTAAACAGTTTGAATTCAGGAAATTTTATTTACCCAAAATAACTGTGAACACCTTATTTTTAAACAAAGTTATTGGCATGGGGTATAGTTGAATGACAGTGTATGGTTATCATAATCTAAGCTCTGTATTTAACTACCTATGTCTTAGTTTCATTTTCTGTTGCCATAAGAAACTATCCTGACAAAAGCAGTTGATATAATCAAGGGTGAAATGGGGAAATGGGAATACTTTAACTGGGGAGGGAGGAGGGAGAAGAGAGAGAATAAATAATGCTTAGCTGATGTAAAAAACTAAAAGGAAATGTATTACTACAAAAATCTACTGAAAAATTATGCATACAACATCTTTTCCTGTGTCCAAGTGTATAGCTGAAGGTTATATAACATGACAGTGCCAGACAGGAGAAACCTCCTTTCGAGTTTTTGGTCAGGGTAGTCCAAGAGACTCCTAAAATTACACACATTATTGCCACAGCCTTTGATTACTTCCCAGAACTTGAAAGTAAGACCCTATTGCTGAAGAGAGGACATATTTTGGACACAGGACTTGGAGCACTGGAGCTAGAACTGACCTGGAAACCACCTCCCTAAAAGCTAACTTTCATATTTTTGGAAGACACTATGCAAGCTTCTAAGAGAAAACATTAATCAGTGGTCCAACCCCAGCTTTAAGCTCTAATAAGGACAACAAGCTACACTGGGGCAGTGGTGGCATTTTTATCTTGGTGACAATCAACAGCCCACTCAATGGGAGGAAACTCATGTGTGGTACTGTGAACAAGGCCAAGTGCACATGCCTGGAAAAGTTATAGATCTTTGAGAAAACCCTACTGTTGTCACATCCCTAGAAAAAAAATGTAAAATCTTATTGTCTACTAAATATGGATCCTTTTATTTACAAACAAGTATGCCAGTCACCACTCATCAAAGAATCTTCTTTTGAAACGGAAACTATTACAGAGTTCCACAACTGCTCACACACAGAGAATAATTGTTTGTGAAATGCCCAACCCTAACTGACACAACTACAGTGAAACCCCTACACTGTAGGTTCATGAAACACAGTGGCACAAGATAGAAAGAATACTAATGTATCTCTCAACTCTTATACAAGAAGCTCCCTCATGCAACAGAGAGAAATGAACACAAAAAGACACACACGGCCAAAGCATAGATAATAAGTCTGCAAAGGGTGGATCCTTGGATAGGGATCCTATATGAATCTCCACTCACCCAGGGTTAAGGAACCATTGTGGAAGACAGGAAAAAAATATAAGAGCCATGGGAGCTGGTACATGACCATATAGAAACAGAGTCTTACAGGCTCCTGGTACCTTGCTCATATAAATCTTCAGCAATGATGTCAGCATGTATAAGACTCATGAAAACTCAAGCAGTCAAAATACCTGAATAGAACTGGGGAAATCGGCAGCAGGCCCTAGTATTAGCTGAATAATTATTGGCAGAAGATTACTGCTGGGTGAGGGAGAGTTGATCTTCTTTAAGGGAGAAACTCTAGATATGCTGACTAGATCCCAGTGGATGAACTTGCACTGAGGAATGAATGTCTGGACACACTATCCTGACACTGTAGGCTGTAACATAAATGACAGGATGAATGAAATCCAGTGTGTGGTAGAAGTATGGGAGAATGCAGGTGGTGGATGGGGTATAAAGATGGTTAAAATGTTTTCTATGAATTATACAAAAACTGAATTAAAAAATTAATGTGATTTAGAAAGCCATTTGAAGATGATCAAGTAATGTAAAACCCTGACTGCAGTAATCAATGACCAATCATTGAATTTTCATGATAGTGTGCCTGCAAGCTGCTTAAAAAATATTAGCTAAGTAAAATAATCATTATGATGCCAAAAAAAAGCAACTTAAGGGAGAAAATGTTTATTTTGTCCATTATTTGAAATTTAGTCCACCATGGCAGAGAAGCCAAAGCAGCAGGAGCTTGAGATAACTGGTAGACCACATCCACAATCAAGAACAGAGATCAAAGCTGGCTTTTTTCAGCCTCACACAATCCAGGATCCTTTGGCCAGGAATGGTCCCACCAACAATGGGCAAGTCTTCCAATCTCAGTTGACATAATCAACAAAATCTCCCCAAATAGGCCCACAAATCAACCTAATGATGATCTCTTATTGCGACAATCTTTTCAGGTGATCTTAGACTGCGTCAAGTTGACAATTAAAAATAACCATTTGAACCAGAAACACCAAACAATAAAAAATAAAATGCAAATACAGAGAAAACACATGCTTACTAGAAAAATGGGAATCTAAGCACTCATAACATCATCAAAGGAAATCACTTTCATTTTATAAATAAGCTGTAATACTAAAATAATAATAAATGGTTGTTAATTTTATTGTTATCTATATATACATAAGAATATTTTTTTTTACCCATAAAGAATTATGTTATTTGCAGGAAAATGGATGAAACTATATATAGTCATATTTGATGAGTTAAAACAGTCTCATAAAGACTCATAGGTTAATATACAAAACAACCTTTACAAAATAATAATAAGATGAATATTCAATAAAAATTTCAAAGTACCCATGTAACTTCTTATAGAAACTATCCACATAATCCATTCAACCAAGACATCGTCAAAAAGAGTTAAAATAAAAAACTGACACTTTTAAAATGCTTTATCCTTTATATGAAGAGTGAAGGTTAAATAGATAACCTTGACATTAGCAAGTTATTGTAACTACTAAAGAACATTCTCTAGAACCACTTTCTAAAAATTATTGTTAATCATCTTATTAAAATATAATTTGTATTAGGAAAACAAAGTGAACAACTAATGGTATAAAGTATGATATCACAAAACTAATATTTTTCCATTGTGGAAAAATTTCAACATGCTTATTACAGTGTTTATTCAATGTTCTGTGATCAGTAATAAGGTAGCCATTACCACACACTGGTTATTTAAAATTAATTAAATTGAAATAAAGCTTGAAATTAAGTTTCTTATTCATACTAATAAGAATTCAGGTCATATTTTCTTTGTTAGTTTGTCTTACTAATCAATATTATATTTTAATTTTTATCAAAATGTACAGATTGCCATATATTTTGGATAGCACAGTTCTACATAATAATTCACTCCAATTAAATTACAAAGCACACTCAATCACACACAGATATCCCATTTACAGGAAACCATGAAATACATGGTTATACCAGTGCATACTCCATAACTGTCATTTCCTCTGCACTTTCACGAGATGTATTTTTAAAATTAAAATACTCTTTCTGAAGATTATTTTTAATAATTTTAGTAGAGTAGTGTTTGTAAAAGAAAAATAATTCAAAGTGAATCACTTGTTTAATACAAACTTTCAATTCACAAAACTTCAAGACTGCTTCCATTATTAAAGAGACTCCAGAGTGTATGTCCCTGGTTTGGAGTCCTGTATTAAACCTTACCCACCATGGCTCAGAGACCATTGTACTTGGGGTAGAAAGATTGTGAATTAACATAAGGAAAGACTTTCAGTCACTGGAAACTTGTTCATATGAACTTGCAGCAATGCTGACAGCATACACAAGACCCATGACAACTCAATCAGAGAAAAACCCAGCATAGAACAAGGGAAATGGATTGCAGGCCCCAACCCTAGCCAAGGAACTATTGGCAAAAGATTGCTGTGGAATGAGGGAGAGTAGATCTTCTCTAATGGAATGATTCTAGATAGGCTGACAAGACTCCTGTGGATGAATTTGCACCACGGGACACCTGGCCAGATAGGACATAATATATATGACAGAATACCTTAAAACTGGTGTGTGTGTGTGTGTGTGTGTGTGTCTATGTGTGTGTGGTGGATCTATGAGAAGGGGACAGGGGGTTTAAATTTGATTACGATGTATTTTATGAAATGCATAAAAAGTCAGTGAAATTATTAAAATGAAAAAAAAAGATGTGTTTATTACAGTACATTGAATTTCCTTCATATTGGGATGGGCAAAGTCTTTTTGGTTTTGATCACCAAAAGTAAAGAAAGTAAAACAAAAGTAAACAAATATAATTTTATCAAACTCAAAGCTTCTGCACAGCAAAAGAAACAATAGAGTTACAAAATGGAAAAAATTATTTCCCAATGATACATTGATAAAAGGTTAATATCAACAATATATAAGGACCTCACTCAATAATGAATAAACAAATAAACTAAACTTATCAATTGGTGTGAACAGACATTTCTCAAATGAAGATCTGTAAGAATGAAGAGCTTTGTATAGTGAAATTACTATATTATGTATGTTATGTATTTATATATTACAATCAGTGTGTCAGTCAGTTGTGGTGGCTCTTGCCTTTGGTCCCAGAGGCAGATGAATCTTTGTAAGATAAATGACAGCCTGGTCTGCATAACAAGTGCCAAGAGAGTTTGTGCTATAGGGAGACCCTGTCTCTAAAGGCAGGCCCCCCAAAACTCATCATGTCAAAGCATTCACTCCCATTTCATTGCAGTTTCATTGTCAAAAACAAATGTATGAAATCCACCAAAGTATCTGTTCTACTTAGTTTTCTTTTGCTGTGATAAAATGCTGTAACCAAGGGAACTTATGAAAGGAACTGTTTATTAAGCTTATAGTTCCAAAGGGGCAAGAGTCTACCATGGTGAGAAGACACAGTGCAAAAGTGATAAGAATAGAAAGTGGAGGGCTTATGTCTTGAAGCATCACAGGAAACAGAGAGCAACTGGAATTCTGGTAAGGCTTAGGAACTTTTGAAGCTGGCCCCCAGTGACTAACTTCCTCCAGCAAGGCCATACCTCCTAAAACCTCCCAAAACAACACCATCAACTGAGGACAAAATTTTCAAATACATGGAGCTTATGGAGGACAGTTTTATTTAAATCATCACAGTGCTCATCAATGGATAAATGATTAAGAATATGTAGTATATAAAAATAGAATTTTATTCAGCTTTGAAAAAGAAGAAAATCTTGTCATTTGTGACAATTGATAGAAACTAGAGGACATTAGGCTATGTGGAATAAACTAAACAGAGAAAGAAAAAATACTAAATGATCTCGCATGTATGCTAAGTGCAAAATGTCCAACATAAAAACAGAAACTCAAATGGTGGTAATGAGAGGCTGAGGTGTCAGGGGATTGTTAAGATGCAGGTCAAAAACAGATTTCAATTAAACACAAGGAAAAAGAAAACCATTCAAGAGCCTTGCTGAACATTACAGTACATACAATTAATAGCTATACATGATATACTTGAAAATTAATACCTGGTAAGTCTTCCCACCAATCACAAAACAAAACCATGTGAAGTAATACATATATGGTGGCTTGAATGAGAACATTCCTCACAGGACCAAGGTAGTGGATAGCTTATCTCCAGTTAGTAGCACTGGTTGCAGAGGCTTTAGGAGGTGTGGCAACACCAGAGTAAGCATGTCACTGGGGAACGGGGTGGCAGGGGGGGGGAGCTGAGAGTTCTCAAGCCTTGCCAGATTTCCAGTATCTCTCGTCTTCCTGTACCTTCTTGAAGATGTGAGCACTTAGCTTTCTGCTCCTGTTCCAGCCACCTCCTGCCAGCCATGCCTCCTTTAATTGGCACACACACATACATTGTGTATGTGTGTGTGCCAATTAAAGAAACGAATATGTTCAGAATCAATAAAAGGAACTAGTATATTTGGAAAGATACACTTCAAATTGAGAATAAAAGACTTCCAATTTTCCTGTGAAATTAAAAATTTTACTATCTATTTCCTGTTCCAGCCACCTCCTGCCAGCCATGCCTCCTTTAATTGGCACACACACATACATTGTGTATGTGTGTGTGCCAATTAAAGAAACGAATATGTTCAGAATCAATAAAAGGAACTAGTATATTTGGAAAGATACACTTCAAATTGAGAATAAAAGACTTCCAATTTTCCTGTGAAATTAAAAATTTTACTATCTATTCATGTTACTATTCTAAAAATACACAACAAAAATTATTATAAAATCTGTATA
>NW_008342018.1:6536625-6537592 GCF_000622305.1 Nannospalax galili | reverse complement strand
ATATATATATATAAACAGGTAAATGCTAATGATTTAGCCAAAGGAATTACCAAAATGAATCAACCCTACAGTAAACCAAATAATGTGATTACAAATCGTAAGACTGAATTACTCAAATTAGGATCATGATTTACCCCTGTGTTTATGAACAATGTGTTATTAGAACCTCATTTAGACATTAAACTAAGTCAAGCAGCATTTATCCATCATTGAAGTTGAACTATGAATTCTTAGAAACCCACTGATTACTTTGAAAAGTGTTTTTAGAACCACAGAACTGAAGCTTGCATAGAAAAGCTAATTCCAGCCTCTCAGAGGTAAAAATGAGCCGTGGTATGAAGGTGGGAACAAAAGAAAGGGATGGATCACCGCAGAATCTGTGGCTAAATGCTCCTAATTAATTTTAATAAGGTAAAGTTTGGTCTTTTTCCAAGACTGGAAATAAGTAGGTATGCAGAGCCACAGTCCCATTTTTCTCACTAGAGATTACTGTTATGTCTGAGAAGCATCCTGGGGTTTTCAAGCCTGAGAACATGACACATTATGGACACTGGATCAATATTCTCATTTCTTTCTTTAAAAGAAAGAAAATTGACAATTAGTTTAGAAAAGAATCCTATTTCTGCAACATGAATCTATGCGTTCCTGGATTCATTGAAAATTTTCAATCCTCTTCTGTCACCTCCAAACACTTTACATCTAAAAATAATTTCATGGCTCCATGTGAATCATGAAATATGGGAGACATTATTGTGGAAAATATATTACTCTCAAGATTTGCATGCCTGACAAAAGCGATTTTATTTCATTCTATTCTGCTTGTCCAAAAGCACTTTTTTTTACTGATCCTGACAGTTAATGTTGTAATTTTATATTTGATCAATGAAGCTTTTTATTTATATCAAGGGCTTTCATGATGAGAAAATAAAAATTACAATTTACAATCCTGCTTGTCTGATCAGAGCAA
>NW_008342018.1:6516014-6536408 GCF_000622305.1 Nannospalax galili | reverse complement strand
AAATAAATAAATAAATAAAATAATCACTTCAGTACCTAAAGCTTCTTAAGTTGACTGTAAAGTAAAACTGTCACTGTCAGCTGCTACCCCTTCAGTGAAACTGATCTTGCTAAATTTTGAGGTTTTTGCTGCTAAATTCATTAAATTAGTTTTTGTTGCCACCTAAGTGAGTCATTCCAACAGTGTCTTTTAAAGCTGATCATTTCCCAGTTCTTGACATTCATTTACCCCTCGCTCCCTATTACACATTAATCTGTCTTTTTATTTTCAGTCACATTAAAAAGTATTTTGTAATTTATGTATGTGTATGTGTATGTTCCTATGTGCTTGTGTACTCCTGTGTTCAGGTGCCATTAGAGGCCAGAAGTCTGTTGTTGGATCCCCTAGAGTTATAGGTGGTTGTGAGCTGCAGGACATGGGTACAGGGAACTGAACTCATCCTCTGACAGAGTAAGTGTTAACGGTTAAGTCATCTCTCCAGCCCCAAACAGTCACTTTTTTATACCAACCGTCTATGCAATAGCCAGCATGGAAATACTTGGAATACAGAGCTGGTAAGTTCAATTGTTATAGTAAGAAAGAAGGCCCTTGAATGAAAACTCCTGATCAAGATAATAAAATCAGGACTACCCCTTAGCAAGGCAGTTCCACCTTAAACCAGACTAAAGAGATAGATGGATTACCTAGTACATTAATGAGGTGGTGAACTTTCCCATCTGGACTCCCCAGCCTATTGGGGCAGTTGCTTATAAGGGCCACAGACTTGTAGTTTTCCACAAATTTGCCCACTTTTCCTAATTCTTCAGAAAAGAAGAACCTCTGCTTTCCTTCTATCTATTTTCAAACCATGGTCTCCTTAACACTCTGGGCTATCCTGATACTGTGGTTTTGTGTTTTGTTTTTGTTTTTATATTAAAGTGTCTATACTCACTAAGTGGCGTTACCATGTCTAACCTCCAGGCAGGCTTTAAAAAGACACATTTTTTTTTCTCTTTCTGCCTTGTAGTCTCCTTGTCAAGGCAGCTGCTGAGATTTAATGCTTTCTTGCCCTGATTTTTCTTCAAAATGTTAAAGTTTCTACTTGAGTTAATCTTAAATTCCTTATTAATGAAACCAAGAACTCTAAGAAAGGAACCTGCTTCCACCTGTATCACAATTACTGTCTTACAGAAACTACTACGCTGCATCAAATGGATTTTCATCTCATAACTTTAACTTCCAGAAATATACGGCCAATGTTCTACAATACATAGTCACCTTCAAGCTATTTTCTGTAGCTTTATAATGGCTTAACTAATTACTAAGACCTTTATCAGCCATCTCTAACTACATATATCTTTAAAGATATAAGCTTATATCTGCTTTCAAAATCACTTCTCTATTTATATATAGCTTTCTAAACATCAACATTCTCAAAGATTAGAAGGAATTTTAACCGACTTTTTTGCAATTTTCATACAGTTTGATAGTATTTAGAGACTCTTTCCTAGCCCCATACCTAACCTAAGGTTTTTTTTTAATTTAATATATATATATATATATAACTTTTTTCCTGCATGTATGTAGGTACACCATAGATGCGCAATGGGTTGCTGGATCCAGTTGGCACTAGAGTTGTAGATGATTGTTAGCTGTCATGTGGATTCTGGTAATTGAATCCGAGTCATCTGGAAAAACAGTGTTAACTGCTAGGCTGTCTCTCCAGCCTGCCTGTCCATGGTTGATCATCACCCTTGAGTCAATCATTCCAATTCACTCTTACACAAATTTTAAAAGTTACTTTGAATGACGTTGGGGTATTCACACTCTGTGATTTACATAAAGATAGTACCAACTACATTTTACTTTTAAAGCTGAAGCATCATTGTGAAATATTTAATCATAGATCCTTTTAAAATATTTTGGAACAATTAATGAAATCACCTAATTAAAATATTGCTTAAAACTATTTTTTTTAGCGGTTGTGTTAATGACCAAAATAAATTAGTTGTGTCATGACCACAATTCAATTTTACATATTCTCATTGATATTTGTCTGCTGATGTACAACTTTTTATTTGTTTATTCAAATTGAAAGGAATAAGATGCATTCTGTTTTGGAAGATATCTTTTAATTGTTTGAGTCCAGCATGATTAACTTGCCCTATCTCCTTGCTCCAAGAGGGGATATGTTTTAACTTCCATTTATCAAAAAGGAGTGGTTCTGAAAGGACAAATCAGAGAACGGAAACCAGGTTCAGTGGCAGACAAGATTATAAGAACGCACTGTGAGAATCCAGCCTCTGCTCAGCTTCCTCTCACAGGCACTGTCTGATATCCTACCAGGACATTGTGCTTTTCCTCCTTGCATACTTACTAGTGCTATTTCAGCTGGGAAATTAATCTAGGTCAAAGAGGTACCTCTTCCTGTTCTCACCCCTTCCTAGCCTCTTGCCTTGGAAATAGCCTCGCTTTAGGCTATTGCTGTGAGCCTCCCCCCAATTCTAAAACGGTATGGGAAGAGGCCTTCTCTTCAGCCACATGGGCTCCAATTCTCTTCAAAAGCCTGTCATGCAGTCTTTCTCATACTGAGGCCTGAATTCTCCTTGGCGCCCCATCTTGCTGTTGCCTACCATTCTAATAAACACTTTAGTCCTCAGTAATCTGTCTCAGTGTCCTCTTGAACTACTCTGCCCCATCCAAAAAATAACGTGGATCTCATGATCAAGTTTTTGATTTGTACCGATAACAGTAAGATACAGGCAGGCTCTTTGCCATGTGATTGCCCTTGCATATGTCAAGGGAATCTCAGTACAAGTCGCTGTGGAGGTTCCAGTTTAAAGACAAAGACCTAAGGAACATTACAACTGCTAAACAGCCCTCTTGTGAATGAGAATACATTTTCTGCCATGAGAAAAGGGCTATTCTAGCTGAGCTGAAGGATTGTTACAGTAGCAAGAAAACTCTTTAAAAAAGAAAACTAAACGTGTCATGAAATAAAATCTCTGGCCTGTAGGAAGACCCGACTTTCCAGTTTTGCTAAGTCAATCACCTGGTCACAGGACAACCCCTAGAAATGTGGGTTCATCATAAGTCAGGCAAAAGAAATAGGTGAATAAGTAGTGCATTGATAAGATGGTGAATTAGCACAGTGCTTATGGACTGGACTGCATACATGTAGCTTTCTGTAAGTCTCCTCACTTTTCTGAATTCTTCAGAAAAATATCATAATTTCTCCTTTTCTTCTTTTTATCTCTTTTCTCACCATGCTTTCTTTGACACTCTGGGCTGCCCCAACATTTTGGCTTTATGAACTTACCATTTCTTACCATGAAACTGCTAGTCTACCATGTGTCTGACTTCCATGTGGGCTCTAAATCTTTTGCTTTCTACCCTCCTCCCTCCCCTACCATTCTCCTCCTCAAGAGAGCAGTTAAGTTTTGTAGCTTGCTTGCCCTGATGATATTTTAAATGCTAATAAAATTATCCTAACACTTCCATTTGAGTACATTCTGAAAAGCTGTTATGAATGAGACTAAGAATACTAAAAGAGGCCCCATTTCCCCTGTATCAGGATGACTGGAATAAACATCATATGGAAAATGAGTACAACATTTCTGCATAGTGAGATTTGAAACAATAACCTGCATTTTCCCAGAAGAAAAGTCCCAGAGTGTAGTGGTGACACACTAGTTTACTTCACATAGAAGTAAACATTATATTGGAAAGCATATGCACCACGTATAGTATATGGAATATCATGATTATTTATCCTGGTCTCATTATTTTGTTTTCCTAATCATTGAAAGTTCATTTTTTAATATTTTATTTATTATTTTTATTTTATGTGTATGCATGTATTGCGTGCATGTAGGTAAGTACACCCGTGTCGTACAATGTCCATGGAGGGCAGAAGAGGCTCTCGGATCCCCTGGAACTGAAGTTTCAGACAGTTGTTAGCTGCTATGGGGGTGTTGGGATTCGAATCCAGTTCTTCTGCAAGAACAACCAGTGTTCTTAACTGCTGAGCCATCTCTCCAACCCCAAAAGTTCATATTTTTATTTATAAAAAGCAATAAAAACAAATGTACTAATATTTAATTTTTAACACAATAGGATTCCTCTATGCCTCTTTTAGTTAAAAAAAAATTTAGGAGGAGGATTTTCTTATTTGTTTATACTAAACACATTATTAGGTATTTAGTAATAAGGGAGAATAAGAAGGAATAATACTATAATTAACAGGTATCAGAGTCATTTCAAGAAGAATTCTATAATCATTCTTTTTATTTAATTCTAGGTATTTGAAATATTTTTCTTTCTTTCATTTCCTTTTTATTATTTTTCAATAATATACTTTTTATTGAATATTTGTATATCTCATACAATACTTCTTATTAATAGTTAGATGCCCCTATTTGTACCCTCCCATTTTACCCCCACCAGATTTCATGCATTCTGTCATGTATGTTATGGCCTGCAAATGTCCCTCTTTTTGAGTTCATCCACTGGAACCTGGTTAGCAACACTCCCTTAAAGACAAGCTGTCCCTCACATAGCAGTGATAAGCTGACAAAAGTTCCTCAGCTAAGGTTGGGGAGTCTTAACCATTTCCCCAGATCTAGGTTTTTGTCTAGTTTGAGTTGGTATGGGTCTTATGTTACCACTTTTCCAAATTCATCTAAGAGTTTCCCAGAAGCCTGGAAAGCACTGTTTCCATGTGGTCATCCACCACCCATAGCTCTTACAATCCCTCCTTTCCACAATGGTCCATGAGCTCTGGATGGAAAAGGTTTAATACAGGAGTCCTATCCAGGGATATGTACTCTTGTACCTTATTCTCTACATTTTGGTCAGTTGTGACTTTTTGTGTTACTTTTACTCCGTTGCATGAGTAAGTTTAGCTGGTGACAATTGAGAGACACATTAGTATTCTCTCTACCCTTTATTCCACTGTCCTTCATCTCCGCTAGAATAGCCTTATATAGAGAGGTTCCATTGTAGATGTATCACTTGTGGCTGGTCAGTTCACTCACACTTATTCTCTGTGTTTGACCAGATGTGGATCTTTTAATGGTCGACATGTGTTGCAAAAAGAAGTTTCTTTGATGTGTGGTGACAAGTATACTTATCTGTAAATACAGGAATATATATTTAGCATATAGTAAGAAATTAGGTTTGTCTAGGGCTGTGAAAGAGTTAGGTTTTTCTCTAGGATCTATAACCTCTTCATTCATATGTATTTGGCTATGTTTATAATACAAATGAGTTCCCTCCCATTGAGTGGGCTTTACATTCATTTAGATAGCTGTTAATTACTCCAGAGATAAAAATGTCACTGTTACATCAATAGAGATAATTTGCTATGCCAGTTATTGTCATGGCTATTAGGATTATTATTACCTGGGGTTGGACAATTGATTGATTTTTCTCCCTTAGTACCTTGCATAGTAGCCTATGAAACTATGTATAAGAGCTAGTCTTTAGGGAAGAGGCTTCCAGATCTGATCCAGCTACACTGCTCCAGATCCTATGTCTGAAATGTTTCTTGTCTTCAGCGATAGGATTTTACCTTCAAGTTCTGGGAGGAAATCAAGGGCATTGCTTTACATAGTATTTGCATCAGTTTGCAATCCTACCAGCAGTAACTGAGCATTAACGTTTCCCTGAGAACTTGGTGTCATGTTTTCCTTTGTTCTTAGCCAATCTGATGGGGGCCAAAGGAAATATTAAAGTGGTTTTAATTTTCGTTCCCCTAATTACTAAGGATGTTGAACATATTTTGAGCTATTTCTTAGCCATTTTTATTTCTTCGAGAACTCTCTGTTCGGATTCAGGGTCCATTTTTAATTAGGTCGTTTATTTTCTTCATTCTTTGATTTTTGAGTTATTTGTATATTCTAGATATTAATCTTCTGCCAGATGTGTAGCTGGTGAAGATTTTCTCTTACTCTGTGGGCTTCCACTTCACTCAATTCGTTTTTTCCTTTGCTCTACAACAGATTTTTAGTTTAATGAGGTCCCACTTGTCAATTGTTTTCCTTAATTCATGAGCAACTGATGTCCAATTTAGATAGTCATCTCCTACACCTATATCTTGTTAAGTACTGCCTATGTTTCTTCTAACAGTTTCACAGTTCACCTTGGGTATTGAGGTCATTGATCTTTTTGGAGTTGATTTTTGTGCAAGGTGAAAGATAAGAGCCTAATTTCATTCTTTTGCAGGTAGAGATACAGTTTTTCCATCACCATTTGTTGAAGATGCTGTCCTTATCCAGTGTGTGTGTTCTTGACACTTTTGTCAAATATCAGGTGGTTGAAATTGCATGAATTTATGTTTGGGTCTTGTGGTGGTTTGAATGAAAATGTCCCCCATAGTGTTTGGACATTTTGTCCCCAGATGATGGTGCTATTTTGGGAGGTTTTAGAAGGTGTGGCTATCCTGGAAGAAGCATGTCACTGCAGGGGTGGGCTTAGAGAGTTGTTAAGCCTTGCCAGATCTCCAGTCGCCCTCTTGCTTCCTGTACCTGCATGATGATGTGAGAGCTTAGCTTCTGATGCTGCTGCTCCAGCCACCACCAGCCACCATGCCTCCCTGCCATGACAGACTGTAATTCCCCTGGAACCATAAGCTCAAATAAACTCTTCCTTCTATACATTGCTAGGGTCAGTGTTTCTACCACAGCAATAGAAAAGTGACTAATACAGGTCTTCTATTTACATGACCATTACAAGTTAATTTACATGAGTTATTATATTAATTAACTTATGCTTATTGAACCATCCCTTAATATCCAGAATTAAGCCAACTTGATCATGGTGATTTTCTGATATGTGTCTGTATGTAATTTGTAAGTATTTTGTTGAGAATTTTTGTGTCTGTGTTCATTAGGGATATGGGCCTATAGATTTCACTCTTTTCTTGTTGCTCTGTGTTTACCTGGTTTGGTATTAGATTTATAGTGGCTTCCTAGAAGGACTTTGGGCATTCTCCCTCTATCTTTTTTAAATAATTTAAGATGTATGGATTTATCAGTTTATTCTTCAAACAGATGACCTGTCTATCGGAGAAAGTGGAATATTGGAGTCACCTACTATTATTGAGTTGTGGGTTATCAGTGTATTGATGTCTAATAGCACTGTTTTTATGAAACTTGGTGCATCACAGTTTGATTTTTGTGTCTTCTTGGTTGTTTGTTCCCTTGATCATAACGTAGAGACTTCTTTTATCCATTCTGATTAATTTTAACTTGAAGTTTATTTTGTCAGATATAAGAATAGCAATTACTGCTTTGTGGTGTGTGTGTGTGTGTGTGTGTGTGTGTGTGTGTGTGCCATTTGCTTAGAAACTTCTTTCCTCATCCTTTCAAAACTAAGGTGGTGCCTATCCTTGGAGGTAAGGTGAGTTTCTTCCAGACAGCAATAAGATGGATTTTGTTTCTTAATCCATTAATCCATTCAATTATTCTATGTCTTTTGTTTGATGTGTTGAGGCAGTTGATATTTAGAGTTATAATCGGAAGCTGTAGATTGGTTACATTTCAATATCTGTTTGTGTTCTGAGTCTTATTTTGTGCTGCTTTACTTTATAACTTCATTTGTTTTCTTTCTGTAACCTTAAGTATGGTCATTTCTTCCTTCGGCCCTTTTTATTGCTTTGAGTATTATCTGTATTGCTGGTTTCATGGAAATGAATTCTTTCAGCCTATTTGTATTATGGAAAATTTCTCTTTCTTACAACTATGAAAAACAGTTTTGCTGCATAAAATATTCTGCGTTGGCATCCATGGCCATTTTGAACTGGGAATATTTTGGTAGGATCTTCTGGCTTTTATAGTTCCCATTGAAAATCAGCTGAAATTCTGATGCATTTTCTTTATATGTAACATGATTTTAACTAACAGCTTTCAGTACCGTCTCTTTGTTTTATACCTTCAGTGTTTTTACTATGATATACTGTGTTCACCAGGGGTTCTGGTACCTCCAAGGGGCAGGGCTTGCTGAGGAGAAACTGTGGAGAATTAGCCATGGAAAGAGGAGCTTGAGGCGCACTCTTGGGATGGAAGCCACAAGCTGCCAGGAACATGAGGTGGCAGGTGTGGGGAACATGCAGCAGCGGGTGTACTCAAGGACAGAATGGACTGGCACTTATGGACATAGGGTGAGACCAGTGGCCCCTGAAGCCTGTGCAAACCCTAGAGGTGACTATGGCAGTGCTGTGGGAGTCATCTGATATGGTGGGCTCTGAGCCACAGTGCAAAGCTGTGTGGCATGGAGCTGAGAGATGCAAAGCTAGGCACTGGGTGCTCATTTCTTTGTAAGTCATTCCCTCCTCCCCTACGATAATAATAAATGCACATAAAGATATGTTATATGGTTTACCTGATAGCAAAAGAGACCCAGAGAGAACTCTAGCGACAAAACTGTCATAGTCAGCAGGATAAACGAACCACAGCCTTGCGGATGTGGGTCTGGGAAAGCAGTGCTGTTCCTGCTGCCTCTGTCATGGGTTAGCTAGGCTCTGATTCCAACATCCAGGAGAAGATGCCAAGAACCCAGGGGGGTAGGCAATCAAATCCCATATGGTTAATAGGGCTAATGATAGTCACATGGGTTATACAGTGGATTATAAAATCTGTAACTAAAAAGAGGCCAGCCATCCAGAAACATGGGCCACAGCTATGTTGTAAATGTGGGGGTATGTTGTGGATATGTGAAGATTTGTTAAAGGTTATTCAGAAGCTAGAAAACTTTTACCCCCAAATGGAGCTCCCAGAGTGTTGGCATTGCCACTTTGCATAATAAAAGATGTGTCCCAGGCTGGGGAAATTGAAAAGGCTAGGGAAGTCCTGGCAGATCCACTTGCAGAGCTTGACACTTTAACATGTGTAAGGTCCAAGGACTCAGAGGAAGAGACAGATAATAGTAAAAAGGAAAATGACCTAAAAATAAAAATAGCTTAAGCTGCACCTCAGATTCAAACATTGATACAAAAGGAAAAAGAAAAAAAAAAAAAAAAAAAAAAAAGCTAACAATGCTGTAGCTAGGAAATATTCCATACTAGAACTGTTAAAACTAGGAAAACCTTACAAACAGGTAGTCAGAGAGTCCCAAGACATGTGGCATGTGAGAGTATGGGACATGGGGGCAAATGACCTCAGTCTAAGCCCTTCAGAAGCTTTACAGCTGAATTATGTAACCACCCATTCATCCTTTCAATATAGGCTGTTCAACCTAGGCCAAGCAGGGGGGAGCAACCCTTAATGGGATGGCTGGTTGAAGGCATTAAAGATATCCAGTCATCACTAAGGCACACTAACATGATTAGCAGGGGCTAGAGGACTATAAAGGAAGGGCAGACATTACTAAGAGAACCAGGTGTGAGAAAAGCAATATCTGATGTCCATTTCACTGGGCCAGATAAGACTTTGTTCACCAGAGATATGGAGGAAAGCTTAATTCAACTGGAACATCAAGAATGGTATGGGGTTTTAATGGTTTTACTAAGCCCTTTAATAGGACAGGATCTTTGTAAAGAGAGACAAGCTTTGGCAAATCTAAATGATTCTGACCAGCATGTAAAATGTGTCTGTAAAATAACAGAACACCCTACAAGAGATATAAAAAAGACCAAACTAAAGAAATGCTCCACTTGGGTTACTCAAAGACAAATGTGGCAAGACTTATGTCGAGCCCAAATTCCCAGAGGAAAAAATCATAGAAAACCAAATTCGGTACTCAGGCATTTCTGGAAGGATTTAAAACCAGAACAGTTTACAAAGACGTTCAAAGGATGAAAAGTGGCCCAGGGGTGGTTAAGAATCCCCAAGGATTAAATAAGATGAATTTCTCCTCTGATAAATGCTATACTAGGGGTGGAAGCAGGTTTTCCCACCAAATCCTCCCCTAGCATCCACATGTAGTCAATGGAGAAATGTCAGATATGGCTACAGTCAGGAGGTAGACCCAGGGTCTGCCTGACTCAGAGAACCAACAAGTGCAGTGGGAACAAAAGAAACCCCCTGCCTCCTTGGTCCAGTGCAGGGTCAGGCAACTGGAGCCAACACCTGTAAGTGTATCAAGTATAAAAGATTACAATGAGACTCCATGTAAAATCCTCCATGTGTGAAATGACTCCAAAGGCATAACTGAAAATGATAAAGAACTAACAAAATTAATGCCTTGTGCCCATGCTATGGTACCTAACAAGGAGCTATGGAGAAAACAATTAATATGAATGGACAAAACCTTTCCATGCTATGTGAGACCTTGTCTATGATTGATTTATAATGTTTACCTTCCTTTGAGTGTTTTATAGATGTAAAACCCATTTGAAAGATACTTGAAGAAGCAAAGGCCAGCTATAGCTGTAATATTCTTGGGAGTTTTATGGTTGGATAAGATGAAGACAGAGACTCACAAACTATACAACTGTTAAGAAAATCTACAATACCAGGGGTGGGTTGCCCCTCAGGAGCTGATGATCAGAGAGATCCTAGAGTCCTCAAATTAACCAAGGCTATTGCTATTAATGTTGGTTGTACATTAGAAAGGTCGGTAAGGTCATGTTGCTGAAGACATTGCATGTTGTGAGCATGGGAGAAGAAGAGATAGAACTCAGACTAAGCCACAAAACTCTGCGCCACTGGATGGATGATGTTCATATTGCCAGAAGGCGCTATGCAGATGTTTGGGGAAGAAAGGATTCCCTATGATTCTACTAAACAATGGACATCATGTGCTGTACACTATGGGCATGCCAAGCAATGCATACAGTACAATAATGGCTCGACCAACATATGTGCAAATGACAAATTTCTAATTGGATAAGGCCCACTCCTAGAGGTGGAACACACATCTGGTGCTGTAGACCAGGTGAACACCTTTTTTCAAGAAAGGCTACTGGCCCTAGTGGGGAAGCCATCACAAGTATACTGTTTAGTAAATATAGTACACCATCTGGGATATCTTCTAGACATTTGTATTTACATTCATGTTTGTTCAAATGTGTCTACTTCCTTCCATTTGTCTTTATAGTAGAAGAAACACCACTGAAATAGATCAATAACCATGGCTTAAAGACAAATAATAGGGAGGCCCAAAAAGTCACTATCTCACCACAATCCAAGAGAGATCACCCTACATCTCTTACCCACTCCAATGCTCTGGGATCTTAGCAGAAGATTGGCGGAAAGATTGTAAGAACAGAGGAAAGGGCTGGTGTGTGTTCCCTAGGGGTTCTGGTTCCTCCAAGGGGCAGGGCCTGCTGCAGAGAATTGACTGTGAAGAGTTAGCCATGGAAGGAGAGGCTTGTGGTGCCATCTTGGTAGAGAAGCCACGAGCAACAGACACAGGAATGCATGGCAGGCATGGGGAGTGTGTGGCAGCCAGAGATTCTCAAGGGCATAATGACCTGTTACTTATGGACCTAGGGCTAGACTGCTGGCCCCTGAGGCATAGGCGACATCTAAAGGTCACTATGGGCATGCCTTTGGAGTGATCTGATATGGTGGGCTCTGAGCCACTGTGCAGAGTTGCATGGCACAGAGCTGAGTGGTGCAGAGCTAGCCACTGGGTGCTCATTTATTTGTAAGTCACTCCCCTACCCCCCACTGTAATAATAAATGCATATAACGATATGTTGTATGGTTTGCCTGATAGCGTAAAAGACCTGGAGAGAATTCTGGTGACATATGCCATGGGAAGATTCTGTTCTGTTTCTACCAATTTGGTGTTCTTGTACATTTATTGATATGGGTTTCCTTAACTTAAGGAATTTTTCTACTATAAGCCCGTTGAAAATTTGGTTGATGCCATTGAGCTGATAATTTTCTCCTTCCTGTATACCTATGACACATAGATTTGGACTTCTCAGGGTGTCCCACATTTCCTACATATTCAATTTCTGTTTTTCACTTTTTTCATGTTCTTTGTTTGTGTGGTCTAGTTCTTTAACTTTGCCATGCAGTCTTGATGGTCTGTTTTCCATTTCATTCAATCTTCTGATGAGGCTTTCTCTTATCATTTCAAATTGCTGTATTCAGTTTTTCAGTTCCATCTTCATTTCTGCTTCAGTTTTCTTCAGTGTTTCCATCTGTTTGGTGAATTCACTTTTCAAAGCCTGAATTGTTTGTGTCATTTCATCCAGATATATGTCTGTATTTTTCTTTAACTTCAGTCAGGAGTTTATTCACATCCTCTTTGAGATCTTTGAGTTGTTTATTTGTTCGTTCTTTAAAGTCATTGAATGTGTTCATCATGTATGATTGTTCTTTTAAATTCCGTGTCCTGTGGTTCCTGTTTTAGTTGTTATTGTGGTATACTTGTGTAGGGCTGGTGGGATTTGGTGGGGGCACGTTATCCTTATTTTTCATAGTATTTGTTTTTTTGTTTTTTTTTTTGTATTGTGATTCGGGCATATGGATTTTTCTCTCATTTGTTGTATGTTTGAAATGAAATTGAATCCTGTGTTTGTTTAGTTGAAATTTGTTCTGTTTATATTGTTGCTGTATCTTGTTTGCCTTCTAAACAGATAAGAATAGTTGGTCAGAGTTTCAGGATCTCACTTTTGATTTTTTTAATTTTTGGGACAGGATGGTTCCCAGCTGACAAGTCAAAAGCTGTCCAGCAGGACCCAGGGACCTAAGCCCAGTTCAAGGCTATAGGCATACAGTAACTTGGTTCTGGCAGGTTAGTCAGGCGGTCACAGGCAGGACCATCAGGAGGGGTACTAGGGCCAAAGAGGGTGTGGGGACAGAATGGCAGGTTAGACTCTGGAGCAAGGAATGTAGGTGGTTTGGTTATAGGAGGATGAAGATGCAGTGGGCAGTGTCTGTCTTACCAAGGTAGCCTGGAGGTCTCAGGCAGAACACTCAGAAGAGGTCCTGGGGAGAAGACAGGAGTGGAGTCAACATGGTAAGGGTATAGCTAGCTAGGTAGAATGGGTGTGGGTCCTGGAGCAAGAGAATGTACTTGGTCTGGGTGTAAAAGGATCAAGGCAGAGTGGGTGGTGTTTAGCCTAGGAGCCTTGTCTGGAAGTCTCAGGGTGAATGAATAAGGGGTGGGGGTAGACCCAAAGTGGGATTGGAGACAGTGTGGGGAGGGTCTAACTAGTTAATTAGAGTAGGGGTGGGCCCTGGAGTATTAAAATATATTTGGTCCAAGTGTAAAAATGCAGAGGAGAGGTCTCATCATAGAGGAGTAGGCAAAAGGTGAGGTGGATTTGTGTGTGTGTGTGTGTGTGTGTGTGTGTGTGTGTGTGTAACTTATTAATGTCATGGTGAGAGCAATAAAGATTCTCTTCTGGGACTGTGAAAAAGTCAACATCATGCTCCTTAGACTTGGCAAAACTTATGATGATTATCATTGCCATTCCGTATCAAGCCACAACATCACTTAATGTCAATATCTGTCATGGAAAGTCATGAATCTAAATACTGAAACACTTTTACAACTGTAGAAACTTGCCTTCTTTCAGTATCTTTACTCTGTGTAGTCACAGCTTTGAAATTGTGGGTTTATTTTTTTCCTTTCTCTGGTAAAGTGATTTCGTTTTACACATTCTAAGGAATTCTTGATAACATTATTTTTGTATTCATTTTCTGAGTCTGAACATTAGATTCTGTAGAGGAAAAGTACATACTCATTGTAATAAAAAATGTATGAATGAAATGGTGAAATATAGAGGACTATTAGTGGAAGTGAATTAAAAAGCAAAGTGCAAAGGGCATAACAGAAATTCCTTCTAATTGTACTCAGGACACTTTGTAAACTGGTGGTGGGTGTCACTCTTTGTGTAACTTTGAGAATTGAATGATAAATATTTTTTAGATTGCAGAAAAATCATGGCAAACTGTATAATCCCAGTTTTTAAAAATTTTTCATTGAGCTTTTGTAGCTTTATACAACAGTTCTTAATAAAATTCAGGCCACCTCGCCCATTCATGCCCCCCTTCCCACAACTGGGCCTCATGTGTTCAGTCATACATGTTAAGTTCCACCCAGTCAAACATTAGTATTCAGATGTCCTTCAGTGTGAATTCATCCACTGGAGTCTAGTCAGTCCATCTAGAGATCATATGTAAGACACAGTCTGATTGGGATAAGATAAAACCTTAGAGTGGATTTTATCTGCATTTTTCTAATTATTAAGAATGTTGAGCAATTTTTAAGATGTTTCTTAATCGTTTATATTTCTTCATTTGATAATTCTCTGTTCAGTTCTATAGCCCATCTTTTTATCGGATCATTTATTTTCCTGTTCCTTTGGGTTTTTTTTTTTTTGAGATCTTTATATAGTCTGGATATTAATCCTCTGTCAGATGTGTATTTGATAAAGATTTTCTTTCACTAAGTGGGTTTACTCTTCTCTTCCTTGTTTATTTCTTTTACTGTACAGAAGCTTTGTAGTTTAATAAGGTCCCATTTACTGATTGTTGAACTTAATGCCAGAAGGGTTGCTGTCTGATTTAGAAAAATCATTTCCTACATGTACATCTTGGGCAGTACTGCCTATATTTTCTTCTAGCAGTTTCTGAGTTTCAGGTTTTATATTGAGGTCTTTGATCAATTTGGAGTTGAATTTTTCATGCAGGGCGAAATATAAGGGTCAAACTTCATTCTTCCACAAGTGGAGATCCAGTTTTTGCCAGCACCAATTGTTGAATATGCTGCAATTCCTCCATTGTGTGTTCTTGGCACCTTTGTCAAATAGGTGGATGAAATTACATGTATTCATGTTTGGGTCTTCTATTCTGTTCTATTGATATCCATGTCTATATTTGTGACAGTACCATGCAATTTTTATGACTATAGCTCTGTCAAAATGTGAGATCTGGTATGGTGATCACTTCAGTGTTGTACTTTTTGGCCAAGATTGCTTTGG
Organism: Nannospalax galili; assembly: GCF_000622305.1. NCBI lineage: Eukaryota > Metazoa > Chordata > Mammalia > Rodentia > Spalacidae > Nannospalax > Nannospalax galili. Next base: position 6,521,545 of record NW_008342018.1, on the reverse strand, counting down.
CTATCCAGAGTCTTTTGTGATTCCATGTGAATTTTAGGATGATGTTTTTCAATCTTTCTGAAGAATGTCATGGGTATTTTAAATGGCATTGCTTTTGGTAAGATGGTCATTTTCACAATATTAATTCTACCAATCCATGAGCATGGTAAGTCTTTCCATCTCCAAGTGTCCTCCTCTATCTTTCTTTAGAGATCTGAAATTTTCATTGCAGAGATCTTTAATGCCTTTGACTAGGTTTATTCATAAATACTTTACTTTTTGAAGCTGTTGTGAATGAGAGTATTTCCTCAAATTCTTTTTCTAATTGCTTGTTACTGATATATACTAAAGCTACTGATTTTTGAAGGTTGATTTTATAATCTACCACTTTAATGAAAGTATTAATCATTTCTTACAGTTTTCTGGTGAAATTTTTGGGATCTCTTATATATAATATCATATTACCTGCAAACAAATAATTTGACCTCTTCCTTTAATTTCCTTCTCTTATTACTCTTGAAAGAGTTTCAAGCAGTATATTAAAAAGGAGTGGAGACAGTGGACATCCCTTTCTGGTTCCTGATTTTAATGGGAATGTTTCCGGTTCTTCATTTAGAATGATGTTGGCTTGTTGCCATAGCTTTAATTATGGTGAGATACTTTCCCTCCAGACCAATTCCTTTTAGAACTTTTTTTTTTTCTTTTTGGTCTTTTTGAGACAGGGTCTACTTGTAGCCCCAGCTGACCTGGAACTGGCTATGCAGACCAGGCTGGCCTTGGACTCAGAGATCCGCCTGCCTCTGCCTCCCAAGTGCTGAGATTAAAGGCGTGTGCTGCCACGTCTGGCTCATTTTAGAATTTTTAAAGTGAATGCATGTTGTATTTTGTCAAAGCCTTTTTCTGCCTCTTGAGATAACCATGTAGTTTTTGCCTTTAAGTCAATTTACATATTTTACCACATTTATTGACTTACATGTATTGAACCATCCCTGCATCTCTGGAATAAAGCCAACTTGATCATGGTGGATGATCTTTTTGATGTGTGTCTGTATGGAGTTTGAGAGTATTTTGTCAAGTATCTTTGCATCTATGTTCATTAAGGATATGGGTCTATACTTTTTTTCTTTGTTATATCTTTACCTGGTTTTGGTATTGCAGTGATACTGGCTTCATAGAAGGAGTTTGGGAGTTCTCCCACTGTTTCTATAGTTTTTTTTGTTGTTGTTGTTGTTGTTGTTTGTTTTTGATAATTTAAGCTGCATTAGTTATAGACAGTGAATGTATCATAGAACTCTGCTTGAATCCTTCTGGGCCTGGGCTTTTTATAGTTGGGAGGTTTTATATTTCTGTTTCAATTTCCTTATTGGTTATGGATCTTTTTAATCTGTTGATCTCTCCTTGGTTTAACTTTGGTGGTGACCATGATTTTAGAAATACACCCATTTCATTTAGATTTTCAAATTTAATTGAGTATAGATTTTTAAAATATTCCCTTACAAACTTCTGAAATTTTTGGTGTCTGTTGTGATGCTTCCCCTTTTGTCTCTAATTTTGTTGATTTGGATTTGCTCTTTCTTTTTGTTAATTGGGCTAAAAATCTGTCTATCTTGTTTAACCTTTCAAAAAACCATTACTTATACTCTTTAAGTTTTTAATATTTTTTTACTTTTTTCTTTGGTTGTAATTCATTGATTTCTGCTCTGTTTCTTGTTATTTCATCTAATATGCTAGGTTTGGGCTTGGTTTTATCTTCCCTTTCCAGAGTCTTGAGTTGCACCATTACATCATTTAAATATGCTCTTTCTGTTTTTTGATGTATGCACTAAGAGCTATAAACTTCCCTCTTAGGACTGCTTTTAAGGTGTCCCAGAAGTTGTGTTATATTCTCATTTTCATTTAGTTCCAGAAATACTTTTATTTCTTTCTTAATTTCTTCTTTGACCCATTCATGTTTAATCTCCATGAGTTCATGTAGTCACTAGACCTTCTTTTGCAGTTGGTTATAAGCTTTATTGCACTGTGGTCTGATAGAATACATGGAATTATTTTAATTGTTTTGTATCTGTTGAGATTTGTTTTGTGTCCCAAAATGTTGTCAATTTTAGAAAAACTTTCATTGGCTACTGAGCAGAAAGTATATTCTTTGGTGCTTGGATGGAATATTCTGCACATGTCTATTAGGTAATGTTATGCTTAATATATTCAATGAATTATGTGCAGCAATAAACATGTGTCATTAAACAAAAGAAAAAAATACAAACTAACAAACAAATAAAACAGATGCTTAACTGTATATACCTTTCATGACAGAACACATAAAATCAAGTGTGGGGGGGTTATATGTGGTGCGGATGGGGTGTGTCCTCTAAATATGATTAAGATCTGTTATATGAAATACAGAAAAACTCAATAAAAATATTTTTAAGCCTAAAAATAGGATATCATTTAATTCAGCTGTTTCTCATTTTGTTCTTTGTTCTGTTGATCTATCAAAGATAGTGGGAATACAATTACTGAGTTGGGGTTAATCTCTGTTTTGTAGTCCTGAAGAACTCTTTGTATGAAACTGAGTGCTCCAGAGTTTGGTTCATGTATGTTCAAGACTATAATATATTTTTGGTCAATTGTTCCTTTGATTAGAATGAAGTAACCCTCTTATCTCTTCTGATTAGTTTTCATTTGAAGTCTACTTTGTCAGATATTAGAATTGCAACATCTGCTTGGTTTTTATAGCCATTTCCTTGAAAATGCTTTTCTTCATCCTTTCACCCTGAGATAGTGTCTCTATCCTTGAAGGTGACATGAGTTTTTTGAAGGCAGCAAAATATGGATTTTTTCTTCATCCATCACACTAGCCTCTGTCTTTTGATAGGGGTGCTGAGTCCATTGATATTTGGTGTATTGGATATTGTCATGTTAATTTCCTTGTGTTTGTGGTCCTATTTTGTACTTCCCTTATTATATCTTTTTGTTTCATTCTATAGCCTTTTGGGTATACTCATTCCTTTCTCTGGTCCTTTGTATTGCATGGAGTAGTCTCTGTAGGACTGGTTTGGTGGACATGAATTCTTTCAGCCTATTTGTGTCATGAAAAATTTTCTCTTCTCCTTTGACCATGATAGGTTTGCTGGATAAATTATTCGGGGTTGACATGCATCGTCGTTTAGAACTGGGAATACTTTGGTCCAGGCTTTTCAGGATTTTATAGTTTGCATTGAAAAGTCAGCTGTAATTCTGATGTATTTTCCTTTACATGTAACTTATTATTTTTCCTCTAGCAACTTTCAGTACCCTCTCTTTGTTCTGCACATTTAATGTTTTGACTATGATATGCCATGGGCAGTTTCTGTCCTGGTCATGTCTAATTGGTATTCTATGTGATGATACATATTTTAAAATTGATTCTTCCTGAAATTTGTATCATGTCATGAGATTTATTTTAATCCTACATATCCCTTTTCTCATTAGAAATTCTGATATCTATGGGATAGTTCTTCCATCCCAAAGTAAGAGTTGTTTAAGAGAAAAAGGGTTAATGTTGTTTATCCTAGCAAACAATGTATATTGGCTAGTAACACTAGAATGTATGCAAAAACAGAACATTTATGATACACTCTAAGTGATTCTTAGAAACAGGTGATTCAAATGATATTATAATGCAATAAATCATAGGTAGAATTAAAAATTCATAAAATGCATAAGACATCATGCTTGTAGTATGGATAGGTTTATACTTAAAATTTGAATCAATTTTAAAGTTAATTTACATATGTAAATAAAACATTGATACTTTTAAATTTATATAAAAATGAGTTTTACTGAAAAATATGAAATATATTGGCACCACCATGCCTATTCTCTTGCAAAGTGATGATCAACATAGTACTTAGAACTACCCTTCCTTCCAGATGGTTCTTTTTACACTTATTATCTGCACAGAGACTCATGCTTTTGCTTTTTGTTTGTATTTGTTTTTATTTTGAGCCAACTGAATTGAACAATACTAATTTCTCTGAAACTATTTTGGGAAAAAAAACCTTTAAATAATGTATTTATGTGGTATATTCATGTTGATATAGATATACTACTTTTCTTAAAATCAGTACAGTATTTTATGTAATTCAAATTTGATGAATATTTGTTTTTTCCCTTTTTCGCTATTGCAAAATATTCCTAATTTATGTTTTTTAAAATACATTATTTCCTTTATTTTTTTGTGTATAAGTGTACTGCCTGCATGTGTGTTAGTGTGCCCATGTTAAGCAATGCCCATGGAAGTCAGAAGAGGGTATTGGATCCCTTGGAACTGGAGCACAGACAGTTGTTTGCTGCCATGTGTGTGCTGGGAACTCAAGTCCTCTGCAACAGCAGCCAGAGCTCTTAACCACGGAGCCATTCTCCAGTGCCCCAATTTACACTTTCAATGTGACCCTTTTCACATTGGCAATATATTCCATAGGCCATAGTCAATGAATAACATTTAGGAGATCATTAATGTACATTTATAGTGACCAGAATTCAGTTTAAAAAGCCACCAACTGCAAAGTATTGTGGAAAAAAGTGTCTGAACAAAGGAGGACAACACTGATTTTGCCCTCCCCTTTGAGGAAGTCAAACAGAGAATATTTTTATTGAAAATTTGCACTAATGTTGGCTAGAATAATTGGGCAGCAAGATAAACAATGATTGCAACAAAATTACATTTTAGTGTGTTATTGAATTTTAATAACTAAGTTTAATAGTTCTGAAAATTTTTTTTAATTTCTTTATTATTTTTATTTTATGTGTATGAATGTTATGTCTGCATGTAGTAAGTGCACCTGTGTCATGCAATGCCTGCGGAAGACAGAAGAGGCTGTCGGATCCCCTGGAACTGGAGTTACAGACAGTTGTTAGCTGCCACATGGGTGCTGAGATTCAAACCCGGGTCTTCTGCAAGAACAGTCAGTGTTCTTAACTGCTGAGCCATCTCTCTAACCCCATTTCTGAAAATTTTAAATCACCATAAAATCAATTTCATTTTATGAAAATATCTACCTTCAATCTCAAATTTGACTTTTGCTTTATATTTGTGTTAATTTAAAAATTATATACTGTTTCAACTATACTGTTCACCATTCCTGAACTGTTTATATGTGTATTTGAAGAGATAGATTATATATATATATATACATATATATATATATAATTTGATTTTTGCTTTAGTAAAATTGTTATAACCTTAAATGTTTATTTAACTGAGGTTTTGATAATTTTATCAAAATCATCCAGCATAATGTGGCACTAAACATTCTTCTTGCTCTTCTAATATTTTATTTTATCCTTTCTGTATTTGAAGCTTAATAAAAAGTTCAATTTACTATTCACTGTGATTACATGTTTATATCAGTATGTGGGGCTGTGATGAGAGAATTAGTGCCCTCCTTCTCATCCTTTTCCTTGTCCTCCTTGTCATCCTCATCCTCCCCCTCTTCCTCCTCCTCCTCATCCTCTCCCTCCTCCTCTCCCTCCTCTTCTTCCTCCTCCTCCTCCTCCTCCTCCTCCTCCTCTTC
>NW_008342018.1:6486252-6515988 GCF_000622305.1 Nannospalax galili | reverse complement strand
AACGCCCCACTTTTTTGTTTTTTGTTTTTTTTTTGTTTCGTTTTTTTTTTCCAGCTGCACTGACTAAGCCACTGACACAAGATTTCAACATTTTATTTTGTGTTACTCCAATGAGCTCTCCTCATCTAGGAAAGCTCTTAACTATTTTTTCGATATATTTTAGTTTCGCTGCGGCTTCCTTTCTCAACCTTTCCCTCTCCTCTGAAAATACTACTCATTACCCATCCTTTAACCACTCCTAAACCAATATCAAAATAATTGTACCATTTGAGCCATCACATAAATTTTTGTATCACCCACACTCACCTCCTCCCACACAGATTTTTTTTCACTTCCTTAAAGTGTCTGATAGTCCCTAATAAAGAATCGACCATTGGAAATGAATGAAAAATGAATTTCAAATGTTAGGAGTTGAAAAATTCTTCACTCCTTCTATGAATGCAAAATGATGTTCATTTAATCCCTGGATCTTACTGCTTCTAGAAGCATAATGTGTGCACTGCACGAAGTGATGTTTCTCTCGTCTAGTGTCCTGCATGCAGGATGGACTTCTACAGTTGCAGACAAATAAAAACAAAGGAGCATAAAAGGAGAGAAAAACTAAATTTTAGAACAGTCGCACCTGAAACTCTGTAGATGTAGCTCCAGGCACCAGCTGCCTGTTCTGCTTGTCTTCACTTTGAAGTGTTGCTGTTTTTTCCACTTACAAACTGAGAACCCTGGATGCTTCTGCCTCTGACTGGGCCCTGGGGAACAGAAGCTAAGGGGAGGAAAAAAATCTTGAATCACGGGGGAAAGCAATACATGATATTTCTGTCTTCTTTGCTATTTGGTTATTTTCTGGTTTCCATTAACTTCATATTCATTCTGAATTGTGCAAATTGAAATTATTCAAAGCTTCTTCTAAATTCTAGTCGTTCACTTACATTTATTTTGCCCATACAGTTCTTATTACTGAAAGGAATTTTTTTACATTTTTCTTACACTTTAAAGATACATTCTTAGCAATAATTTCAGTAAATATTAAAAACGTATCATTTAAAATATGAGATATTTCATAATATATTATTCAAGAATCCATTAAATAGAATTCGTATACTTTTAGAGGAAACATAAATGATATATTTCAGTAAATAATCTTGTCCTTTTCTTGTCTCCTTAAACACTGAAAAATAGTTTCAAAGAGTTAACAATATTGAAGCAATACCTAATTTAGATGCACGTGTATCTTTTTATCTCAAATTTTAAAATGTACGCATTTAAGGGATGTTATGGACTGAATTGAGACACCCCCCTCAAAGTTCACAGGTTGGGGCTGGAATCTCTGATGCCTCAGAATGTGATGTTTACAGACTGGGGTTAGTTGATGCAGTTAAACTTAGAATACTAGGATATGTTCTAATCCAATCTGATTGGTGTCCTCATAAAAGGAGTTGTAGATATAGAAGCATCAGACACAAACACAGAGAAGGCCATGTGAGGACACGGGCCATCTGCATGCTTAGGATTGAGGCCTCAGGAAATCACAAACCTGTTCATGCTATGAGCTCAGATTTCAGTTTCTAAAACTCTAGGAAAAGAAACTTCTCTTGTGCAATCTGCCCACTCTGTGTATTTTACTATGAAAGCCAGGGCAAACTAATGCCATGTTTGTTCATTGTAGAACAATTCACAACTGGATGTGGAGCTTCATTTTTCCATTTACTGCTCAAATTGCTCATTTCAGAGCACAGCAAAAAGTGAGCACTTTGCAAAATATATGAATTCACATCTCATTAAGTGAAAATATGAAAATAAAAAACTTGTGTCCTTGAGTGAACATGCTATAAGGCAAAATACCAAGAATTTATTTGCTATTAAAATAAATTACCTGATTCAATGTAGGTTGTTACGTTTAATAAAATGATTATTCAGAGAACCTATTAGACTCTCCTTAAAAAAAATTAAGCTATCATTTTTACAGTAATATTTACAATCTGTCTATTATTGTTGTGGACATTCTGCAACAAGAGGGAAAAGTTTGTGCATGACTAATACAGTCACCTGATGTGGTTCTAAGATAATATAACTATATTCTAATATAATATAACTAACTATAATGCGGTTCAGTCACTTTTTTATTATCATTTTATTTTTTGTACTATTAATTTGTGTATTTGTTATTTTTTAAGACTTATTTTGTTTAATTATGTTTGTGTGTGCCTGTGTGGGATTTATGACACATGAGTGTAGCTTCTTAGAGGCATTGAGGCCCTCTAGCTGGAGTTAGAGGCAGCTATGAGCTGACTGAGAGAGGTACTGGGAACAGAGCTCATGCTCAGTACAAGAGAAATATGCACTCTCAATAACTGAGCACTGCACCAACCCTGTTTTCATTATTTATGCAGATTTTCAGATAGCAAGATAACCATTGAACACCCATTCGATATTACCAGGAAAAATTCCAGGTCCCTTATATCAAGGCAGCCCAAGGTAAAGTCAGTTATGAAGGATATGTGAGAATACCAGCAAGCAAATCTTTAAAGTAGTACGTTAGGCTCATTATTACTAGTAAGTTTGAATCATATATTATTACAGGTTTTCCAAATAGAGGTCAATTTTGGAAGAACTGGGCAGTGGGCTACGATAAATTTGACTTGAAAATTAGCTAGGAAATCCAAAAATTCACTTCTGTATTTGGAACAAGACAACTTGAATCAAGAATGAATACTTAAATATAGTCCCAGAAATGGAACTAGCTATTAGTTGAATACTGACAATGGTTTGAACAGTGCAATTCAGATCTGGAAATTCTCTCCACAGACAAATCTGCTTCAGCAGATGTTGTTTTAGAGAGGATGAGATCTGTTTCTTGATCAATGGTGAAAAACTTTTACAGTTACCATGAAAAGTGTCCCCAGGCAAGTTAACAGAAGGTGAACAACAATGTCACAAGTTGGTGTAAAATTCACTTAGCTTACAAAATTTCATGGATTTATAAATTCACCACAAAGTTTAGTTGGTATATGGAGAAATAGGAAATAATGTAAGATCATTGTTACCTTGCAAATATTTGCCTTTTTCCTCCTGGTGGTAATTAAAACATATTTCAAATGCTTTTTTCATAAGTAATAAGATGTAAAGTGTCAAATACATAAATATCCATGTGATGTCTGAATGTTAAATTCTATTATGATGAGTTTCTGATTGGCCAGAGTTACTTCTTACCAATGGCTTCTATCTAAATCTTTAAATTCTCACGTTTTTTGTTGCTATTGTTTAGATTTTAGTTCATTGTCTTTTCTGCTTGATCTCATGGGTTTCATTTGATTACCCTTTTGCATCTTATTTTAACATATGAATTCACAAAGTGCATATAGGGACTTTAATCTTTTTTAGTAAGTGATGTGGGGATTTCAAAATATACACTTAATGATTCAGATTCTAAAATTAATTAGTACCCTCAACATGTTCCTATACATCTCTTTAAGAGTAGAAAATTTTAAACCCTTCTGACATCCAAAAGTACATGCTTTTAAAGTTGCACATTTTAATTATGTGTTATCTGTATTTAAAAGAGGGGCTTAATTTTCTTTTATCCATATGTGAATTACATATATATGCATATATATCATCTCTCTTCCAAAATCTTCAAGCTGTAAAGTTATCTTTTAGAAATAGAAAGCATAATTTTCATATAACATACTGATAATTAAAATATTTGAGGAGTTCGCTCATCTGTTTTTGTTTTCTACTTCTTTTTCCTTCTGTCCTCAGGGGTTTTTGTTTCTTTCTGCTAAATGCCTGGATATACTACAAGTGTGATGTTACTTTAAATGCAATTATTCTCTTGAAAATGTTTTTCTTTCAGTCATGGCATGGCTGTACCTCACTACTTGAAGTTATATGACTTCAAATTTGTTTAGCTAAGAGGCGAGTTTGGGAATAGCTTTCAGGATGTGAAGTGGTGTTAGTGGGTTTATTTCTTGTTTGCTATTACATTGAAAATAAAACTTTATGCACCAATCTTCTAGGACAAGTTTCTTCTTTTAGAATCTCCAGCTTAGATGACTGAGAGTTGCTGTTTCTGTCTTCATACCCCATGAGACTATGTAAACAAAGCTGGACATTTAACAAATGCTCTCAGGGTAAAAGGGCCTCCAGCAATCCTTTTACCTTCTGGGATCTTGGCCAGAACATCATTCCAGATAATGGGGGAAGGGAATAAAACAGAAGCAGGTAGCACTTTCTCTATTTTAGCCTCTTGCTTACGCTATAGAGATAAGTGACTAAACTCTTGACTGTTATTTCCATGTTTGATAGTTGCATTAATTGACTAATAAAACACCAGGCAGCTCTGCACACTCTCACCAGCTCAGCTGTATTGCTGGAAAACTGGCAAAATAACAGACAATCTGAATAACCTCTAGAAGAGCAAAAGCCTGAAGATCTCGTGGGACACTCTGGGAGGTGTTAGTAGAGTCCCTGGAGAAATCTAGAGTGTGTGCTAGCAAATTCTCAATAACAGTCTGAAGGTCCACGATATACTAAGCAAATGTGCTTTAGAAGAGCTAGCAGAACCTACCGGGCACCTACCTGCCACTGGGACTTTGATAGGCATTCCTGCTGGAAGGTAGATGTCTGTGGAAATACACATTTAATTTCTGACAGAGAGCATTTCTCTCTTTTTAGTGATTTTCCATCTCAACATCTGGTGAACTCCAGTAGAGAAGTAATATAGCAATTCAGCATAAGCTGGGGACTAATTCCCTTGCCACTGCTTAGAGTCATCCATCAGTGACTGTCAGGGTCCTCTGTACTAAACAGCTCACTACAGTTGGTAAAAGTGGAGGGCACAAGATGTTTGCTTCTTCTGAAGGAAAAAATGTAAAAGCATGCAGAGCCCTTTGGTACACACTGTGTCACACCTTGAATAGGCCTTATAGATTCAGTTATAACCCTTCTAGAAACCCCACTCACCTCTTCACAAGCCAGCCCTACACCACCCTGTAGGAATTCTGTCCAGGAAAGAGCTTTGCGCAGTCAGGTCCGCATTGGCTTTCCATGACCCTCATCCCCTGCAAAACGGTCCAATACTACAAAGGCAAATATATGTTCTCTTTCCTTGGTAGTGATAAGGGACCAGAGGCCCTTTGAAAAGACTGAAGATCAATTAATATATACAAAAACTTCCACTTCCAGAACATTTGAGATGACAATGCACAGGTGACTGTATTTCCTACAAGCTCTGGTACTAAGAAGGGAAAAGCAATGACTGTGCTGCATCTGAGGCAACCACCACCAGGATCTCTGCTCAAGGCTGATTGTGAACAGATCCTTCTGGCCACTACAACTCTGTTACTATGGCTGCTAAGGCTGAATGCCTTGCTGCTATTGATGCACTGTTCATGTGCACTGTTGGTAGCTTTTGTCTCCAAGACCAATGGGAATTTCTATAGTTAAGACTACTCCAGAGGGTCAGTGGAAGACTATGTACCTATCTGATCCCACTGGAAAACCTTAGACTGACTTATAAAAGAACTCATTCTGTTAAAAATGAATTCTCTTCCTTGGTGTTTTTGTTGTTGTTCTTGTTGTTGCTTTTGTGTATGCTCTTCAGAGAAGCCCCTATGCAAATAAAGGGGAACATAAGCACTTACCCATTCATACTTACCAACTGAACACAGAGACTCAGTGTTCTCTAACAGACCAAGTGGATATGCAACAGATGGATTTCTTAATACATAAGGGCGCAGATCATGGAAATTCAAGCATCGTTCTACCATGTGCTGCACATGTGGACTGGCCGAGCCTTTAGAAAGATGCCGAATGATATGCACAAGTTTTCATTGTCAAACTTGGCCAAGGATAAGCACACCACCCAACATTAGACTCTGTAAATCTAAGCCAGGGCATCCTTCACAGGTAGCTCATGTTGTACTCCTTGTCCCATCTGTGAGCTTTCACTGGATCCTTATTTCAGGTGGCACACTTTCTTAAGTTTGGCTTAGCTTTCTCATAATGCACCAATGCATGGATTCACACCATCTAGATGCTCAAAGCTATATTTTGTTTTGGAATTTTTTATTTAACTGGATTTTTGTGACTTTCATAGAATAAATTTGATGATATTTAGATTCCCTCCCAAATCAACACCTCCCTTTGCTGTCTCCCACCCAATTTAATGCACTTCATTGCATACATAATAAGGCCTCTAGAGTCTGCTTTGTGTCCCCACATCTTTTTCAGTGTGAGTCCATCCACTGGAGCCTGGTTAACCTACCAAGAGCCCCATCCTTGAACAACACTAATTCTGACCCTCCCAGCAGCCATCAGTTGCTAAAATTTTCTTAGGTTGGGTTGGGATTTCTTACCCACATCCTGATGTCTATGCAGGGGTTTTTGTCCTTGTTTGAGTTAGCATGGGACTTGTGTATTTTGTCAACATTGTTATTTGTTCCAATGAGTAACTAGCCAGCTCCCTGGAAAACTCTTATTTCTTTGGGGTCGTCTCCCACATCTAGTTCTCATGCCCTTTTTGTCCCCTCTTCCACAACAATCCCTGAGCCTTGGGAGGCAGAAAGTTGACATAAGTGTCCTATTCAGGGATAAGCATTCTGCAGCTTCTTATTCTCTGCACATTGGCCAATTTTGGGTTTCTATGTTAAGCACCATCTGCTACATAAGGAAACGTCTCTGGAAAAAGTTTAATTAACCTATGGAGATAAAAATAATCCACTAGAATTCATTTTAACGTGACAAGTATTAAGTAGAAAACTAGTATTAGGTTCTCCACTTTGTCCTGTGATGTGCCAAGCCTCAGGTTCCTAAGTCTGATATGAATGTCAGGTATGGGCTCCATCTTATGAAGTAGACATTAAATCCAATTAGAGAGTGGCTGGTTACTCCCATATTAGTGCTGTTAGTTAACCAGTGAACATTTCTTGCAAGGCCAGTTGCTGTAGTTCATAGGATTCACAGCTGGATAAGGTTGATGACTTTTTTTCCCTTCTGGTAGCATGCATAACACCTTCCAGCACTAAGAACACTAGCAAGAATAGATGAGGCTTTGGAGTCAGTATCAGCTTGATTTCTTCTTGTTCTACAGATCATCTATGTAGTTTCTTCAGCAGTAGAGTCTTACTACCAAGTTCTGGTGCATAACCACAAGCAGGGTTATTATCTATTATTGCCTGAGGATCTATGAGGGTTTTTTTCATTAGTTTATGATGTCTAGAAGGGTCAATGTCTCCCTGATATAAGGTAGGTTCACTGACAAAAGTTTAATTAACCTATGGTGATAAAAATAAATCAATAGGATTCATTTTAATATAAGTATTAAGAAGAAAACTAGTATTAGGTTCTCCACTTTGTCTTGTGATATGTTAAGCCTCAGGTTCCTAAGTCTAATATGAACGTCAGGTATGGGCTCCAACTTGTAAAGCAGACCTCAAATCCGATTAGAGTTTCCATTTTAATCTCTTTTATAACGCCTGTATATATTCTTTAAGAAGCTTCTATAGCGATACATTTCTATATAGCTTTTTCTAAAGGCCTTTAGTGTTACTTATCCATCCAAATACTCTTTCTACAATGCTGCACTTAATCCCTCTCAGGATTCCATGAGCACAAGGCATCTGATAATAGATATTTGCTAATGGATGGTCTAAGCCACTCATTGGTGTTCTGAGCCATGGGTCTTACTATGGACTATTTATGTTACAAAAACTCACACAATAAAGTATTAAATGCTATCATATACAATTAAAGGACAGCCTTAAGAAGTAGATGAGAGGGAACAAGTAAGCCAACACTGAACTGCACATCTTAGTGACCTGACCTCTGCAGTCTCAATGCAGCCATCTCCCAAAAGGAAACTAGTCATTTGCCCTACGTATTTGATCAGGGTATCTTCTTTCTTCTCTTACAATCATGAATATCACTGTCTCACAGGAATCCTATAAAGCCCTGTATCCTTTTCAGTTTCTTTATAAAGTTGTCAATTCATGTGATTGAAGTGGTAATCAAGCAAGAGAAGGGAGATTATGCAAATGCATTTGAAATATTCTGAAAGTTCATGGTCTTTTCCTAACAAAGTCTTACAAAAATATGTTTTAATAATGGCATTATTTTAAATAAATTTTGTGAAAATCCAGCAAGATGGCTTATATGCTGCATGTACTTGCTGTCAAGACTGAGGACCTGAATTTGATCACATGTGATGAAAAGGAGAGAATCAACTGCCACAAGTTGTCCTCCGATCTTCATATGCATGCCATGGCATGTGTGCGTGTGCACACATACACATAAACACACAATTAATAAATGTAACAAAAGGTTTAAAAATCAAAACTAAACATATTCTTGTCTCTCTTGCAGTCCTTCTAGATAGACTATCTAGATCTGAAAAAGGGATTTTTTACAGTAATAAAGTTTTAATTACTGAATAAGACATATTGATAATAAAAGAGAACAAAGTGAAAAAACAGTCTCAATCTTGGTACCTAGAAAGTAACAGAAGGAGGATTTTGATGACCTTTTACTTATTAATTTAACTGCTCTTGAAAGTTTCTTGTCCTCAAAAATACCAAATACAAACAAAAAGCCCATATTCCATTCTGACTTTGCAAGCCAATGTGAGTGCTGTGGTTTCGGATTAACTAGAAATCACACTTTGGCTCACATGGAAGAAACCAGAGCATGGCCACCATGCCATGGCCCCTTGAAGAAAGCAGAGGACAGCCTTTATTGCTCCATATTCCTTTCAAACCACCTTCCTCCCAGATGTCCATACATCCATCAAGTAAGCTGATAATCAAAATGTGTTCCAGATAATCAAATTGTTAACACTGACTGCAATAGGCTGTGGTACTAAAATCAAAGACCAAACACAGTTGTGTAGACTGAACTGGTTATAATCAGGTTGGATGTTTGACAACAGACCCCCCAAAAAGAGGTCCTGCTCACCTGATTATGTGATTCTCATAGAACCTGTTCAGGGTTCCCCAACATGATAGATTCTTGTCTCCAGAGGCTCAGTTTCACTTTCTTGTACTGCACTTTTGAAGTTTAGGATCTGACTCTTTCTCTGGTGTTACTCTCCCTCAAAGATGGTGTCATATCTGCTTCCACTTGTTGGTTAGAGTTGCAAGTTCCAAACTGAGGTCTTTGGCCAGCAAGGGTGATACTTCTCCGACAGGCTTGATAACTTTTTGGAATAACGGTTCTTTTCAACCCTCCAAGGCAGACTTTATTTTGAGTAGAATGACCTTGAACATGGCCTTCCTTTGCCGTTACCTATTTGTATTTTTAGGGAGCAGCTATGGTTCTTGCCTGGGTCCCAAAAACTCAAAGGCTGGAGAAGAGGAATTCTGCTACTGGCACAAAAGCTGTGAAATTGCTCAGGTCAATCAAAGGAGAATCCAAATACTTTACCTGGCATTCACATGGAAGAAAACCGCCTCCTCATAGCAGATGTGAGCAATCAGAAAACCACAGCACCATATAGAATCTGTAGTGAAGAACTAAGTCACAGAATACATTATCCTAAATAAGACTCAAGCAAACTGCTGTCGCATTGGTGGGCCTCAATTCACCATGTAGCTGACACAACATAAAATTGAAATTATATCATTAAATTATTTTTTAAATTATTAGAATTATGATGGGGATATTTTGAAATATGTAAATGGAAATAAAAAAATACCTAATTGCCTCAAGCTAACAGTGAACAAAGATAATCAAAATGCTAGTCCAATACATGAATGTGAATGTGTAGAATTGCCACAACGAGAACATCAAGTTGTATAATGAATATATGCTAATAATAACAGTAAAAGAAAAAACTTTAAAAAGGAAATTTAACAATGACAATGATTCTGTTTTAGATAGTTTACTGTTTGGATGAATTCAGACCACAAACTAATTCCAAGAAAACAAAGTAAGAAAAAAATATAGAAAAATATTAATCAGAATGATAAAATATGCATTAAAAATCATGAATGAAGTTCTAATTAATTATAGAAAATTTATGTCAGAATAAGTGAGAAGCATTTCATGTGAGAACTTGATGTATAAAACTAAGGCATTATTAGAGAAAAATATAGTCTTAAATTATTTGTTTCAAAATACTGCAAGAAGTTGCATAAAATCTGAAAGAAAATTACAGGGACACAGTTGAGGAAAGTAAGAAAAATAATACATATAAGCATTAAGTATAGAGAAAAAAAGTTTGTTTTTGCTCTTTAAAACATAATGAATTGGTCAAATGCTTTGTCTCAAAATGTTATATTTACATTTTATTAATTTACATTTTATAATTTACATTTTATTAATATAATATATAGCACCTAATTTTAATTAGGCAGTTCTAAGAATGCTTCCAATAATTGGCCAGTATCAGTGCCTTTGAGTGTGTACTGAGTCTGACAATTTGTGCAGAACCAAAACAACACAGCAAGTGATGAGAAGTCATTTGTGAGATTAGATTCATACACCATATTTATCATCTCTGGCTCTGTAGCTTGCAGGATCTATTAGAAAATAAGCTGCCATTTTGAGAACTGTGCCAAAGGGAGGCTTGTTTGGCAAGTGATGGCAAGAGCTCAGCCATTAAGTCACTGGAATTCAGCATGTCTGTCTAATAACATGGAGAATCTGAATTGTGCCAACCATCACCTGAGTAGACTTGTGAAAAGATACTTTCTAAGCTAAGCCTCAGAGGAAACTTTAAGAGGCTCAAAGATAAACTGTACCTTCTTTTTGACACTCTGAAGTAATAAAGTAGAAAGTACATCCTTTTTTAAGTCACTAAATTTTGGAATAAATTTTATACACTAACATTAAAAATTGTAAACATTTTGCAGGGGTGTGGGCTCAGTGGGTAAAACACTTGCTGTACAAGCCTGATAACTGAGTTCTGGTGCTCAAATCCTCTTAAAGGCTGGACATAGTAGTGAGTGTCTGTAAATTCAATGTTCCTATGGCAAGATGGGAGGTGGTGGGGGAGAGGTGAATCCACAGCACAGCAGCTCATGAACAAGCTAACTTGGGGTAGGCAGCTATGAACAAAAATAATAGTGGAAGGCAAGAACTGACACCTGAGATGGTCCTCTGACCTCCACATGCATTATGTGATAAACGACACCCACAAGCACATGAACACATATGTATACACACATATACTGTTCACACAAAAAATGGTTTTAAATGGAAACGTTAAGCATGAATACATGTGATAAAATTAAAAGAAATGTCATAACCTTGCATAAAGAAACTATAATAGTCATTCATAAGACATACATCTGAAAGATACCCAGTACTAGGTGACACACCTACATTTGAACCTCTACACCTAAGACTTATAGAACATAAAGGAACAAGGGGTAGAGAAAAAAACTAATGCATCCCTCAACTCTCACCAGTAAAGCTTCCTTATACAACAGAGTGCAATGCACACAGAAGGCCACAACTGGCCAAGTTTAAAGAATAAGAGAATGCAAAGTGTGTATCTGCGGATGGGACTCCTATACTGAGCCTCACTCACCCATGGCTCAGGGACCATTGCGGAAGAGGGGGAAAAGAGATTGTAAAGTCCAGGGTTGGTCCATAAATATTGGGAAACAGAGGTTTTCAGGCCACTGGAATCTTACACATGTGAACTTGTGGCAATGGTGGCATCAATCACAAAACCCACGTTAACTCTTATCAGACAAGGGCCCATAGTGGAGTGAAGGAAATGGGCAGCAGGTTCGTCCTGTTCTAAGAACTGTTGGAGACTGATTACTACTGGGTGTGGTAGAATAGACCTTACTTACAATCTCTAGATAGGCTGACTAGAGTCCAGTGGATGAACTTGCACCAAAGAACATCTGTATACATACTTAATATGTATGGTGGAATGCATGAGGTACGACAGGACAGAAGGGGACATGGATGGGAGAAGGGAGCCTAAATTTGATTAAGAACTATTGTATGAAATGTACAAAATCTCAAAAAGAAATTTTAGAAAAGAATAAAAAGCTGTTCAAAAATGAATATTTTACTGAATATTCATCCCTTATGAAATATATCACATAATATATTTGAGTTTAGTTTTGACTTTTACATACGTTACCTCAAATCTCATGATTTTCCATTCTTTACAGAACTGAGAAAGACCTAGTTTTATTCTTTGTTGAAAAGGAAAGCATGGCTATTCACCTAATGTTAGCATTATTAAATGCAGGAAGTGGAGCGCAGAGAGAATGATGAGAATTTCCTTGGAGTTTCTCATATTCTTCCAAAATGCCAGGTATTCTGCAACCAATTAAAATCTCTGTGTATGTGCACGTGTGTGCACGTGTGTGTGTGTCTGTGTGTGTGTCTGCGTGTGTGTGCATGTGATAAATTTAGTTTAGTTTTTAATATTTAGTTTTTAATATTTTATCATTTTTATTTTATATGTATGAGTTTATTGCCTGAGTGTATGAAAGTGCCCCTGTCATACGATATCTGCAGAGAGGGTGGGATTCTATGGAACTGGAGTTGTGAATGGTTGTTACCACCACGTGGGTGCTGGGAACTGAACCTGGGTCCTCTTCAAGAGAGCCAGTGCTCTTAATCACCAAGCCTTCTATCCAGCCCTGAAACAATTTCATTTATAAACTGAGATCTGGATTGTACTCTAATGCAATTGAAATACTAATTAAAAAATCATGGTAATAAAAATTTTCATTTTAGAAATAGGTTTTGGCATTTATTGGATTAAAATATTGTTGTCTAAATCATTCAAAAGTGTTTCCAATAAGAAACACACAAAAAATTAAGTCAATTTAAATTAAGCCAAAATGTTAATTCCAAAACATTGTTTAAATTTTTTTTCTTTCAAGTTTTAGCTAGAAATGTTTAGAGCCAGGCCTCCTAATATTGACAGCAACATTTTCACTAAAATCACTCAGATGACATTTACTTTAATACCAATTAAGGTTTTTAATACCAACTAAAGTTCTATGCAAAAATTCAGAGGTAAATTATAAAATAAGTGATTATGTCGATTTGTTTCTACATGAAACATACTAATTAGGTGATAGTTTATCATGTGTTTAAATGTATTTGAAAAATATTTAAAATCCATTCTATGATGGGATTATGCAATGGTAGAACACTTATGTAGTAGTCATGGCACATTTCAATCCTAGTATACCAGTATATCAAACACACATAACAAATTAGTTGATTACATAAACAGATAGATGGATAAATAAGTAAACCCCATTATAATATTTTATGGGTGTTTAAGTAATAGCAGTCTAAAAATAAAAACAAACAGCAACAAAAAACCCATGAAGTTACACATGCATTAAAGATTGAACTAGAAATGTCTACATGCTTCCTAAGAACTTATCAAAACAATATTTTGTGTCTTTCACAGATGTTAATATACTTTAATTGTAAATTTTTTCATAAGTTCACATGATGTTAAAAGATTTATCCCTTTAACTTCATAAATGTGATACATGCTTATCTCCATAAAACCTGACATTATTGGATGATCTGATAATAATTATACTTTGAAAGGAAGTATCAATAACATTGAGGCACATGGAAAAATCAAGAAAATGTTTAAATGCTTCATTATATAAGTCAAAAATAACATTACACAATGTTTTTAAAACTAAGAAACCCCTCAAAAGCCAATTTTGAGGCAAAAAGATTGCCTTTGCTTCCTCCAACAATCTATCATTTTTCAAAAGGCATTTAAATACGGGGCACCTTAAAGCAATTAGAAGTAACTGAAATGAAAAATACATTAGTCATAGTGCACCCTTTGCTTTATGATTGTATGGAAAAAGTAGCAATTGGTAGGAAAGTCAGAACAAAAAGAATCACACGTGTTGCTAAAGTTCAGGATATAAAGAAAAAGAGAAGGGACTCTATAAGAGGCAGTCTGCCTACAAAACATATTTAAGACATTAGGTATCATTCCAAAGGCCAGAAATGAGTCCATTAAAATTGAATTTTGAAAAAGGAAAGCATAACTCTAGTGTATCTAATATATCATGTCACCTAGTGCAAAATATTATACTAGGCAGAAAATATGGAGCTTAAAAATGCAAAATGTTGATAATGTATAATTTTTATGCATTTCTGTATCAGTTAAAATACCAATTGATATTCCAAAACCAAAAGCAAAATATCAACAGTTGTAAAATCAAAAATGCACAAAGAATAAAAGAAATGGAAAAATGAGAGAATGCTGTGTGATGGTTCATCCTGGGTGTCAACTTGACTGGATCTGGGATTTTCTGAAATGAGAGAGATCTTCTTGATTCAATCATCTGAAGCTGGAAGAAACACCCTAAATGTGGGTGTTACCTTCTGATGGCAACCTGTATAAAAGGCCACAGCAGAGGAGAACGCCAGGCTTCTTGCTCCTTGCCTTCTCTCTCGCTGGTGAGTTCGTCTTCCTGCTGAAGACTGAAGACTAGCTGATCTTTTGGAATCTGTCAGACCTTCAGTGCCAGATTGGGACTATTGAGACATCCAGCCATGTGGACTGAGTGACTACAGATTCTCAGCCTCTCCAGTGTGGTGCAGCCATTGTTGGACTACTCGGATCTATCCTGTCAGCTAAGCTGACAAATCTCTTTACATATATATTCATTCAACCGGTTCTGTTTCTTTGGAGAACCCTGAGTAATATGCGCTGGAATACTGAATATAGATGATTTGCAAAAGACTACACCATTAAAGTGAAATAGGACATGGGTTAGTGTCTGAAGGACAGCGAGTTAAAAGAGCAGAAATTATATCAGTAATATCACATCACCCACTGTATTTATTACAAAAGCTGGCTCCTATAGAAAGCAAAGCTTGATCCAGACTTTGTTTTTCTTTTGTTAACATGTTTATTGATTTTTAAATTTACAGACAGAACACTGATACATCCTGTTCTGTGTGACTGCCAATCTTTCTTTTCCTAACTGAGTGTTCAGAGCAAGAGTGTATTCATGTGTCTACATTGGATAATAGTCTCTTAGCAATTTTAATACTAATATAAGGTGAATTTTTACCAAACTGACCTTGCCAATGATCCTGAAGTTCATGCGCATGTGAGCAATTGAACAGCAAATATACTCTTCTTTTGTTGTCTCTACTCACATCTGGGCTTTACTTATAAATAGTACTGCTTCATTTATCCACTCATTTGTACATGTATAATAAGCATCTATAAAAGGCCAGGTGTGCTGTTAGGGCTGTCTGGTTTACTATGTGTTAGGCTTGGTGTTTTATTGGATAGAAGAGAAGACCTAAATTAAAAGGAATTTGAATATTTAAATGGAAATATTTACAGCATGTAAAGGAAAATTTGGGAATGATTTAGACACATCTTAGCAAATGCTTTCAATTATAAGAAGTAAAATACAGGGAGAAAAAAACTGTATTTCAGTAAAAACTTTTAAAATATGAATAATCCTTGAAAACAAATAAGAAATCTATGCATAAAATATATCTAGTATATGTATATTATAATTCTTAGAACACAGTGGTTAAACAATGAAATATAATTAGACATTTTCAAATCTCTGGTAACAGGATCAAATTGAGTTATTTCAGATTCCACAGACAGGCAGAGGAAAGAATTAGGTACCTTTTGTCTAGCCCCTGCCACTTCATAGTCGATAAGTGGAGCAAAATGCCATATATCAGCCTAAAATCTGCTTAAGTTTACTGCTTCATGATCATCCAGCATCCTCTAACATATCTTTACTTCATTACTAAATACAAATATTTCTTCCTCCCTTCCCTCTCCTGAGGATGCAACTAAAGTTAGAAGCTAGTAGTTTTCCCTGAATCATTTCAGGGTGAGAAGACATTATTAAGTTATGAACACTTTATTAGAAGTACACTTTCTCTGGGGCTGGAGAGATGGTTCAGTGGATAAGAGCTCTGAATGCTCTTGCAGAGGACTGGTGTTCAATTCAATTTCCAGCATCCACATAGCAGCTAACAACTGTCCATAACTCTAGTTCCAGGGGATCTGACATCTTTTTGTGACCACCATGGGCATTGCATGGAAATGGGTTCACACACACACACACACACACACAGGCAATACACTCGTACACAGAAAATAAAAAAATAAAATATTTTTTAAAGCGCACTTTTTCTATTACAAAGTTTAATGTTTCACGGGTGACCCTGTTTGTAATGCTTCCAGGAACTGAGCCTATCTACAACCGGGGGTCATATAATCAGAACCTTATTTTCTTTATGTGTATGTGTCTGCGTGCTTTTATACCATATGTATGCAGGTACCCATGGAGGTCAGAAGCAGGCCCTGGATGCCCTGGAGGTGAGTTACAGGTGGTTGTGTGACCCCAATATGAGTGCTTGGATCTGAACTCAGGTCCACAGGAAGAATAACAAATTCTTTTAACTTCTGAGCCATTTCTTCAGTCCCAACCCCATCCCCAAGGAACAAATCAATATAAGAAAGGAAGGTGGAGAAAATAGCTGCTCTGATCATGAGAGCACTTCAATTCTGGACTGGAGAGTCTGTATATTTAAATAACATCCAAAAACCATTGTTAAGTATCTCACAGTGAGACAAAATAACCATTTGCTGATGAAGGCATAAGATGCATGGTATTTTCACTAAGAGAGAGCTCTGGAAATCTTCTAGTTCATGTCAGTACTGTTGCTTCAGCTGCTTCACACATCAGTAATTGTTTCCATTAAGGTACTGGCATACTAAGAGCATTGATTAAACACTCATGGTGCATTAAACAATTATGAGATATACAACTCCACTCTGGTTGCATCTAATTGCTTTTGGCAAGCTTTAGTTAAAAATAAATACACACTTTTAAATACAGCACTAATAAAATTAACAAACATATTACAGAGCCAAAATTATATCCGAAGTAATTGAGAGTAGAAATTGAACAGAAACAAATGGGAAATGTAATAGTTCCTCTTCTTGCAGGAATCTTTGTCACTGCCCATTAAAAATGAAAGTGCAAAAGCTTTGATGAATCCAGTTGGATCAAAGTGTCAGGCTGATAGGATCAAAGGCAACAAAATGAAGTGGTAATGTTGTACACCAGATTTGAAACCATGGCAATGATGACTGGTTCCTGCAGGCTGGATCACGGAAGCTTTGATTAGTGTACCTTGTTTGTACTATGAAGGCATCAAAGTGGCAAATGTGCCTGGATCAAATGGGGCAGAAGGCAATGGCTAATGGAACACTCAGCACTCAGCAGAATTTCAGCAGAGCTGCTGCTGATGTGGTAGAGGCCGGCACATGCATCCCATCTGACAGCTGGGAAAAGGAAAGCAAAGGGAAAAGCAATACTTTAATCCCTTGAAAGCTAGCTGATTATGATACCACCAAAGGCTAACACAGCATTTCTAACTGTTGCATGGGCCATATGAATTGAACCTTTGTAAGAACTGAGGACTACTACCAATTGTTTCTTAGTGTGTGTCACATGTTCTTACTTATTTTGCACAGTTATAACAGATTTATCAATTCCTAAAGCAGATTACCTTTGAGTTTTAAATAATAAAATTCTGTATGTGTTAAGGCTAATACTGTGTGCATGTTTGTTTTTCATTTGGAGTTCACTGCCTAAGCAGGACCCACTCTATAGTTAATTTTCAGTTGTGTTTCTGGGTATTTGGCATTCCTAGGAAATCAATTCCATTTGAAAGATCAGTCTTAAAACATCTGCCTTACTCATTTGATTAAATTCTCTTTCCCTTCTTTTAGTAGATAATTACAAGTATATTTTCTGAATTTTGAAACATTGCAATAAAATATTCTTTATTATAAAATACTTATAATGTTGCCCTTAAAATACTGAATGAATTCAATTCATTCAGTTAACATCACAATAAAATTAAATAGCATGCATATCACTAGTGTGATTGATATTAATAGCTACAAAATGCAATTCCCACGTCCACAGGAGTCCTCTGGTTGCTCTCTTAATCTTTCTCATTCTCAGAACAACCCGGTAAAACAGAGCTTGCAGTTTGCCTGAAATTCTTCCTCCAGTCCTCACCTGTGCTATAGCTGTCCTTCTGCAAGAAGGGTTAGAGGAAAGTCTGCTGCTCTTCAAGTTGGGATCTGTCTCATCCTGTAATAGACTATTAGCAGACATGACCACACTGCAACCATCAAATATGCTCAATATTTTGGGGCTTTACTCTTTACTTCTGCCATCCACAATCATGTGTGTGTATGCTTAAGTTTGTGGCATGTGTGTGTTCCAGCAGGTGCACTCTATGCGCATGTGTGCACATAGATGTAGAGCTCTGAGGTCAGTCTCATATGTTGTACCTCAGGATGCCATTCACCTGGAATTTTGTAGGAAGGCCTGTCATTTTACCTGGAACTCAAGCCTCAGGATCTATCTGTCTCTAGTTCTCCAGTTCTGGGATTACAAGTGTGTACCCTCTGAGGATCAAGCTTAGGTCTTCGTGCCTGCACAGCAAGCACTTCACTGACTGAATCATCTCCCCAGCCCAATTTTATCATCTGCTTCCAGAGGAATATGCTCCAGGTAGCAACAACTTCCATTTCCAGAGAGTACATAAAAGTCTCATGTAGGGCCTTCCTGGCAAGTCCAGGTGATCCTTAACTGAGCCTATCAGAGCTAGGACGTATTCAGTAAAGAAGCAATACAGATGGTGTTACGTATCATGTCACAGTCTTTGGGTTTTGATTCTCCAAAACATTATGTCTACCTGTATGCACAAAAAAACAATCTTGGTAAAATAAGCCCTGTTCCCAAATTGAAAAATCTATCACTTTTAGAAGAAATTATACTTGTCCCCAGGTGCTATGAGTTCCTACTTAATTAGTAAGCTTTTCTACTGTACCCAAATGGCTTTGCATTGGTTATTACT
Organism: Nannospalax galili; assembly: GCF_000622305.1. Taxonomy (NCBI): domain Eukaryota; kingdom Metazoa; phylum Chordata; class Mammalia; order Rodentia; family Spalacidae; genus Nannospalax; species Nannospalax galili. Next base: position 6,497,109 of record NW_008342018.1, on the reverse strand, counting down.
TCAGAAGCTTCTGTGGGATTCTTTTTGAATTGGTTCTCAGACAACAACAGAGGATAGGAAAAACCCTGGCTGACACTCCTGAGAACCGATGTGCAGGATTGATGGCAATGGTAAATCTGCTTCTGTTTCTGTCCCCGAGAAAACTTTGTCTTACGTTTTCCATTAAATCTTATATTCATTTTTGTTTTGTTTTCTTTGGCTTTGTTGTTTTAACACATCACACATTTCTAAACAATTGATTCATAGAAGTTAGTTTTCTTTATTATGTTTTTAGTAATTTAGAGTAGATGTTCCACATACAGGCAGATGAACCAACTGCAGATTTATTATTTTTGAATTTGCTGTTAATATGCTTCTGAAAGTGAGGAAATTTTCCACTTACGGGTGAAAAATACTCATTTTAGGGAATATGAACTTGCTAAAATAATGATTGGGCCATTGCTTTTAAAATGTTCCCTTATTTCAAAATTAAAAGGTATTTAGAAAACATATAAAATAAGCTAATAATTTTTCAGTCTTTTTGAAATGGATAAATTTTTATAAAAGTCATTAATTAAAGTGTCCATCAGTAATTAGTTTATTTGAAAATGAAAAAGCATAAATTTTAGATTACATAGATGATAGATAGACAGACAGACAGACAGACAGATAGATAGATAATGATAGATGATAAATAGATGGGTAGATGATAAATTGTGTTTCTCTGTTTGAACTCAGAGTTAGTACATTTTACCTCAGTGATTTGCGAATCTACAGACTATTGAGACAGACTATTAAATTTCCAGGCCTGGCTTCAAATTTATTTTGTAGCCCAGGACATTCTCAAATTTTCAGGTTTCTTACCTCAGCCTTCCATGAAGCTGTGTTTAGAAACACCGGCAACCACATCTGGAAGCTATGCAGATGTTAAAATCTAGAAACAAAGAGTGTTAATAATTGAGTCTAAAAGAAACATATTCTACTCATCCCTCAACATATTTAACCTCAATGAGGCATACATTATAAGGAAAATGAATTAATATATTTTAAAATCAAATTATTTAAAATTTATGTATTTCAGTGTTTTACCTGCGTGTATGTAAGTACACCTGTGTCATGCACTGCCAAAAGAGGTGCTGGGTGCTGGGTGCTGGGAATTTAACCTGCATCCTCTGCAAGATCAATCAGTGTTTTTAATCACTGAGCCATCTTTCCAGCTCCTTATATTATAAAATTTAAGTTTGCCTGTTAAACTTGAACTGTATAATTTATTCCCATGTGGAAAAATAGTTCTCACAAAGAGAAGGCAGTGCCCTTAAATAAGAAGTGACAGTCTAATCATCAGTACCATTGTGACTGATGGATTAGCAAGGACAGTTGTCAATCTTTTTCATATACACAGACTGATGGACCATGCACACACATAACTACACTAGGGAGCTCTCATAAAATCCAACCATACAGTAAAGTACAACAATATTCATTTAGCCTCTTTCAAGGAAAGAAATGTACAGTTCATAATATTACACTATAAGTATTCAAAATTTATTCAAATTTCAATAATGGTCCTGAAAATTACAGATCAATTTACTAGTAAAATGGTAGCTCATTTGCTGTGTTTTGGCATAATGTAAGTAAAATTATAGTCTTTGATTTTAAAAGAATGTGGTAACACTTAAGATAACAGAGTAGAATGATGTCAACTTAAAATATCCATTCCACAAGACGGTTAGATTTAAATTAAATATGTATGTTTTCCCTTGTTTTTAGTGACATTGAAAATGAATATGCACCACATCAACATCAGGTTAGCTGGTAATTTGAAATATAAAATTCATCATATGGCTTAAAAAGCAGATGTGGTCATTGAATTTCATTACATTACATGTATCTCCCTTGATACTGTGAAAATAAGATTCAAAATATATATTTTGATAAATTTCTTCATGCCTTTCCTTTTATTTTCCCATCTATGTTGATATATTTAGGTTAATAGAAGTGGTAAGACCTGTCCTAGCTGTGACTTGTGTCATTTCCTTGCCTGGATTCCTAGATTGAAGACAAAGAAAAAGAACTGAGCATCAGTGCTCATTTGGCTCTCCTTCCTAAGTGTTGATGTGTGTGTCCTGCTGCCTCAAGCTCCTGCTGCCACAATAGACTGTATCCTGGAGCTGAAAGTGAAAAAAAAAATCTTTTCCTCCTTAAGGTGCTTTTGTCAGTGTATTTTTTCTAAACCACGAGAAAAATAATAAAGAAATGCTTAATGTTGGTAACTGAAATTCTTGTGGACTTATAATTTAAGTCATAGATATTAAACTTGATGTATCTGGTTATAACAATTTATGTTAAAGAAGCCATTATTCAATTAAAATAATCAATCTGATGTTGATGCTGTAAACATACTTAGATACTCAGGAGCAATTTTTCTGAAGTATTCAGATAAGCTCAGCAATGGTAATCTTCGTTTTTGGTGATTGTGGGCTTTCACAGCACTATGTCAAAGTAATACTCAAAAATCTCGAGGGGATAAGGAATATTGAAAGTTAGTCTTGCATTACTTTGGCTGCTACTGTTTAAAATCAGCACATAACTATATAATTTTGAATTATAACTATATAATTTTGAATTAGGAATTCCCATTCCTATATCTTTAAATCCATTAGCCTCAGCCTTGTTATTTAAGTTATATTAATAGTACACACAGGATTAAGCTTAGCTTTTTCTTCATTTCAATCTGATTACAGTATAAAACCGGGAAGTCATGAGCCTCTAAAGAAGAGCTTAAATCTAATCTCTACCTGGTTATAATACATGATGAAAATATATTGAAGCACAGAGAGTGTATGTCATTATTCTTTGGAAACTGAGCATTGTTCATATCGATTGAAACATTCACATTCCTATCTCTTTAAATTATCGATGCAGCATTTTAGAATTATGAGGATTCAATCACCTGGCCACAGCAATTATTTTATATGTGCTGCAATTTCTAAGTGTGGAAAGTTCCAGTCCTATTTGTTGAAAGTTAGTTTGTTGGAATGAGCATCCAACTTGCTTATACAGGATCAATTTTCTTTATAATTGCTACTGGCATTAACAGTCATCTTCAAATCTGCTCCTCGAAAAGTAGCTGATGAATTGGTATGCACAATAATCAAAAGAGCTGCCCGAGATAATGACATCTCTTTATAGGGAATTGCTCAAGGAAGATTTCCCTTTCAGCAAGATGACAGCCACATAGGGTTAGAAGGTTTAGAAAGAGTTTTCCTTTCCTTTTGGGCCAGAGGCAACACTAAGTTCAAATGTGCTTTGTCTCTTGTAAGCTGTTTGCTTTCTTTAGCAATTCTTTAATGGACATAACAAGAACTGGAGTTGGTTGTGTGAAACAGCAGGTCAGCATTTGCACATGTTATCCCTGCTCTTGAATGAAATGAGATTTTCTTACTCACAACATTTAAAATATTTTATTTTACCAAGTATGTTAGTTGGTGTTTAAAAAGCTAATGACAAGTAGCAGGAATAGTTTCTCCCTTAATTGTGAACTATCCTCGGTTCCCTTCACAGATTTATTTAAGTGAAGTGTGACAGGATGAATATGTTCATGCCCTTTTACTGTACTGCAGGAGCATGAATGATTTCTTCTTTCACTGCACTTTCCTTAAGTTTTGATCCAGTTTTGATCTAATGTTACAAGATGTAAGAATTACGGAAAGAACAAGCACACAGACTCTCCCTAGACTCATGTTGGCTATCATTTTCTTTAATCAATTTCAAGTGGAAGTTTGATTTTTTTCATCTACTTGTTTTACACCTATTGGAAATCTGTGGTCTGTGTTGTCACCAAAATCTATATTACTTTGCCCTTCTTCACATCTTCTAGTCAGTCTTTGCAGGACAAAGCTGATGCTGATTTGAGTGAAATGAAGGCAAAATGTTAGAGCTGATTACTATTGTCAGTTTAGACCCAATTCTTGATGTTTATCCCAGTACATAAACACGTATAGATGCATCACATATAAGACATTAGCTAGTATTGCAATACAAAAATCACCTAAGAGACAAAGGAAAAACCATTTTTATATTGTTAAGATTTCTCATAACTTTGCCAGAAGCTATAAAAATAAACATGTATTAATATTTTTGGTTTTATTGAAGCAAGATTTAAATAATTAATTTAAAAATATATATTATTTGAGCCAATAGACTAAAATGTTATCTCAACATAACCAACTTCAAATATTGGTGTAAGCTAATATTTGTAAAACAAATAAATTCTTTTTTTCCATGTTGAGTCTTAAATACATTTTAATTTTAATTTCTATAACACCACATAAAGATGCCTTCTTACAGTCTCTTCTGTCTTTATTAACTTCATTTTTTCCATTGAATGATGGAAGTAACATAACTAATGCTTCTTTTGTATTCCTGGGTCATGTGTATGGGAGTCTTAGGGTTGGCAGCTGAGGCTTTGCTAGAGGCAATCTGATGGCTAGACTTTGTTGGTCTTGTCCCATTTTAAAATACACTTGTTGGAGCTGAAGAGATGGCTCAGTGGTTAAGAACACTGGTTGTTCTTGCAGAAGACCTGAGTTCGAATCCCAGCACCCACGTGTCAACTAACAACTCCAGGGGATCGAATGCCCTCTTCTGACCTTCAAGGGCATTGCATGACATGGGTGCATTTACATACATGCAGGCAATACATTCATACACATAAAATAATAAAAATAAATAAAATATTTAAAAAATAAAAGAATACACTTGTCCTTCACAGCTGAAAATTGTATAAACTATATAATCCCTATCTAGTGATTTACTTCTCTTTTTAAATTTATTTTGACTTTGATTTACAGGTGTTTTGCCATCAGGAACCTTGATTGATATGAACTTGTATCTGTTTCATGAGCTCCTTTTCCTCTGCATACATTTAAACCATCCTTAATAAGCAAGCCATTATTAGTTTGCCCTAAATAAATTGCAGTCAGCCATGCTTATCAAATTAATAGACTAATTAACTAGATATACTGTTATGTGTTTAATGCAAAGACTGACTACAATGGAGTGTTTGAGGTCCGTCTTTAACCATAGTATTTCCTACTCTTCATTTCCCTACTAAACAAATTAATTTCCATAACACCACATAAGGATGCCTTCTTGCAGTCTCTTCTGTCTTTATTTACTAACTTATTTTATCCAGTGAATGACATAAATAACATAACTAATGCTTCTTTTCCAAACTGTTCTTCATGCCATTTTGGAGACAAATTTCAAAAAAATAAAGCTGTTCTGGATATACCTTATTTAAAATTCTTTGAAATCAGTTTCTCTTATACCTACCTTTAGCACAGTTTTCAGGTTCCTTGGAATTAGTTATGAGGTGTTTCAAAATTGTGGCTCTTGCCTTTATCACTAGAATAATTTCTAGGTTCTCATTTCCAAAATATCAACATAAGACCTCTTGACATTACACAACTGTGTCACTTCCTCATAATCTTGATGTAAGCAAGCATACTTCAGATGCATACATCAGCATCTTCATGATTTTTAGATTATATTATAATTACTCATTTAATTTAACATCTTTATTCTGGAAATTTATGTAGAATATCTCAAGAAAATGCACTTATTAGCTTTAAATTGAGTTGCTATTGATCACTATAAAACTATGAGGTATTTTGTTGTAGAAAAGCACATTGCACATTAAAATTAGGTCTACATATGGTTATATGTTTACCACTAAGGAGGCCTATGACTTTAGGACAGTTACATAGAACCCTTAAAGCTAAATTCTTCATCTTTATAATAGAGACAATACTACCTGTTATAGGCACTATCAAGATTAAAAGAGATACTGAGATGTAATTTATAAAGTGTTTGATTCTACTCTTAATGAGTGTTCACCAAATTTTACTTCATTATTTATTATGATGCTTGATAAAATATTTAGTAATTTTATTCCTTATTATGCTTACTATATACAAATAAATATAATTTGTACTGTTTTATGAGTCTTAGCTAAGTCTTCAAAACATTTAAAGAAACTAAATTTAGAAATCCTAAAATTCTCTTCAGAACACTATGATTAGTCTAGCCACAGGCCCCTGGCCCCAATAACAGGTCTGACTATGATTTCCATCTTGAAGAACAGGACACAAATTCAATCAGAAAATGGCTGGTTACTCCCATACATGTGTACCACTAGTGCACCAGTGGACATATCTTGCTAGACTTATTTTTATTGTACCTCACAATTTTCACTGCTAGATAAGAATAATAATTACTCTTTCTTCTGGTAATTAGTGTTCATAGTATCTTCCAGCACTATGAATTCTAGCCAGGAGGGAGGCAGCTTCCAGGTCAACACCATCTTGATTTCTCCATGTTCTAGGACTCAACTAAGTGGTATCTTCAGCAACAGCATCTTACCATCAAATTCTGAAGCAAAATCAAGAGCAATGACTACAGCCTGTAATGCTTATGAGTCTATGTGAATTCATTGGCTCACAACTCCAAACAAGATAACTCATTCTTAGCACATCTTTTTATTTGCTAGACTATGGTGTCCAATAGTGTTGCGGGTTCTCTTCAGGCCAGCTCTGAAGACCCTAACCTGGATCAGGTCCCCTGCCAATGGGGGGAGCAAGAGGCGGGGAGTCACGACACACAGACCAGGGAGTCAGGTAGAAGCAAGCACTAGGCAAGGTGCTGCAGACTCGTTTAGTGCAGGAGGGGGTAGGCCTTATATTTCCCTTTTCTCTGCCCCCAAGTCTCTTTAGTCAGCATATCGTTTTCTGATTGGTCCGTGCCACGCAATCTGTCAGCAGTCACTGGGCTTGCTAGCAGGGTACAGAGATGTGATCTCCTTTTGGCGGGCTATTTGCGGACCAAGAAGTGAAGTGAATTCTCACTGAATCCCAGGGCTCTGGGTTTGCTCCAACTTTCGAGGCCTCCTGCTACACAATAGGGGCATTGTCCTTTCATTATATGGTAACTCCATTAAAAGAATGGACATTGCTTGCAGTTTATAGCACTGGCTGCTTCTACAGAAGATACAGGTTCACTTCCTAGCACCTACATGGCCACTGACAATAGTCCATAACTCCAGTTCCAAGGGACCCAATGCCTTCTTCTGACCTCTGTGGTCATACATATCATGGGTTCATTTACATATGTACAAAACTCTTGTCCAAATAAAATTGAAATAAATTAATTAAACTATACATATGGAAATTTCTATAGTAGGTTTCCAAATGACTTTTTCAAAATGTCTTTAGTGTTAGTTATACCTCCCTTTATTCTTTCCTCTGCTTTGCTCTTCCATCCCAACCCTATTTAACCTTTCCTATAACATTACTCACCTCTACTGCTTTATACCAAGGACACCTACCTACCCTCCCTTGAAGGCACATCCCCATGACCCTTTACAAATTTCCTAACCTCTGTGGATATTTCAAATGAAACACATATATCTAAAGATTCAAAGTTAATGCACCCAAATGAAAGAAAGCATGTGTTATTTGTCTTTCTGGGTCTAAGTTACATCATTTAGGATGACTGATTCCAGTTCTATCCATTTACCTGCAATTTTCATAATTTAATTTCTCTTAATTGCTATATATTATTATATTATGTAAATGTGCCATAGTAGCATTATCCATTCATCAGTTGATTGACATCTAAACTGTTTCTGTTTCTTAGTTATTATGAATAGAGCAACAATGAACATGGACAAACAAGTAGCCTTGTATTAGGATAAAGAATTCTTTGAGGATATTCCCCAAAGTGATATAGATGTTGTAGATAGATTTCTAACCTTCTGAGGAGCCTCCACTTTGATTTCCGCAGTGCTTGTCCCAGTTTGTATTCCCACCAGCAGTAAATAAGTGTTCCCCTTTCTCCATACCTATGCTAGAACAGTGGTTGTGATAACATACATGAGACTTGCTCAAGCTCCAATCAGACAAAAATCGCAGCATGGTGAAGGGAGGTTAGCATGAAGTCTCATCCCTACCTATTGGCAACCATAACTCTTGGGATATGGAGAATCTATTTTCCTCAAGGGTTTGGCCCCTGGTAGGTTTACAAAGCTTCAGTAGATAATCCCACACCCAAGTATTTGGGCAGTATAAACTAGACTCCATTTTTTAAGCAATAAATTAGGAGTAGGAAAGGGATGGTGGAATAAGATGAGTTGGGAAGGAGGGGCAGTGAATATTATCAATGAATTAATAAACTAAGTCCTGATAAAAACCACACATTCATGAAAATTGGATTATCCAATTGAAAGCACCTTATATTGTAGATACAACAGGGAACAACTAAGTACAAACACTTCTTTTTCTGGTATTTGTTACATCCAGTGACAAATATGTACATCCAGTAAGTCATTACTACAATAATAATATGCACATAAGCATAATGACAGGACAGACCACACTAAGATGCTGGCAAAGGCATTTGTGGTAGGATACTAATCATAAAGCTGAAAGCAGTGGAAAGTGGAAGGAGAGAAAGGCCCAGATTAGACTACTCTACAGCAGAGGAGTAACATTCAAAGACTGTGCTTTGTATCCCACCGGTAGTAAGATAGTAATGAAAGATTTTGTTGTTGTTGTTTCATTTTAGTTTTTTAAATGGTGGAGATCTGATAAGTTTCAATTTTGAAAGCCTCATTTCACTCCAGTATAGAATGATACAGGGGAGGATTAGGGAGGGCCCATCATGCCCCTGTGTTGCCTGAATTCCCTCTGCGTCTCCTGCGTGATCAGACAAACCATTGTAAGAGTGAGACCACTGAGGACAAGTCAGCCTTCGGGTTGCAACAGCAAGAGGTTTATTTAGTACACAGGTACCTGTGGGCACAAAGTCTCCTCGGAGGACTTGTGCACCTACAGGCTGGGGTTTGGCACTTTTATAGAGCAGAAGCAGGGTACAGAAGCAGAAGCGCGGTTATTGGTTAATTCAAAAACACACAGAGTAATTTCAAAAGCACACAGAAATATGGGGTAAGGGTCGGGGCTAAGGGGAAGTGGGATTGCTAAATGGGAGGTGACCTCAGGGACACAGAGGTTTTTCTCCTGATTTCCTGGTATCGAGCCCCGGGGATTGCCAGATGCAGATGGCTTGACCACTACGTCCTGTTTTTCTGATAAGCTAGTTTCTCAATGCTTGACTTCTTGTCAGGCATTCCTATCAGGTGGCCTCATGGCGCCTAGGTTTTTTTTCACCATATAATATATTTTATGTGTATTTATTAACTTACAAAGGAATGAGTACCCAGTGCCTAGCCCTGTGCCATGCTTCAGAGCCCACCTTATCAGACCATGCCACACCCATAATTTGCTCATGCCTCTAGGGCCAGCAATTGCCCCAGGTCCATTAAAAGTCAGATCATTCTGTCTTTCAGCTGTTGCACACAGCATTCCCATGGCTCAAGTGCTTCCCCATGGCTTGAAGCTTCCCCATGGCTCATGGCTTCTCCAGCTTGGCTCAAGGCTTCCATTACAAGATGGCTCCCAGCCACACCCCCATAGTCCACACTCTGTGGCAGGCCCTGCCCATTGGAGGAACTAGCCCATTGGGAGACACAAGGGATGAATGGGTTAGGAAGTCTTTAAGGCAATGGTGGGAGAGGACAGAGATGGGCTGATCTAGAATGAGCTTAAGCTCATATAGGAGAAATGGAGATCCCAAGTTGGGGAGAGCCAGAGCTGATGCCTTTAAGAGGGCCTCATGGATAGTGTGGAAGGCTGCTGTTACTGGACCTAGAGGCTCAATGGGCTCAGGAAGGTCTCCTTTGGAGGCCTCATAGAGGGGCTTTGCTAAAAGGGCAGAGTTAGGAATCCAGGTGCACAGGTATCCTGCAATGCCTAAGAAGGACAGGATTTCATCCTTGGTTGTGGGGGGTTTTAAAGACTTTAAGTAATTTGTTTTATCTATAGTTAAGCAGTGGGATGTGGGTATGAGAAGGAACCCCAGGTAATTGACTTGAGTGAGAGAAAGTTGTACCTTATCCAGGGATACCCTATATCCTTTGTCCCCCAGAAAGTTGAGGAGCTTGATTGTATGAGTCTTGGAAAAGGACAGGAATGGAGAGCAAAGAAGGTCATCTACATACTGCAGGATGATGGAGGGGTTGAGATTTAGAAAGGTTAGACTTTGCACCAGAGCTTGTCCAAAGAGGTCAGAGCCATCCCAAGACCCTTGGGGCAAGACAGTCCAACTTAGTTGGGAAGCCATCCCTGTGTCAGGGTCCTCCCAGGTGAATGCAAAGAGGTTGTGAGAGTTAGGATGTAAGGGTATTGAGAAGAAAGCATTCTTAAGGCCTAGGACAGTAAAATGAGTGGGGATATGAGAGAGAAGAGTATAGGGGTTGGGGATGACTGGATGAATGGGACAACTGCCATGTTGATGAGGCAGAGGTCCTGGACCAAAAGGTAGGAGCTATTGGGTTTGAGGACAGGGAGAATGGGAATGTTGTAGGGTGAGTGAGTAGGTTTAAGGAGATTAGCTTTCATAAGTCTTTGGATTATAGGCTTAAGTCCATGGCTGTGTCTGAGTGTGATTGGATATTGAGGCCTACTGGGAAATAGGGAGGGGTCCTTTAAGGAGATTCGGATAGGAGTGTGGTGTGAGGCTAGCCCCGGGGCCAAGATGTTCTAGACCTTGGGATCAAGCTCCAAAGGTGGGAGTGGCCAGGTCCTAGTCTTAAGGGGTAGAGCTACGGGGAGAGGACAAAGACTATGGAAAGGGGGAGGAAGATAAATAGAGAGAGTTTTTGCATGAGGTTGCTACAAAGAAGGGAGACTGGGAATCAGGGCATAACTAGAAAAGAGTGAGTTAAAAGAATCTTCAAAAAAATACATGATAGGAGTCCTG
>NW_008342018.1:6454917-6482456 GCF_000622305.1 Nannospalax galili | reverse complement strand
GTCAGACAAAAACTGCTGTTGCCACTCGGCCAAACCCGGTGGTGATTGCTCCTCGTGGAATTACCCACCCAGATCCCACGAGTCCTATGCTACAGGTGTTACAACAGTCATTTTTATTCCTTAATGCCACTAGACCTGAGACCACTCGAGCTTGTTGGCTCTGCTATGATGCTTCCCCTCCTTTTTATGAAGGAATTGTAGTTGCAGGAACGTACTCGGTGGGGAAGGTAGAGGACTGTAGGTGGCACTCTAAAGTTTCTTTGTCCTTACAACAAGTCATGGGAACTAATGGGACTTGTGTTGGAAATGTCACAGCAGCTCTAAATTCTGGGCTGTGCTCTGAGGTTAACCAAGTCACAAACAGCACAGATGATTATCTTGTTCCTCACAATGACACCTGGTGGGCCTGTGACACTGGGCTAACACCTTGTGTGCATTCCCAGGTTCTTGAACGTCATCAAGGTTTACTTCGTTTACTTTACCATTCTGATGAAGAATTTTTAAATCATTTTGATCATGATGTGGGTCCAGTTAGACAAAAGAGAGAGCTCATCTCACTGACTCTTAGCATTCTGCTAGGAGCTGGGATCGCTGCTGGAATTGGCACAGGAACTGCTGCACTTGTCACACAGCAGCAAACTTATTCATCCCTGAGAGCAGATATTGATCTAGACTTAAGACGTATAGAGGACTCTATATCTGACCTGGAGGACTCTCTTAGTTCTCTGGCTGAAGTTGCCCTTCAGAATAGGAGGGGCCTGGATCTTTTGTTTTTACAGCAAGGAGGGCTTTGTGTGGCCCTCAAGGAAGAGTGCTGTTTCTTCCGTGACCACTCTGGTAAGATTAAAGACAACATGGCTTCTTTAAAAGAAGGTTTAGAACAGCGTAAGAAGGAGAGAGAACAAGCAGAGCCTTGGTACAAAAACTTGTTTTCCACTTCTCCCTGGCTCTCTGCCCTTTTACCCAACATACTTGGTCCATTCATTGGCTTTCTAATAGTAATTTCTTTTGGCCCCTGGGCATTTAAGAAGCTCACTGGCTTCATTAAAAGTCAGATTGATGATCTTACAGCAAAGCCAATTCAAATACATTATCTCAGGCTTGCACTTAAAGATCGAGAAGAGCCTTATGAGCCTGAAAGGCCACATGACGACGTGTTTCAGTCGTCCCCTTGAGAGCTGAACCGGATAGCCAATGACGGGTAAGAGAGAATTGCTGATGGCTACCTAAGCCAGGCGGGCCCATGACAGGTTTAAGCTTCAGTAGAAATTCTCCAACCTAAGGCAGGCATGGTTCCCTAAGGGATTATTTTGGCTCATTTTCCTTCTTTTTAAAATATAAAAGAAAGGGGGATCTGTCGGGAGCCGTAGGCCCCTACCCCAGGAAATAGCAAGACCTGATTCCTGGCAAAGCTGTTTTTCAGACATCAAGGCTGGCCTGGTTTGAGATTAACCAGATGACTATACTTGAAAGCCTCTCACAAACATGTTGTTCTAACCTGGGCACTTAACGCCTGAGAGACTCCCTCATTTCTCATGTAATTGCTAAGAAACTTTGGTGTTACTCTGTAATCATACAAGTGTAACCTCTTAATTGATTTATAACTTGCTATATAGAATTGTGGTGTTACTATGGAATTTACTCTATGACCAATTGGTGTGATGTTATTGTGATAATCATTCTGTTAATTGAGTTGCTCTACTTCAATGGATTTTTCCCTGCCAACTTCCCCCTCTCCTCCCTATAAAAACTTTGTGTGAATGTTCATTAAATGAGACTTGATCAGAAAGCCTGTCTTGTCTCCATTCTTCGCATCCCTTGTCCCTTTCCGTCCCCTCTCCTCCCTCCAGAAACCCACGTTGACTGTCCTGCGGGTCGGGACAAATGAGTACCCAGTGCCTAGCCCTGTGCTGGGCTGAGAGCCCACCTTATCAGACTGTGCCATGCCCATAATTCGCTCATGCCTCTGGGGCCAGCGATTGCCCCAGGTCCATTAGAAGTCAGTCCATTCTGTCTTTCAGCTGTTGTTCAGTGTTTCCATGGATGGGCATGCTTCCCCAGGACTTCGGGATTCTTGGGCTTCTCCAGCTCAGCTCAATCATTCTGTTTCAAGATGGCTCCCAGCCACACCCCCATGGTCCACACGCTGTGTCTGGCCCCAACCATTGGAGGAACTAGACAATCCGGAGACACCCTGCCATTGTTGTGCTTATCCATTTGTCCTTGATCTCCTATCCTCCTAGGATATTTTCTTTCAGACTTTCTATCACATGAAATGCAGTATTAGTTTTTCATGTTTGTATATCCTCTTTTTAATGAAAGATGGGAGGAAAGCTCTGTGATCTTATTATCAGAGGTGAGTAGAAAGATATGCCTGGGTGCATATTCAGGATGTAAATGATAGATTTTATGGATACCATGTTATCTATGGATGTAAGACTCATGGAAGGCATATAAGATTACCAAATGCCTTAATTGAACAATTATTTCAGAGTTCAGAATTAATATAATATTGGCAAACTTTATTTTTCATCGTACTTTTCTGCAACAATATGTCTTGTCATCAGACATTGAATATTATATTAAAAATTACAAAAGGCAAGACTCGAGAGATGGCTCAGTGGTTAAGAATAGTGGTTGCCCTTGCAAAGGGCTGGGTTTGGTTTCCAGCACCCACATAATGACTAACGACCCTCTGTAACTTTAGTTCCAGGGGATCTGATGCTTTATTCTGGTCTCCAGTCTCTGTGGGCATTACATAATATTGGTACAGGCACATATGGGCACAACACTCATACACATGAAATAAAAATAAATAAATAAATCATTTCAGTGCTGGAGAGGTGGGTCAGCGGTTAAGAGCACTGGCTGCTCTTGCGGAGGACCCAGTTTTAGTTCCCAGCACCCACATGATGGCTAACAATCCTTTGTAACTCCAGTCTAGGGGATCTGATGCATATTTCTGACCTCCTCAGGAACTGTACAACATGAGTGTGCATGTGTGTGTGTGTGTGTGTGTGTGTGTGTGTGTGTGTGCAGGTAATATACCCATACACATCACCTATACACATGAAATCAAAATAATAGATAAAAATGTAAAAAAGTATAAAAGCCAAGTTTTTCACATATATGTCAAATATATGCATTGGATTGGACTTTTGCCACTATATAGCTTCCCCCTTTCCTAGTACTGGGATTCATTACTGTTAATCCAGATAATTTTTGTCAGCTTCATCTTCTTCCAATGATACCATGGTAAGACTACTAATTAGAAATAATGCAGATAACTGATTAATACTAACTTATAATGATCATCAAGGCAGATAAAAGCACTTTCCTCCCCTCTAAAACTTCTATCAATACATTGTATTTGATTATACATACCTTTTTTATTATAATTCAAGAAACTATATATATATGTATATATAGTTATTACAAACAATAATGTAAATGTGACTAGAATTAATGTTGTGTTTGTTTTTAAGACATGGTCTTACTCTGTAGCTCTGACTCCGCTCAAACTTACCATGTAACCCATGCTGGCCTTATATGCATAGAAACTCTTCCTTGGCCTCCCCAGTTGTGGGATTATAGTTGTGAGCCACCATGCAAAGCTAATAAAAGTAATTAATAAAGACAACTATTATCAAAAGATTACAGGAAAACATAAATATATTAAGATATTAAAGAATAATACTAATAATTTCTGATTTTAAAAAGTTAAATGATTTAGTAAAGATCAGTCAGTAAAGAAAACCAGCAGTATCTGCTAAAGAAAATGTAGTGCAAATTGTGATTGAAGGAGATTTTAAGTGTCTGTCAAGTCCTGATGTTAACATCAAAGGTAGAGAAGCAGAGGAGAAAAGAAACAGAGAGATGGAGAGAATGTTGGCATTAGATATATCCAGTGTAGATGTTGGATATTTAATCTCCTCATGACCCTGGGCATTTTTATTCTTAGAGAAAATTCAAGGAGAGAATAGTACCACTTTATCTGCTCTGGAAGAATGTAGAGGAGCCATTGTTTTAAAAACAGAAAACTTCTGGGTCTGGAGAGATGGCTCAGCAGTTAAGGGCACTGACTGCCCTTGCAGAGGACTCCAGTTCGATTCCCAGCACCCACATGGCGGCTAACAACTGTCTATAACTCTATACCCAGGAGATCTGACACCCTCTTCTGACCTCTTCAGGCATTGCAGGACATGGGTGCACCTACATACATGCAGGCATAACACTCATACAAGTAAAATAAAAGCAATAAATAAAATATTTTTTTTAAAAAAAAAAACTTCTCATCTGAATAAGATAAATGTTCTGTCACTAAGGACTGAGATTCTCATTTGTTCACAATGCTGTCATAGGTCTGAAATTCAAAAAGAACTAAATGGACAAACTCCCTGATTTTATGAAACTTTTTCAATATTAACCACAGAATTAGCAATAAAATAACAGTTGTAATCCCAAAAAAGTTATATATACAATAAATAGTGAGATTCTTTTTCATCATGAGGAAATTAGTAAAAGTGATATGATAAAAATATACAGATTGGGCTAAGACAGGAAATATGAGACCAGTCAGAACATTCAAATATACCTAAACATGCACACAAGTGTCCTGGGGCCAGAAGCATATGTACCAACAGATGTCTAGTTCTCTGGAAAGCAAATGAAGTGCATGGAATATGAATAAGCTAAAACCAGGCCATACAGGAGGCCCCTGTCTCTCAGTTCCAGTAGATACTGAAGTCAATGCAAAAAATTAAGTCTGGAACAGAGTTGATAATTCCCAGAGGATACAGGCCAGGAATGAGCACACATTCCTAGATTTCTATAAGGTCTTTGAATGAGAAGTTATACAATGATTTCAGTGGCCACACATTTGGAAATGTCCAAGAAAATCAGTAAACAAACAGCAGTAAAAACAACTGAGCTGTATAATGAGGTTTCATAACTTTTTAATGGAATGAATGCAAATTTTAATACCTTTCATAAGATATAGATATTTGAAAGAATATAAGAATACAGTAGGGATTAGAAATCTGAAAGTGATGTGGAGACATGAAAGTAAAGTTCTAAATGTGCTAAATCTGGAACAATCCAGAAAGAATGCCAAGAGGAAAGGGGTTATCCTATGAGGCAGTATTGCTCACAAGACAGACATAAAGGAAGAATTCTGAGGAAGGAAATGTGTATTGTGGAAATATTGTCCTTTGTAGAATGTCTAGAAAGAATATGCAAGTTGGAGAGAAATGACAAATTGTGTTAGAAGGAAGAAAAACAAAACTGATAATCAAACTCATTTATGAATAGCATTCAAAACAAACTCATTCTAATTCCTGCAATAGTTTTATTTCCTACAATTTGAAACATCAAAGAATTATTTGCAAAAATAATAATAGCATAAAATATCCAAGAACTTAACATTTTGAGATTTTTTTTTTATCACGGAACATAGTTTATCCTTCAGCTATACATAGAATGTATGGCAAGGACAAAGAAAAATCATAAAATGTATTTCAACCCAGCACATTTAGCAGAGATTCACTATGTAATTCACTGTAGATGGGCTGAATTTCCACATATGTAACAACTAGAAGAAATAACAACTGTAGTCTACCCAGCTATAAGAGCAAAAGAGGGGCTGAAGAGATGATTCAATGGTTAAGAGCACTGGCGTCTCTTGTAGAGGACCCAGGTTTGATTCCCAGCACCCACAAGGAGGCTAACAACTGTCCTCAACTCCAGTTCCAGGGGAATCGGATGCCCATTTCTGACCTCTACAGGCATCGTACTACACGGGTGCACCTACCTACGTGCAGGCAATACACTCATACACATAAAATAAAAATAATAAATAATTTTTATAAAGGGCAAAAGAAATGTGGAGGGCTCAGCAGATTCTAGAAGGACCAAACAGAGCTGTTTGGAAGTACCCTGAGTAATAGCTTAGCAAGGTGGTACTGGGACAAGGACATGATTAGGCTGTGAATGAAAGCAGGAAGGCTGGGAAGAGTGGCCGCTGTGCAAATGAAAAACAAATACTGAACTGACAGAGCTCTAAACAAACAGGAAGAAAGAAACTTGCACCACTTTTTTGAAAAACAGTGGCTTATAACTAATATATGTGATAATACATCTTAATAGACATTTGAAATAACTAAAGCATCACTAAATAATAAGTTCATGTGATGTGAAAAAAACTATACTTTTAAATACTATGCTTCATTGACTTTAGTCTTTCAACTCTTAGGCATACGAAAGGGAACTATGAAGCTACCCTCATCATCAGAAGATAGAAAACAAATTCCAGGTCAGAGAAATTCAATTTCCATTAGACATGGGTAAATAATAAAGGTACATTTATGGCAATTATTTTTAACAAACGTTTTCATAAGCATTCATTTACCCAGAAATAATAAAAAAATTGGGTCTTTTGGTTAATTGAACATTATTGTTAATTGACATTTGTCAAATATATTATACATGAATTAGCAGTGTTCACAGACCTAGAATAAAATTGCATTCATTTGACATCTGAATTATTACTCTAAGTCTTTTCCCACCAGATGATTCTGATTCATCAGATTATACCCTTGTTCGGCTGTTACACAATGTCATTGATTTAAATGAATCATCAAGTAATTATGTGTTCGTGTATAGCATCCAGGTATAAAAGGTAAAACTAATAAAATGAAATTATTATTGACTCTTGGACATAATTTTATATTTAATTATGTAAATATGTTTCTGACATAAAATTAAGGTAAGCTATAAAATGTTATATGGTATCTTTTATGTTGATGGTTTGCTGTATTAATGGTACATATTCATCATTTATTAATTGAATGATAGTGACCTTCTCCAGTAAGATACATTTTCTAAGACAATTATCACTTCCTTTTGTATTACATGCTATTACAATTTTATTTGTATTTTTAAAATTTTAGTTATTTGTTAATAATCATGGCAAATTTATGGAGGACAAGCAGGAGGAGTGTTTTGAAAAATGTTTTATAGTATACAGATTGAAGAGAGCACGTATTTATTTCTTTTTGGACATCACTACCAATTCCTTCACAGACTTTCAATAATCCGTAAAACAGAGTGACACTCTAAAAAGTGTACTGTGAGCCGGGCGTGGTGGCACACGCCTTTAATCCCAGCACTTGGGAGACAGAGGCAGGTGGATATCTGTGAGTTCAAAGCTAGCCTGGTCTACATAGTGAGTTCCAGGACAGGTGAGGCTACAGGGAGACCCTGTCTCAAAAAGACCAAAAAAAAAGTTTTGTGAACATGTATGTTCACTGAAAATCAGTAGCCTTTTTTCCCTATTGGAACTATCTAAATCTATTACAGGGGTTCTCTCTTATATAAGTTTTTGCCTTCTGTCTTCTCAGTTCTTTGTGGAAAAATGTCATCCAAAAACTACTAAATGGAAGGTTTTAGAGATACACAATTTACCACATTTAACTTGGATACCAAAGAGAATTAGGAAACTTCAAATACATTACACTCTCCTCCAACTGAGAACAGGTATCGTTATTTTTCTGACAGACTCCTAAACTGGCAGCACAGCTCACAATATTCCAAAATGGCAGGTCAAACTTAGCCCAGGCAAGTCCAACTAACCCTGAGCTAAACCTCTTAGCCTATGTCATGGAAATTTACCCAAACCCCTAATTGCCTACAAAGCCTGCCTGACTTCCACTGCTGGCTCCTGTCTCGGATTCCAGGAGGCAGTCCATGGGTTTGATCCCCCCGCCCCCACCAATAAACTGTTTCCCATGGAGTTGTCCTGGTGGTAATCTTCCCTGCAGGTTTCCATACATATCATGCAGAAAACCTGGGTTCCTTATGACCTGTTTTTTCCTTTTACTGAACCAAATTGCTAACCAGACATTCCTGCCTTTGTTATGGAACATAGACCATCTTTTCTTTGCCAGTTCTGTCCCATTTGCCACCTGAGTTAGGGTAAGTGCTCCACTAACAGAGAGACTGGCCAATTTCTTTGCTTTCTTCCTCTCTCTCTCTCTCTCTCTCTCTCTCTCTCTCTCTCTCTCCCTCTTCTGGTTCCTCTTCTGTCTCTTGCTCTCCCTCCTTCCTCTACCTTCCTGCCTGGAGGTCTTCCCTTCTCTCCAGAGGTGTTCAACTCAGTTTCAAGTCCTAACAGTATGCCAAACATCATCCCACACCCTGTTGAAGGATGCCCCTCCTCAGGATGACTTGACAAGCAACTGGGGCACTATCTTGTTCCAGACTGGCATCTTGACAGAGACACTTCTCACAGCCTCTGCTTTTCTGGGAAGACTTCACCCTCTACTTTCTCATCCTAGACTCGGAAGACTCTCACAGGTCAATGGGTCAAAGTGACTTAGCTCAGAACTCTGGGAGCTTCCCAACGGTCTCCTGTCCTAAAACCTCCCCTCTCCTTTCCTTGCCCTGGGCTTGGAAGGTTCCCTTCTTCATATTTTCTATAACTTAGTGGCTTGATGGAAGCTCTGGGAGCTCCCCATTGGTCCCCATAAGGTCTCCTACTTCTCCCTTCCTCACCCTGTGCTTGGAAGGTTTTTCGCTTCTTACTCTCACTGGTCTATGACTTAAGGTGGCTCAGAAGCTCTGGTGACCTCCCACTGGATTCTTGTCCACCACACACTCCTCTCTTCCATCTTCTGCTCTCTCTTTGTCCTCTCCCAGTGTCTCTCTTTCTGCTTCAATTTTCTGGGGATAGTTATTTTCAATCTAATTTTAGGTCCTTTTCATCCATCCTTTACTCCCGGCTGCCTCTCCTCCTCCCTCTAATTACTTATGGGTTCCCTGCACGGGCAAAATGATCTGGACCCCTCTCCCCCTCCAGTAATGCCTGTTGTGCTTCTACACCCAGTCACAGACATGTAGATCTCTATGTCTGCCCACTTTTCTAAATTCTTCAGAGAAATGTAATTACTCTCCATATCTCTTTCCTAAACATGCTTTCTTTAATGATTTGGGCTGTCCTAGCATCTTGTACTTCTTTACTTTTACTTTTCTTTAACTCTTTACTTTTCTTTAACTCTTCTCTCCACATGTGGCTGCCAGTCTGCCAAGTCTCTGACCTCCATGCAGGCTTTAAAGCTGCAAGGCCTCATGACTGTGACCTAAAGCTTCTGTTTGGCTCCATTCTTAAGTTCTTTTATAAATGAGATTGAGAACCCTCTAGGAGATGTTCTTTCTTGCCATATCATATTGGTGAACACTACAATACCCCAAAATTTTAATAACTTTGTTGCCTATATGGGTATTTTCTATGGGTCCGCTGAATTTAGCTACTAAGCAGGTGAATCTCTTTACCAATCTTTCTCTCTTTCCTTGGAACATTTGAGACTGCAAACCACTTGCCTCTTGGACAAAAGAGAAAAAAGATTTTAAATGTCATTTCTTTCCTTGACTTTTCTCAGGCTTTTGGGTTGTTTTGTTTTTTGTTTTGTTTGTTTTTCTCTACCATGGTTCTCTCCATGGATTCTCTCCATGGTTGGGGGAAAGGAGAACAGTCCAAGAGGCCTGGAATTTGGACCTCAGACTCTGCCTGGCACCAAGTAGGGCTTAGACCATATGGTTATAAGGGAGAAACTTAGAATTCTAACTAGATGCAAGCATTTTTAAAGTTCAGCAAACAAGGAAAATCATACTCTATGCTCTGGTAAAACATCTGTTCTTAGAACAACAACGCAAGGACGTATGTACCGGACAAAGCTTCCTTTTTATTTTATTTTTCTTCTGCCTTCACAAGTTTCTTTTACACCAACAGTTTGCATCTAGGAATGAAGAGATTCAGAAGATATGGCTTCAAATTCACAATTGCGATGGGTGGTAGAGATATGGACTTCCTTCCTTGACCTGAGACCATGAATTCCTTTGCTTTGCTTCCCTATTTGAGGCCTACATAGCTGAGGGTACTTTCTCCTACTATATCAGTGTGACTTAACTTGGTGCTTTCTGAAAGTAGAAAAGAGTTGCTGTCCATATTTAATCTGTAAAACATGTGAATCCTACAGGACTTGTATCCCCGTGGGTTATAGGCTTATTTTATCATGAGACTGAACTCACTAAGGTAACCGTGTGGTTTGGTTGCCATCATGGCTTGTGACCTCACCAACAGAAAGGTAATCATGTGATCTGGTCTCCATCTTGGTTGATGACATAATCAATATGGAGATAGCCACATGTCTTGGTTGCCATCTTGAACAGTAACATTTTCAAAATGGTGGTGACCTTTGTGAACTTGCCACCATCTTAATCCAACCACATGGCATAATTCAAAATGGTGACACCCAGGAATTTACCAGTACTACAGAACTCTAGGGGCTCATGGTAACCTGGGAATTCCCTTAACTGCAGGCATTTAATCATATGTCCTAATCTTCTTGCAAATTATTTTTTGTTTCAGTTTATATCCTAGATTTTTATTGGATCTTAGAAAAGTAAGAGATTCCAACACAGTCTCTGTTGCCTTGTAACACTGTCAACCCATTTTTATGTCAGATTAAGGAGGTAATATCAGACCTCCACAATGGGAGTTTAAATTTCAACATTATTTTGAACTGTTTCTAAATGAAATTATCTTGAGTACTTTTTAAATTTTACTTATTCTAACCTGAAATCTTAATGTTTCCATTACTGTCCTTTCTGTCTCCTCTGATTTATGTTATGCTAATAACTTTGAAAAGGGGAACTCTGCTGTGTTTCATATGTAAAGGCATCTCCCTTTGTAAGAAACATTAAATATTAGTCTTCTCTTTCCAAACCTATAAAACTTTGAACTTCGATTATGAAAAGAAACTCTAATCTTTTAATCCCACCATGTCTTGCAAGACATTTGTTTAAGGGAAGACCCTGTTGCATTCCTGAACTTGATGGCCTGAGGCAGATGAGCTCTTCTCTCTTTAAGCAGTTTTTTAAACTGAATCTGACTGACCATGCAATGCACCCTTATGCAAAAGTAAAATATGTCTTGCCAAGTTACTTTTGCTTTGTCTATGTGTTCTTTGTGAGGTAAGGATAGGGTTCTTAGATCTTGGGTTTTATTCATAACACACTTCAGTTATTTAATTCTTAAAAAGGAAAAGATATATTACCTTAAAACTACATAACAAGTGGGGCTGGAGAGATGGCTCAGCCGTTAAGAACACTGACTGTTCTTGCAGAAAACCCAGGTTCAAATCCCAGTACCCAAATGGCTGCTAACAACTGTCCATAACTCCAGTTCCAGGTGATCTGACAGCCTCTTCTGTCCTCCGCAGGCATTGCACAAGATCGGTGCACTTACCTACTTGCAGGCAATACACGCATACACATAAAATAAAAATAATAAGTAAAAATTTTAAAAATTTTAAAAAACTACATGGCAAACTTAAACCTCTCTTTTATGCCACTAAAATTTTTACATATTAAAGAGATGGAATATAAGCTTTCTGCCTTCTCCTAATCTTTGGTGCACCTAGATTTCATGAAACTGTGTTATTTGTGTAATAATTGTTTTAATGCATTGTTTGTGTCAAGACAATTTTGAACTGTGATCACTTTAATTTTTTCTCCGTTCTCATTCTTTTATTGGGCACAAGAATTATTGGTTTTACTTTTAGCATGCCTAATCAAAATACACATGTAAAATTTATAAAATAAATATTTTGATGATACATTCAAAGGCCTTATAAACTTGGATACCCTAATTATTTTTAAATATAATGAACAGTGTCTCTAGGTCTATTAAGTGTTTCACAAAACTTTTAATTGCTGATTGCTTATGCAAAACAACATTTAAGTCGATTGTGTAAAAATCCTATTCGTTAAATTCCTTTTTTGGTTTTAGTTTGCTTTCAAGGTGTTTTACGAATTTCATTTTGTTTGTCTGCTTCAAAGGTGTTTTTGTTTAAAAATAACAAAGCAATAACCTCAACAAAGAGTAATTACAAAATCTTATTTATTAAAATCTATCTTGCATATAATTAGATATCTATGCATAGTCAGCTTGAGCTTATGCTCCTTTAAATTAATTTACCTGTTATCATATTGACTTATAAGTAAAGTCTCATCCAACCTAAAACTGTTAAATTAACTCAAAAATATTTTTTCAGGTCAAAATGTTATCTCTTTAATCCTTATCTACAACATGGTTCCTCTTACTCAAATATGTAAATTAATATATTAAAATTAATTAGTATTAAATTAATTTAATATAAACATCTCTAGATATGTATATATATATGTGTGTGTGTATGTGTAAAATATTAATTACTTGGTAAATTCTCACAACAAATGGTAAATTTGTTTGTGAATGTTATTAAGGAATTTTATAGAAAGTCTGAGTAAGTTTATAGAAATACAGGATTGCTACAATAATTACTATTACAGTCGAAAATTTCAATCCACTCCTCTGGTGTGTCCTGTATACCCAGTTACAGTCTTAGATTAAATAGATGCAGACAAGTATTGGGTTACATATGACTATGAAACATGTCCTTTATGGTTCTCTGTATTATGTAAGTGTTACTTTTCATAGTTTCTTTTGCCCTTAGGAAGATAATAAGGCTTAATAGGAACTAAGTTTCACCTCCTTGACTAGATATATACAGAATGTAAGGAAACAGTTTCAGTGAGCTTGGTCTGAATCTTGATCCTCTTATTTCTTGTCTATAGGCATGTGATGTAACCTCCCACTTCCTTTGGAAAAACTGAATCAGGATATAGGGGACTGGTAAAGGAAGGAGACTGCTTCTGTTTGTAGTAGGACAGCCTTCACTTGAGACAGACCTAAGAAAAGTATTTTAAGTTCCTTTCCTGGGCTATGCCTACTTAACCTGTGCTGTTCAATTTCTTTTTTATGACTTTGGCCCACTCTTCCTACATTATCTAAATAGTCCTCTATGTACCTAGAAGTACCTAGATGTACTAAAGTAACCAGTGTTGAGTCTACAAAGAGAAGGGTCAACACAGAGGAAAGTTTCGTCCATGCTTTTAAGCAAAACCATGATCAAGTAGGACCTTTGACTTATTCTCAAATAGATGGAACTGGTAGAAGAAAGGCTTAAGGAACATAGGTTCCTCTCAAGCCCATGTGATCCCTGAGGAACAGAACCTCAACTGAACTTAAGAGTAAAAATAAATTAATTCATTTAGGCAAACTGCATGGTCAAAAACACCTAACAGGAAAATATAAACAATGATTAAAATGATTGGTATATTTCCTTAAGAGTCCAAAGGACTGTAATTCCCAGACATTAGGCTTAAGTACACATAAGATGTTATTTAGATAATTTCTCACTAATGAATTTTTTTCTTAGTTGCTCATGGGTAAGACTTCAAATTCTGGCCTAATCAACTCTGTAGTCCCTACTTGAAGTGAAAACTAAAAAACCTGGGGCTGGAGAGATGGTTCAGTGGTTAAGAGCACTGACTGCTCTTGCAGAGGACCTGGGTTCAATTTCCAGCACCCACATGGTAGCTACGAATCATCCTTAATTCCAGTTCCAGGGGAATCTGAAGCCCTCCTCTAACCTCCGTGGCATTGCACATACATTGCACTCACATAACATTCAGGCAATATACTCATACACATAAAAAATAAATAAAATTTTTAAAAAGGAAAAACCCAATATTGTTCTTATGTAAAAATTAAGTAATGACTAAATTTCTTCTCTCTTCCTGTCCTAGAAGCCATTTTGGAAGCAACTCACAATGTGATTCTAGCCACTCCAACAACTATGGAAGTGCCTGAAAAACAAATCCTGATCTAACCGTAGCAACCAAAAGAAAAATAAGGAGAAACCTAGTAGATGGATGCTTTTTGAAGCCCTTATCAAGAAATTCTTATTTGAAAATTCACTCTGTCCTGACTTCTCCTGGTTCACTGCCTAGAATTTGTGCCTAACTACTCTTGTATTTACTTCTTCTTCCCCTCCTCAGCTCACTGATATCCATTTTCCTCATAATAATGATTATTTCATTCTTTTAAAAATTATCAGGATGGAATAAATGAGATGACCTGGCAGTCAGTGAACCAGATGCTCTTAACTGAATTTCCTCAGGTAGCCTACCACTACCTGCCCTCAGACCAATTTTCCAGGCTTTTGAAACCACCCTTGTTTTCCAACATCTCTGTCTAACAGAAAGTAGGTAAAGAAAGATACCCATCACCCTTTATCATCAGTGAAAGGCTGGAATGTTAGGTTCCTGGCAGACTCTGAAAATGGCAGTGAGGATTTCACATATGAGAGAAATGTGATATTTGTATTCCCCTACTGCTCCTTCTTACTCCTTCTTTCCCTTCAGTTTCCTTCTCCAGTACTCCCATTTATACAATCATGAAATATATGTGAGTATATGTGTTTGAAATACATTTTTCTGGGTCTCACTACACTTAACATGATGACCTTTAATTTTTTTTTTACTACAAGTGACATAATTGCAGTCTCAGTGACAACAGAATAAAATATGGGTATGTATCTGCATGTGATTTTCTTTATCATTTATTTGTTGATAAACACCTAAGTTGCTTCCATATTTTGGCAAATGCAAATAATGCTGTAAGAAATATGACAATAAACTTAATAAAAGTTTTGAGACTATCTCTGCAGCATGCTAATATAGATTGTTGCTGGTGAATACCAAGGAGCAGTCCAGCTTAATCATGTGGTAGTTCAATTTTTAGTTTTTTTGAGAAACCTCTATCTATCCTCTACCAGCATATTGTGAGTCTTTTCTCCCACATCCTCAGCAACACTCATTTTCTGTTTTCCAATGTTAGCCATTCTGATTTTCCTTATTTCTAGGAATTGGAGCATTTTTCATATATTTTATGATCATTTTTATTCTTTTGAGAGCTTTTGCTCAATTATTTTCGACAATTACTGATGGCATGATTAGTTTGGAGTTTTTTGACTGTTGGTTTGTGGAATTCTTTATATATTCTATATATTAATCCCATGTTAGATAATTGTTAAGGGCCTTGTGTGTGTTGGGAACCAAAGCTGGTACTCCATAATAGCAGCCATGCCTCTTAACTGCTGAGCCATCTGTCCACGTTCAAGTTTTTTACCCATTCTTTAGGCTTCCTCTTCTTCACAGTATTGAATATTTCTTTTCCTACATATGAGTTTTCAATTCCATGTAATTCCACTTGACAACTCTTATTACTTATGAGCTTTACAGAAAACCTTGCCCGTACCTATCTCTTGAAGTCTTTTCATTGTAGTTTTTTTCTAGTAGTTTCAGTTTCAGATATTGCATTTTATCTATTTTGTTTTGATTTATACCAGGTGAGAGATAAAGATCTATGTTCACTTTTCTATATGTGGATACCTAATTTTCAGAGTATTATTATTAAAGAAGTTGTCTTTTCTCCAATGTATACTATTATCAACTTTGTCAAAAATCAAGTAGCCATAGCATCACGAGTTTGTTTCTATCACTGCATTCTGTTGTTCTGTTTCTGTACCAGTACCATCCATGCTGTTTCTGTGACCTTGGATCTGTCACATAATTTTAATTCAGAAGTTTTAACAGCTTCACTATTGTTCTTTGTGCTTTAGATCTTCTGTACTTCCATGTGGATTTCAGAAAGCTTCTTGTTCTGTGAGGAATGTAGTCATAGCTTCGATGGGGATTGAACTCAGTCTGTTGATTGTTCATAGTAGCATAACGCCTTCCATAATATTATGTTTTTCTATGCATAAGCATGAGAGATTGTCCGTTTTCCTAGTATCTTCCTCAGTTCTATTCTTCAGTGTTTTAAAGTTTTCACTGCAGAGGTCTATTTTCTTCTTTGCTAGAAATATTCATAAAATTTTTATTTAATGTTTTGAAGCTCCTGTGAGTGAGTTTTTCCCTGATTTCTTTCTCAGAAGTTCTTGTTGGCACGTTCTAATTTTTGCACTTTGATTTTTAGATTCTATTCTTTTGCTAAACCTGTTTATCATACTAAAGTGTTTTCTGGTGAAATATTTGAAGTATAGGATCATATCATCTACAAATAAAAATAATTTGATTTATTCATTAAATATATGTCTAGGTAAGGTTTATCTGAGAAGAACTGGTTTTTGCCCAAGATTTATCTACATGGCACACAATAATTAAAAATACCAGACTGGTGGAACTAACCTTCTTGGGTGTTTAACAGACATACTTTGAGGTCTATAATAATTTGGTCAGAGGGACATAAAGGACACATTTTGCTCCTTGCCCTCCTAGATTGACTAGTTTCAGGGTACTATGAGCATCTCTCAAAATGTCCTATAATGGTGGTGGGTCACCTGCCCTCTTAATCAAGGAGGCCAAGGAGACCCCACCAGATGGACTTGAACCAGTGTCCAGTCTATAAAGAGGAGGGTCAACACAGAGGAATCACTTCCTCCATGCTTCCAAGCGAAGCCAATTATGGTCGAGCAGGACCTTTGATTTATCTTCACATAGGCAGAACTGGTAAAAGAAAGGAGCTGAGGTCTCCTCCCAAGCCCATGTGACCCCTGAGGAACAGATCCTCAAAAGACCTTAAGAGTAAAAATAAATCAGTTTATCTGCACAAAGTGTATGGCCTTAAACACCCAAAAGGAAAGTAAAACCAAAGATTCAATGGGCCAACATAACTTCATAAGAGTCTGTATGTATACCTAAAGGCTGTGTAACAAGCAACAATGCCAGACAAGCGATGCCTTCTTTTGAGTTGTTGGGCAGGGTGGCCAAAGGGATTCCCAGATAGTATTCCAGCAGAGAACTGGGAAAATGAACAGCTGACCCCAATCTTATCCAAAGGAATATTGACAAGTGAATACAACTACATGAGGAACAGCTGACCCTCCTAAAACAAAGACCTCTAGATAGGCTGACTAGATTCACCAGAAGGGCAAGTAGTGGGGAATGGCTGGGGGTGCTGACAACACAGCAGACAGTAGCAGAGATATCAGAGTATAAGGGTTCTAGTTGGGGGAGGGAGGCTATGGGAGTGTGCTACCTGAGAAGTGGGTGTATAAATAAATTTAAAAAAGAAAAAAATAATTCTTCAAAGCATAAGAAGACTTTATATCCATGCTCAGATGCCAAGGAGCTCAGAAAGTAACTGACTGTGACTAGTAATAATCAGATATATAGAGATTAGAAAGGCATGTGCATCTTAGTGCCAATTGTATTAAAAATGAATTTTCCTATTTGTAACTCTTCTATGATTTGCCCTTACATTTTTTCTGTAGTTTTTAAAGAGCTACATTAACTAAGAATGTAGAAGTAAACAATGTTCTATTGTTCCTGATTTAGAGAATGTTTTGAATTATTTCCATTCAGTGTAATGTTTCCTATACATTTATTATAGCATTTATTATGTTGAGAAGTATTTCTTTCATTCTTAGTTTATTTAGGACTCTTGTCATTAAAGGATGTTGAACTTTGCAAAGTCTTACCTTTATCTATTGAGATGATCAGGCAATTTATATCCCTAAGTCTATGTATGTGCTGTATTAAATTATGAATTTACATATATTGAACCATTCTTTCAACCTTGGAATTACATGAATCTAACCACCTTTCTAGTGAAGTTGTAGAATTTATGTCCTTCCCTGGAGGTTCAATTTCTCAGTCCCACTGGCAAAGAATGACAGAAAGTTGGTTCCAGAAATTGGGTCACCTCTGACCTTGGGCTCTGGGTTATCAATCTCCAAAGTTATCCTTAGATGAGGGGATCAGCCCCTAGACACCAAGGGCATGGACTATGTCCTTTGTACCCTGTGCTGCCCAAGTTGACCCTCCTGCTACCTGAACTTCTTGGTGTCCATGTCCACCTTGTCCTTTTTTTCTACCATTCTCATGATTGCCTCTCCCCCTTGGGTGATGTTATACTTGACTCCAGACTTCCTAAATTGTGGTTCTTCCTTGTTACAGTCTCTAGGCTAGCTTCATATGGACAATAGATTCCTTCCTAAAATGGAGACTAGTCACAGGCATGTGAGGCTGGGATGTACTAAAATGGACTTTCTTGTTACTACAGCCCTATCAAACAGGAGAATTATTTATCCAAAACTTCCAACTGAATTGGAGACTTCTGAGACTGTGGCCTTGCCTGTTGGATGGGCTGACAGCTTCTTTCCACAAGAAAATCTTGTTTATCATCTAGTGAGGCTTTTGTTTCCTCCCTGATCTCTGCCCTGGACTGTGGTTATGCCTGTGTGTGCCTAGTTCTTGTTCTCAGCATCATCTTCTGTTTGTCTACAGTTTTTATGTGTTCTGAAACCCCCTTGTGATTTCCAAAGCTATTCAACTCTGCTATTTGGAATAGTGTCTATTTATTCTGCCACTGCTTATTCACCAAGTTACACAAAGACTTCTAATCCATTATTGTAGTTCTGCCATCATTGACTGCTATTTGAAAACTATCCAAACCTTTTCTGTCACTGATTTTAGATGTCATAGCTGATGACAACTACTACAGAAGGTGATGAGGTCAACTACTGTAATTCATCATCAAACCCAATATTTAACCCCAAACTGCGTAAATGATGCCACATCCTCCTACTCAGTATAGACTTAAATACTGAATGAAATAATGCAATTACACACAGAACTTTCTCTTTTCTAATAGGCATAGAACTCAGTAGCTGAAACTGAATTCTTATGGTGTTGAAGTTCTCCAGTCCTTTCCACACAACTGTCACCTCCATCTCCAAAACACATCATAGGAAGACACTGACACTTGTGTTTTTGGAAATAGTCCCTGTTTTTGTATTTTCTAATCTTATTACTAAAAACACCACTTCATAGATATCACTAAGTAGAACCACAAAACTGGATTCAAATTCATAAGAGGTATTTTGGTGTCCAACTTTAACTTGACAAGTTTTGTTACAATAATACAAAAATATAACAATTTAAGTTATAGTAAAAGAAAACGGCTTGCCTTCTGAGGCAAAGGAAAGGTATCTATAATAAAAAGAAGCAGGAGTATGTGTTTCTGAGCTCCTGCATGCATTATACTGCAGGACATACTAAAATTCATCTACAGTCTGCCCTACTATCTCTAGCCCACTGCCCTCACTGAGCCTAGTCACCGTTTGGCCCTCTGTACTGTTGGAATGACCTGCAACAGACCTTCTCACCTCTGGCCTACCTCTAACCCTTCCTCCCTACCACTAATAGAGCAGTCTTATTAAAAATTAATTGTGTATTTTATTTTTTCTGTTTAAATTCTTAAAAGGAATCACATGTTACATGGATAAAAATTAAACTGAACTTGCAATAAAACTTAAACACTTTCTCTGGGTTCTATAAAGGCTTTGGATATCATCTAGTCTCAACTCCAGTCCCATGTTCCTTGACCCTCCAACCCAGAGTGGCCTTGATTTTCTCAAACATGTAAGCCTTTTCCTTTTTACCTTTTTTATTAAGTTACATATTTCTGTGTTTCAACTTAGTTTTTCTTCTGAAAGTTTCTATCATTAAAATAATGCTTTTATCCACCATGTTATTTTTATCTGAGGATTAATTTTCTTCTTGCATACATACTACATGTGGACATGTCTTTAAAATTACAAGTCAAGCACGCTTGGTGGCATATACCTTTAATCCCAGCATTGACAAGGCAGGGGTAGGCTGATTTCTGTAAGATAAAAAAGAAACTGATCTGTATAGGAAATTCTAGGCCAGTTGGAGCTACAGAGAGACCTTGTTTCAAAAAAGAATTTAAATTCAGACTTTTAGCACATGAAACAAATATGAAAGATAATATCTAAATTGTTTTAATTATTATTAAATAGTATTAATTGCTTAACCATGATATAACCAGATAAAAGAACCATTTATGAGGACTATAGAGCTGGCTCAGTGGTTCTCTTCCAGAGAACTGGAATTCAGTTTCTAGCACTCACAATGACCTGTACTTCCAGCTCCAGGGGATCCAATATCCAATGCCCTCTACTGCCCTCCATGGATATCAACACACATAATATACCTTCACATGGACTGCAACATATACACATGAATAAAAAAAAAGAAAAGGAAATGTTCTTCTTTGAAAAATTTCCATCAGTAGTGGCTGCACCAATTTACACTTCTACCAACAGTGTATAAATGTTCCCACTTATGCCACTTTCCCCACATCCATGCTAACATTTTATGTTATTTTTTAATAAAGTCTTTACCATGCTGACTGGGTAAGATGACATCTCAAAGGAATTTTAATTTGTCTTTCTCTGATAACAAAGGATGTTGAACATTAGAAAAAAATTCCTCAACTATTTACATTTCATCTTTTGAGAACTCTGTTTAGGATTTTGTCCCATTTTTCCTTTTTTTATCAAATTTCTGCTACTTTCATATAATATATTTGATTATAATTAGATTTCCTCCTTATCTACACCCCCTTACTACCTCCCTCCCAATTTCATGTACTCTCTCTCTCTCTCTCTACATAAATAATAACTATATTTCAATAGTTTGTTAGGTAGGGTTGGGGTTTCTTACTCCTTTCCTTATGTCTGTGCTAGAAATTTTCTCCGGCTTGAGCTTACATGATTCTGCAATCACTGCTGTGAGTTCAAATGAGTAACTGCCTGCTTCCTGGAAATTCTGCTTGTTTTCCTCCACCATCTCTGGGTGATGCACTCTTTCCAAAACCTCTTCAACAATGATCCCTGAACATCTAGAGGCATAAGTTTGATATAGGTGTCCAATTCAGAAATAATCACTCTGAAGTTGGCAATTCTCTGTACTTTGGCCACTTGTGGGTTTCACTGTGAATTGCCCCCTGTTGCATAGGAAGCTTCTGTGGTGATGCATGAGAGCTGCATTAATCCATGGGTGTAGAAATAAGTCACTACAAGTTGTTTTACTATATCTCTATTTATTTAGCAGAATAATAGAATTAGGCCCCTCTGTGTGGCCTGTCAAGCCACCTCTTCCTAAACCTGAGATCAATGTCATGTATGAGCTTCAGCTTTTAAATGGTTACTTGTTTTCTTAGTGTTTAGAATCTTTTGGAGTTATTAGTATATTCTATATAGTAAGCTTCTGTCAAATTTATCACTAGTGAAGATTATTTTTCCCATTCAAAAAGCTAGAAGTAGCCAGACATGGTGGCCCACATCTTTAATCCAAGCACTTGGAAGACAGAAATAAGTATTTCTCTGTGAGATGATAACGTGGCTGGGATGGGCTACATAGTGAGTTCCAGGCCACCTGAAGCTATATAGTGATATCCTGTCCAAAAAAAAAAAAAAAAGCTAGACATAAATCTACCACATAATCCAACTATACCATTCTTGAGACTATTCCAGAACGACTCTACATTCTACTTCAGAGATACTTTCTCATCTATGTTCATGGTTGCTGTATTAATAATAACCAGAAAATGGAAACAACATAGATGCCCATCAACTGATAAATGGATAATGAAAAGGTGGTACATTTTAACAATGAAATATTATTCAGCTGTTAAGACAAACAAAATTATGAAATTTGCAGGTAAGTGGATGGTGCTGGAAACAATCATCCTGACTGACGTAACCTGGATCCAGATAGTCAAATGTCACTTGCTTTCTCTCATATGTGGATGCTAAATTTGAATCTTTAGATATATGTGTCGTTTGGAAAGCCATACAGGTCAGGAAATTAGTAGAGATCATGGGGAGATTTCAAGGGAGGCGAGATAGAATGCAGTGATATAAAAGGAGAAAGCATAATAAAGGGGAACAGGAAGGACTGGTTACATAGTGTGAGGAATGAGAAGTCAGAGTAGAGAAGGGGGAAGAGGAGGAATAACTAAGAGCTTTTAGAAAAAGTAATATGAAAACCTATTATTGCAGAAGGTACCTAATATGCACACATAATGAGAACTTAAATGAGTTACTCTATATGGGTGGGTGGTGGGGTAATCAATGCTCTTAAACTAGAAAACACAGGCTAGCAAAAGAAAAGGCCAGTGCTGGGAGGAAGTTAACTCTTTTGGAGTTACCAGCCAAAGAATTTAATGGACTCACAAGCATAAGAGGCTAATTTCATAGCTCTTGGTCATTCTCTAGAATTTCATGCTAAGATCCTTTTGACACTACAGAGTTGAGTCATAGAACCTAGAGATTTCAACTTGGACTGACCTGGGACTTTAATCTCTAAGGCTAGAATTCATAATGATGAATGTTGCTATACACACTACTGGAGGAGAAGAATAATCATCACTGTTACCAGCTGTGAAATAGTGAACAACGGTAAAAATAGACCTTGAAAGGAATGCCCATTGAGCAATAAGGGCACAATATTCATGGAAATTATCAAATAATTTCTTGTTATTTTATAACCTAGTCCACAAGATGGAATCTACACATGGCACTGTATTTGAGCCAGGTCATGGACCCCAAGGGAGATCCCACAACTATTATTCTGATAGACTGAACATATTATTATACACACCTAACAACTTACACCCATAGTTTAGTGTATTTCTCAAACTTCATCAGAGAAGCTTTTTGTAGTAGATGGCAATTTACACAGAAGCCCACAACTAGTCAATGTGCAGAGAATATAAGACTGTGAAAAGCCTAGCTCTAAAAGGGATATCTGGATCTCCCCCTCCCTGCAATACTGAAGAAACATTATTGAAAGGAGGGATAGAAAAATTGTAAGAACCAGAGGTCAATGAATACTACAACAAAAAGTGCTTTCTGAGCACAAAAAGGAAGTTGCACATATGAACTCACAAGAGTTATGAGAACAGGTAAAAGACCTTGGCAAGCTGAAGCCAGACAAAATTCCAGCATGGAAGAAGTTGGCCATGAAGCTTCACTCCTACCTAGCTGTGCCATTGATTCTTTTTGGGGTGGAGGAGTCAATTTTCCTTAAGAATTTTACTCCTGGGTAGGTTGAACAGAATTAGGGTATGGATCTATTCTTAAAAGAATTTGTGGGAGCATCCTGGGGTTGCATCTTTCCTGGTAAAGTTCAGTGGTACCAACTGCACCTTGGATCCCCCAGCCTCATTCACCCTCCCAGCTCCCCAACCCCATCTCTCCTTCTAACGTGGGCACTGGCCCATTTCCTTTCTTAGCACCCCAGACCTCTGGACTGGCCCATTGGCCCAGACTCCCCACTGCTTCCTAATCCTTTGCATCCAAACCAACTCATTTCTCCCTCTAATACCCTGGAGCCCTCGATACCTCTTCCCTCCCCCAACTCCCTTTGCACTCCTGGGCATCGAAGCCCCAAATTTTCCTGGGGCCATCATCTTTCTTGGGCCCTGGTCAGAGACCAGACCACCCCCCAAATTCCTGAGGCCAGCATCTTTTCTGGAGGGATCCAGTTCTTAGGAGAAAGCCTGAAAGCATCTGATCCTCATCTGACTCGGGCCTCTGTGGGAACTCCTGAGCAGCAAGATGAAAGCAATTTGTTGCCTCCAATATAAAATCAAAAGAAAGAACCTGAAGCCTAGACCAACCAGCTTTTCATGCACAAGAAATAAACCACAAAGGCACACAAACTTTATAAAAAGAAGCATACCTAAACTCAGTAATGGAAGGCTTGGGTCTCACAAAAAAAAAATCATAAACTACAAAAGAAATTCACATGTCAAAGTCACAGTGAAAAACTAATAACATTAAAAACCCAAATAATATATCCCCACCAAGCACCAACAGTCCTTTAGAGGTGTACAATGAAAATTCCCTAAAGACAGCACAGGACATGCAACTCAAAAGAACAATTGTAAACATGATAAAAGAATTCAGTGAATTTACAGAATACACAAAGAAAGAAATCAAGGAACTGAAAGAGGTAGGGATAAACTTCTATATGAATTCAGAAAAAAGGTTAGAAATAATGAGGAATAATCAAGATGAAATGAAGAAGGAACTGAAACACTCAGTAAGCCAATTATAAATGACAGGAGAAAGCCTCACCAATAGGATGAATGAAATGGAAAATAGAATATCAAGGCTGGAAGACAAAGTGGATGAATTAGAACACTCAAGCAAAGATTATGAAAATTTTAAGAAAACATAAGAATGGAATATGCAGTAATTGTGTGACACCATAAAAAGACCAAAATTATGAATCTTAAGCATATAGGAAGGAGAAGAATCTCAGGATAATGGTATGGACCAGATTTTCAACAGGATTGCAAAAAATTTTTTTTCCAAAATTAAAGAAACACATGCCCATACAAATAGAAGAAACATATAGAACACCAGATAGACAAGACCAGAAAAGAAATTCTCCATGGAAAATCATGATAAAAATGCTAAACGAACAGAACAAAGAGAGACTACTGAAAGCTGAAAAAAAAAAAAAAAAAAAAAAAAAAACAAGTCACATAAAGGAAAACCCATCAGAATTACAGCTGACTTTTCAATGCAAATTATGAAAGCCAGAAGAGCAAGGACCGAAGTATCCCCAGTTCTAAATGACCACAGATGCCAACCAGATGACTTTACTGAGGAAAATGTCTATTATAGATGAAGGGGAAAGAAAAATCTTATATGACATAAATAGGCTGAAAGAATTCATGACCATAAAAAACCTTCAGAGAGTTCTTGAAGCAATACAAAGAGTTGAAAAAAAGAATGACTATATCCAAGAGGTTACAGAAAGAAATTTAATGAAGGTATACCTTTGGAAATGCACAGTTACACCAAGAATGTGAACTGAAAAAAAAAAAAAACTACAGGAATCAGTGCACATCTTTCATTAATAACTTTCAATATCAATGGACTGAATTTCCCAGTCAAAAGATACAGACTAGTTGAATGGATTAAGAAACAAAACCCAACTTTTTGTTGTCTGCAAGAAACCCATCTCATTTTCAAGGACAGGCACTACCTTAAAATGAAAGGATGGAAAAAAAAATATACCAAGTGAATGGTACTAAGAAAAAAACAAGCATTGGAGTTCTAATATCTGACAAAATAGAATTCAAACTAAAACTAATCAGAAGAGATAAAGAGTACCACTTCATTTTAATCAAAGGAACAATTGATCAAGAAGATATTACAATCATGAATATATATTCACCAAACACTTGTGCATCCAACTTCATAACAACAGTGCTACAGGACTTTGAGACCCACATTAATACCAACTCATTAATAGTAGGGGACTTCAAAACCCCATGGTCTCCATTAGATAAGTCAACAAAAGAGAAAATTAACAGGGATCCATCTGAATTAAACAATACCATACATCAAATGGGCCTAACAGACATCTACCAAATATTCCACCCAAGCATCAAAGAATATACTTTCTATTTAACACCCCATGGAACTTTCTCCAAAATAGGCCATATACTGGGGCACCAAATAAGCCTCAACAAATACAAGAGATTGAAATAATTCCATGCGTTCTATCAGACCACAATGTTCTAAAGCTTAAAATCAACACCAGAAGAAACCCTAGTAACTACATGAACACATGGAGATTAAACAACACACTCCTGAATGAGGAATGGGTCAAAGTAGAAATTAAAACAGAAATAAAAGTATTCCTGGAACTAAATGAAAAGGATCATATGACACAACATAACCTCTGGGACACATTGAAAACAGTGCCCAGAGGGAAGGTTATAGCTGCAAGTGCCTTCATTAAAAAATCAGAAAGAATGCAACACAAATAAATGACTTAACATTGCAACTCAAGACACTTGAAAAGCAACAACAAATGAAACCCAAACCAAGCAGACAAGAAGAAATAAGAAAATCAGAGCAGAAATTAATGAAATAGACACAAAGAAAACAATAAAAAGAATCAACAAATCCAAAACGTGGTTCTTAGAAAAGATAAACAAGATTGACAGACCCCTAGCCCAGTTAACCAAAAGATAGAAAGGACACCTCTAAATTAACAAAATGAGAGATGAAAGGGGAAACATCATGACACCAAAATGATCCGGCACATTATATAGGGATACTTTAAAAACCTGTATATTACCAAGTTTGGAAATCTAAAAGAAGTGGATGGGTATCTATAAACATGAAACCATCAAAATTGAGGAAAGAAGAGATCAACAGCTTAAACAAACCCATAACACATAAGGAAATTGAAACAGTAATACAAAACCTCCCAAATAAAAAAAGCCCAGGAGAAGATGGATTTACAGCAGAATTCAACCAAACATTTACAAAAGATCTATATGCTATACTACTTAATCCAATACTAGTTAACTTATTCAAAAAGATAGAAATAGAAGGCGAACTTCCAAATCCCTTCTATTAAGTCATTGTCACTCTTAATTACAAAGCCAAGTAAAAATACAACCAAAAAAGAAAACTGTAGACCCATATGCTTAATGAACAGAGATGCAAAAATTCTCGAAAAAAGTACTTGCAAACCGCATACAGACACATATAAAAAAAATAAAAATCAAGTCAGCTTTATTCCAGATTTACAGGGATGGTTCAATATATGTAAGGGAACAAGTTTCATAAATCACATAAATGGACTCAAAAACAAGAGCCTCAGGGTCATCTCAAGAGATGCAGGGAAGGCCTAGAGGGAATTGGACTGGAGGGAATATACCTCAAAGTAATTAAAGCCATATACAACAAACCCAAAACCAACATCATTCTAAATGGAGAAAAACTGGAAGCATTCCTGTTAAAATCAGGAACCTAAAAGGCTGTCCACTATATCCACTCCTTTTAGCATAGTGCTTGAAACTCTTGCAAGAGAGATAAGAGAAGAGAAGGAAACTAAAGTAGAAATAATTGGAAAAGAAAAGATCAAATTATCCATTTTTGCAGACAATATGATATGATATTATATCTAAGAGCTGCCAAAAATTCCACCAGAAAACTTCTAGAAATGATTAACATTTTTAGTAAAAGGGTGGGTTACAAAAGTAATCTATAAAAGTCTGTATCCTTTCTATATACCAATAACAAGCAATCAGAGAGAGTAAATGGGAACACTCCCTTTAAAAATAGCTGCAAAAAAATTCTCAGAATACACCCGACAAAAGACATTAAAGAACTCTACAATAAAAATTTTAAATCTGGCACTACTATCCTCAGGCCTCTTGGGGTAAGTCTATAGCGCAGCTCTCCACGCCGGGACTCCCTAAGCCACATTCACCCTTCCATCCCCCCCGACTTCTATACTCCTAGTTTGGGCCTGTGCCCTTCCTTGTTTTGGGGCCCCAGACACCTGGGGAACCAATACTGCTTCCTAATCCTTCTAACCTAGACCAACTCAGTCCCTTTCTTGGGCTCCAGGAGCACCACTTCTGGTCCTGGCCCCGCCCTCACCTCCCTCTACTTCCCTGGTCCTGCAACACCCACCAGCCTCTTTCTGGGGCGGATAGCCTCTTTCTAGGGCTCTGAGGCTTACCTTTACTCTCCCTGATCCTCTGAATCCAGTACAACCCAGCTACTCAATCCACTCCCTGGGAAATCTTGGGGCTTCTTCCCTCCCCATCTACCTTTGCATCCCTGCGTGGCGCGGCCACGGCCAGGGTCTCAGGTCAGTGCAACCCAAGTTCCTGAGGCCAAAAGCATTCTTAGAAGATTCCAGACCTAAGGAGAAAGTCTGAAAACTTCTGATCCACATTG
>NW_008342018.1:6449486-6454832 GCF_000622305.1 Nannospalax galili | reverse complement strand
ACACAAGAGTCAGAAACTACAAAAGAAATTCACATGTCAAAATCACAGAGAAAAAATAATAACATGAAAAACCAAAATAACATATCCCCACCAAATACCAGTAATCCTCTAGAGGAGCACAATGAGAACGTCCTAGAGACAATGCAGGACATGGAACTCAAAAGAACAATGATGAATATGATAAAAGAATTCACTGAATTTAAAGAACACACAAACAAGGTAATCATAGAGCTGAAGGAAGATAGGGATAAACTTCTGAATGAATTCAGAAAAGAGCTAGAAATATTGAAGAATACTCAGGCTGAAATAAAGAACGAAGTGAAACACTCCATAAGCCAATTAGAAACGACAGGAGAAAGCCTCACCAATAGGATGAACGAAATGGAAAACAGAGTATCAAGATTGGAAGATAAAGTGGATGAACTGGACCACTCAAGCAAAGATGATGAAAAATTTAAGAAATCACAAAGAATGGAATATGCAGGAATTGAGAGATACCATAAAAAGACCAAACTTGTGAATCATAGGCATACAAGAAGGAGAAGAATCCCAAGACAATGGCATGGACCAGATCTT
Organism: Nannospalax galili; assembly: GCF_000622305.1. Lineage (NCBI taxonomy): Eukaryota > Metazoa > Chordata > Mammalia > Rodentia > Spalacidae > Nannospalax > Nannospalax galili. Next base: position 6,454,256 of record NW_008342018.1, on the reverse strand, counting down.
CAACAGAATTGTGGAAGAAAATTTCCCAAACTTAAAGAAAGACATGCCCATACAAATACAAGAAGCATACAGAACACCAAACAGACAGGACCAGAACAGAAACTCCACGGCACATCGTAGTAAAAACACTACACACACAAAACAAAGAGAAAATTCTGAAAGCTGCAAAAGAGAAACAACAAGTCACATATGCCATCATCACCATCACCATCATCACCACCATCACCATCATCACCACCATCATCATCACCACCATCACCATCATCACCACCATCATCACAACTGCCATCATCACCATCACCATCATCATCACCACCATCACCATCATCACCACCATCACCATCATCACCACCATCATCACAACTGCCATCATCACCATCACCATCATCATCACCACCATCACCATCATCACCACCATCACCATCATCACCACCATCATCACAACTGCCATCATCACCATCACCATCATCATCACCACCATCACCATCATCACCACCATCACCATCATCACCACCATCATCACAACTGCCATCATCACCATCACCATCATCATCACCACCATCACCATCATCACCACCATCACCATCATCACCACCATCATCACAACTGCCATCATCACCATCACCATCATCATCACCACCATCACCATCATCACCACCATCACCATCATCACCACCATCATCACAACTGCCATCATCACCATCACCATCATCATCACCACCATCACCATCATCACCACCATCACCATCATCACCACCATCATCACAACTGCCATCATCACCATCACCATCATCATCACCACCATCACCATCATCACCACCATCACCATCATCACCACCATCATCACAACTGCCATCATCACCATCACCATCATCATCACCACCATCACCATCATCACCACCATCACCATCATCACCACCATCATCACAACTGCCATCATCACCATCACCATCATCATCACCACCATCACCATCATCACCACCATCACCATCATCACCACCATCATCACAACTGCCATCATCACCATCACCATCATCATCACCACCATCACCATCATCACCACCATCACCATCATCACCACCATCATCACAACTGCCATCATCACCATCACCATCATCATCACCACCATCACCATCATCACCACCATCACCATCATCACCACCATCATCACAACTGCCATCATCACCATCACCATCATCATCACCACCATCACCATCATCACCACCATCACCATCATCACCACCATCATCACAACTGCCATCATCACCATCACCATCATCATCACCACCATCACCATCATCACCACCATCACCATCATCACCACCATCATCACAACTGCCATCATCACCATCACCATCATCATCACCACCATCACCATCATCACCACCATCACCATCATCACCACCATCATCACAACTGCCATCATCACCATCACCATCATCATCACCACCATCACCATCATCACCACCATCACCATCATCACCACCATCATCACAACTGCCATCATCACCATCACCATCATCATCACCACCATCACCATCATCACCACCATCACCATCATCACCACCATCATCACAACTGCCATCATCACCATCACCATCATCATCACCACCATCACCATCATCACCACCATCACCATCATCACCACCATCATCACAACTGCCATCATCACCATCACCATCATCATCACCACCATCACCATCATCACCACCATCACCATCATCACCACCATCATCACAACTGCCATCATCACCATCACCATCATCATCACCACCATCACCATCATCACCACCATCACCATCATCACCACCATCATCACAACTGCCATCATCACCATCACCATCATCATCACCACCATCACCATCATCACCACCATCACCATCATCACCACCATCATCACAACTGCCATCATCACCATCACCATCATCATCACCACCATCACCATCATCACCACCATCACCATCATCACCACCATCATCACAACTGCCATCATCACCATCACCATCATCATCACCACCATCACCATCATCACCACCATCACCATCATCACCACCATCATCACAACTGCCATCATCACCATCACCATCATCATCACCACCATCACCATCATCACCACCATCACCATCATCACCACCATCATCACAACTGCCATCATCACCATCACCATCATCATCACCACCATCACCATCATCACCACCATCACCATCATCACCACCATCATCACAACTGCCATCATCACCATCACCATCATCATCACCACCATCACCATCATCACCACCATCACCATCATCACCACCATCATCACAACTGCCATCATCACCATCACCATCATCATCACCACCATCACCATCATCACCACCATCACCATCATCACCACCATCATCACAACTGCCATCATCACCATCACCATCATCATCACCACCATCACCATCATCACCACCATCACCATCATCACCACCATCATCACAACTGCCATCATCACCATCACCATCATCATCACCACCATCACCATCATCACCACCATCACCATCATCACCACCATCATCACAACTGCCATCATCACCATCACCATCATCATCACCACCATCACCATCATCACCACCATCACCATCATCACCACCATCATCACAACTGCCATCATCACCATCACCATCATCATCACCACCATCACCATCATCACCACCATCACCATCATCACCACCATCATCACAACTGCCATCATCACCATCACCATCATCATCACCACCATCACCATCATCACCACCATCACCATCATCACCACCATCATCACAACTGCCATCATCACCATCACCATCATCATCACCACCATCACCATCATCACCACCATCACCATCATCACCACCATCATCACAACTGCCATCATCACCATCACCATCATCATCACCACCATCACCATCATCACCACCATCACCATCATCACCACCATCATCACAACTGCCATCATCACCATCACCATCATCATCACCACCATCACCATCATCACCACCATCACCATCATCACCACCATCATCACAACTGCCATCATCACCATCACCATCATCATCACCACCATCACCATCATCACCACCATCACCATCATCACCACCATCATCACAACTGCCATCATCACCATCACCATCATCATCACCACCATCACCATCATCACCACCATCACCATCATCACCACCATCATCACAACTGCCATCATCACCATCACCATCATCATCACCACCATCACCATCATCACCACCATCACCATCATCACCACCATCATCACAACTGCCATCATCACCATCACCATCATCATCACCACCATCACCATCATCACCACCATCACCATCATCACCACCATCATCACAACTGCCATCATCACCATCACCATCATCATCACCACCATCACCATCATCACCACCATCACCATCATCACCACCATCATCACAACTGCCATCATCACCATCACCATCATCATCACCACCATCACCATCATCACCACCATCACCATCATCACCACCATCATCACAACTGCCATCATCACCATCACCATCATCATCACCACCATCACCATCATCACCACCATCACCATCATCACCACCATCATCACAACTGCCATCATCACCATCACCATCATCATCACCACCATCACCATCATCACCACCATCACCATCATCACCACCATCATCACAACTGCCATCATCACCATCACCATCATCATCACCACCATCACCATCATCACCACCATCACCATCATCACCACCATCATCACAACTGCCATCATCACCATCACCATCATCATCACCACCATCACCATCATCACCACCATCACCATCATCACCACCATCATCACAACTGCCATCATCACCATCACCATCATCATCACCACCATCACCATCATCACCACCATCACCATCATCACCACCATCATCACAACTGCCATCATCACCATCACCATCATCATCACCACCATGAGAAGAATAGTAGGTAACAGGCCTTAATAAGGGAGATATGGATAAAAATTGGGTTAGTCTAAGGGAGGGGGGAGGGAAGGGTATATGAGGAACCTAGGGGATAAGGAGAAAGAAGAAGCTCAACAGAGGTAGGATCATAGGAGCAAGGGTATTAGTAAGGAAGAAAGGGGGGGAAGTGGGGGCACCTTAAGTGAGAAAACCATGATAGAGGGGGGAGATGATATGAGAGAGAAACAATGCCTAGGTAGTCACAAAAACCTGAGGGAACCATATTATTCCTACAATCTCCTGACAAATTATACATAACAGATCAAGAAATATATCTCTAGATAAGGTTTATTTGAGACCAACTGGTCATTACCCAGGATTTATCTGCAGGACACACAGTAATTAAAAATGCCAGAATGGTGGAACTAACCTTCTTGTATGTTTAACAGACATACCTTGAGATCTATACCAATTGGGTCAGAGGGATACTTAGGACACTTTTTGCTCCTTGCTCTCCTAGGTCGATTAGTTCCCAGGGACTATGAGCATCTCGCAAAATGTCCTGTAATGGTGGTGGGTCATCTAACCTCTTGATCAAGGAAGCCAAAGTGACCCCACCAGATGGACTTGAACCAGTGTCCAGTCTATAAAGAGGAGGGTCAACACGGAGGAAACATTTCCTCCATGCTTCCAAGAGAAGCCAACAATGGTGAGCAGGACCTTTGACTTATCTTCACATAGATGGAACTGGTAAAAGAAAGGAGCCAGGGGCTCCTCCCAAACCCATGGGACCCCTGAGGAACAGATCTTCTAATTA
>NW_008342018.1:6443001-6448930 GCF_000622305.1 Nannospalax galili | reverse complement strand
AGATACTTAAGTCACGAGAGAATTTATCCTCATAATTGTTTTAATAGCTTTTGTATAATCCTCATCGCTATTATGAGATATAAAATGTATTTATCAAATCTGTAATCATTATGCCAAAAAATCTGAATTACTGTGATATTTTGTATATTGTTAAAACTGTAACTTTAATTGTAAAAAAAAAATTTTAAATAAAAAAAAATTTAAAGCCTTAAACAATGAGATTGAGGAAGACATAAGAAGATGGACGGGCCTCCCATGCTCACATATTGGAAGAATTAATATTGTGAAAATGACCATCCTACCAAAAGTCATTTATAGATTCAATGAAATACCAATAAAAATTCCCATGACATTTTTCATAGAATTGGAAAAAAAATCCAAAGATTCATATGGAAGCACAAAGGACCTCAGATAGGCAAAGAAACCCAGTGCACTAAGAGCAATGTGGGCAGGATTACTATACCAGATTTTAAATTGTATTACAGAGCGATAGTCATAAAAACAACATAGTACTGGCACAAAAATAGACCAGTACATCAAAGGAACAGAATTGAAGACCCAAATATGAGTACTTGCATTCTCAGCCACCAGAGATTTGACCAAGGGGCCAAGAATATTCTTGGAGGAAAGAGCATCTTCAACAAATGGTGCTGGCAAAACTGGATCTCCACCTGTAAAGAATAAAACTAAACATCTGTCTTTCATCTTGTACAAAAGTCAACTCCAAATGGATCAAAAACATCAATGTGAAGCCTGAAACTCTAAAACTGTTAGATGAAAACATTGGCAATTACCTACAAGATATAGGTGTAGGAAAGGAATTTCTAAACCAGACATCAATTGCTCAGGAAACAAGATCAAGAATCAACAAATGGGACCTCATTAAACTAAAAAGCTTCTGTACATCAAAAGAAGCACCCAAGGAAGTCAAGAGAAAAACCCCCAGAATAGGAGAAAATCTTAACCAGTGACACATTTGACAGAGGTTTAACATCCAGAATATATAACAAACTCAAAAAACAAAGAATCAAGAAAAGAAGTATCCCAATTTAAACATGGCTAAGGAGCTGAACATAGAGTTCTTGAAGCAATACAAAGAGCTGAAGAAAGGAACAACTATACATTAGGAGTGGCAGAAAGAAATTCAATGAAGGTATAAATGTGGAAATACACAGCTATATCAAGAATGTGAACAGAAATAAAAGACATGATTCAATACATATCTTTCATTAATAACTTTAAATATCAGTGGATTGGATTCCCCAGTCAAAAGATACAAACTAGTTGAATGGATTAAGAAACAAAACCCATCTTTTTGTTGTCTATAAAAAATCATCTCACTTTCAAGGACAACACTACCTTAAGGTGAAAGGATGGAAAAAAAAAATATACCAAGCGAATTTTTCTAAGAAAAATGCAGATGTTGCAATTCTAATATCTGATAAAATAGACTTTAAAACTAATCAGAAAAGATAAAGAGAGCCACTTCATTCTGATCAAAGGAACAATAAACAAGAAGATATTAAAATTGTGAACATATATTCACCAAACTCTGGTGCATCCAACTTAATAAAAACAATATTACAGTACTTTAAGACCCAGATTAATCACAACTCATTAATAGTAAGGGACTTCAGCACCCCATTGTCTCCATTAGATAGGTCAACAGGACAGAGAACTAACAGAGAGACTTCTGAATTAAACAATACCATATATCAAATGGACCTAACAGATATCTACCAAATAGTCCATCCAAGCATCAAGGAATATACTTTCTAATCAGTACCCCATGAAACTGTGCCCAAAATTGACCATATACTCATGCACAAAACAAACCTCAACAAATACAAAAAGACTGAAATAATTCCATCCATTCTATCAGACCACAATGCAATAAAACTTAAAATCAACACTGGAAGGATCCCCAGAAACCACATGAACACATGGAAATTAAACAACACATAACTGAATGATGAATGGGTCAAAGGAGAAATTAAGAAATAAAAGTATTTCTGGAACTAAACGAAAAGGACAATAGAACACAACAAAACCTATGGGACACACTAAAAGCAGTCCTTAGAGGGAACTTTATAGCTCTAAGTGCCTACATTAAAAAATAGCAAAGATCACAAATAAATGACTTAACATTGCAAATCAAGACACTTAAAAAGCAACAACAAATGAAATCCCACCCCAGCAGACAAGAAAAAATAAGAATCAGAGCAGAAATTAATGAAATAGAAACAAAGAAAACAATACAAAGAATCAATGAATCTAAGAGGTAGTTCTTTGAGAAGATAAGCAAAACTGATAGACTGCTAGCCCAGTTAAACAAAAGGAAGAAAGAGCACCTCCAAATCAACAAAATCAGAGATGAAAGGGGAAACATCACAACAGACACAGTAGAGATCCAGAACATTATAAGGGAATACTTTAAAAACCTATATGCTACTAAATTTGAAAACCTGAAAGAAATGGATGTATATCTAAAAGCATGGGAACCAACAAAGCAAAACCCAGAAGAGAGAAACAGCTTAATCAGACCCATAAAACATTGGAAATTGAAACAGTAATACAAAAGCTCCCAACTAAAAAATGGCCACGACCACTTGGATTTACAGCGGAATTCTACCAGACATTTAGAGAGGATCTACATCCAATACTACTTAAGTTATTCAAAAAGATACAAATGGAGGGAGAACTTCCAAATTCCTTCTATGAAGGAAGCATCACTCTAAAACCAAAGACAGGTAAAGATACAACCAAAAAAGAAAATTATAGACCCATATCTTTAATGATTATAGATGTAAAAATTTTCAACAAAATACTTGAAAACTGCATAGAAACACATATAAAAAAGATCAACCACCATGATCAAGTTGGCTTTATTCCAGAGATCCAAGGATAGTTCAATATATGTAAGTCAATAAACATTATAAATCATATAAATGGGCTCAAAGACAACAACCACATGGTTATCTCAATAGATGCAGAGAAGTTCTTTGACAAAATTCAACACACATCTATGTTCAAAGTCCTAGAGGGAATTGGACTGGAGGGAACATACCTCAACATAAATAAAGCCATATATAACAAACCAACAGCCAACATCATTATAAATGGAGAAAAACTGGAAGCATTCATATTGAATTCAGGAACCAGACAAGGCTGTCCACTATCTCCACTCCTCTTTAACACAGTGCTTGAAACTCTTGCAAGAGCAATAAGACGAAAGAATTTAAAGGAGTAATAATTGGAAGAGATCAAATTATCCCTTTTTGCAGATGATATGACATTATACCTAAGAGATACCAAACACTCTACCAGAAAATTCCCAGAAATTATTAAAATGTTCAGTAAAATGGTAGGTTACAAAATTAATCTACAAAACTCTGTAGCCTTTATATATACCGGTATCAAACAATTAGAGAATGAGTTTATGGAAACACTCCCCTTCACAATAGCTGCAAAAAAAGAAAAATATCTGGGAATAAACTTGACCAAAGATATTAAAGACATCTACAATGAAAATTTTAAATCCATAAAGAAAGAGATTGAGGAAGGCATTAGAAGATGGAAGGACTTCCCATGCTCATGGATTGGAAGAATTAATATTCTGAAAATGACCATCCTACCAAGAGTCATATATAGATTCAATGCAATGCCAATCAAAATCCCCATGACATTTTTCACAGAATTGGAAAAATCTATCCTAAGATTCATATGGAAGCACAAAAGACCTTGGATAGCCAAAGCAACCCTGAGACTAAGAGCAATGCTGGGGAGATTACATTACCAGACATTAAACTGTGTTACAGAGCTATAGTCATACAAACAACATGGCACTGACACAAAAATATAACCATAGATCAATGGAACAAAATTGAATACCCAAATATGATAACATTCAATTTCAGCTACCTGATATTTGACAAAGGAGCCAAGAAAATTCACTGGAGGAAAGATAGCATGTTCAGCAAATGGTGCTGGCAAAACTGGATCTTTACCTGTAGAAGAATGAAACTAAACCCCTGTCTTTCGCCTTGCACAAAAGTCAACTCCAAATGGATCAAAGACCTCAATGTGAAGCCTGAAACTCTGAAAATGTTAGAAGAAAACATTCACAATAACCTATAAGATATATGTGTAAGAAAGGACTTTCTAAACTGGACATCAACTGCCCAGGAAACAAGGTCACGAAACATCAAATCAGACCTCATTAAACTAAAATGCTTCTGTACATCAAAAGAAGCAACCAAGGAAGTGAAGAGAAACCCCCCAGAATGGGAGAAAATCTTCACCAGAGACACATCTGACAGAGGTTTAATATCCAAAATATGTAACAAACTCAAAAACAAAGTATCAAGAAAGGAAGTAACCCAATTAAAAGATGGGCTAAGGAATTGAACAGAGAGTTCTCAAAAGAAGAAATAAAGATGGCTAAGAAGCATCTTAAAAGGTGTTCATCATCACTAGTAATTAGGGAAATGCAAATTAAAAACACTTAAAGGTTTCCTCTTACCCTAGTCAGATTGGCTAAGATCAAGAGAACAAATAATACCAAAGGTTGGAGAGGATGTGGGGAAATGGAAATGCTCATCCACTGCTGGTGGGAGTTCAAGCTTGTTCAACCCTTATGGAAAACAGTGAAGGAGAACTCTTAAAAACTACAAATGAACTTACATTTGACCCAGTTATACCACTCCTTGGTATACACCCAAAGAACTCATCCTATTGCAGAGACACTTGTACATCCATGTTTGTTGCTGTTCTTTCACAATAGCTAAGAGATGGAAGCAACCTAAGTGTCCCTTACCTGACATGTGGATAATGAAAATGTGGCTCATTTATATGATGCAATTTTACTTGGCAGTAAAGAAAGATGAAATCATGAAATTTGCAGGTAAATGGATGGAACCATAAACTGTTATACTAAGTGAAGTAACACAGACTCAAAAAAAAAAGGCTTATTTTCTCCCTCATATGTGGATCATAGCTTCAAATCTTTATAAGTGAACCCGTATCCAGACATAACTATAGAAACCAGGATAATGAAGAGGAACCAAGGAAGTAAAGGAAAAGAAAGAATCTGAAAGAGAAGAACAGGTATTAACAAGGGAAATATGGATAATAATGGGGTTATTTTAAGGAGAGTGGGGAGGGAAGGTTATATAAGGAAACTAGGGGATAAAGAGAAAGAAGGAGCTCAAGAGAGGTGGGCCCATAGGAGAAGTGTGTAATTAAGGGAGAAATGGAAAAAAAAACAGGGGCATCTTAAATGGGGAAACCATGGTGGAAGGGTTAGCTAATATGAGAGATAACAATGCCTAGCTAGTTTTAGAAAACTAGAGGGAACCACATTAGGCCAACAACCTACTGACAAATTATACATACAGCCAGAACAAAGAATGTAATATGTGCCTAGGCAGGGTTTATCTGAGAGCATTTGGTCTTTTCCCAAGCTCTATCTACATGGCATATGGTAATTAAAAGTATCAGACTGGTGGAACTAACCTTCTTGGATGTTTAACAGCCATACTTTCTGGCCTATACTAATTTGGTTAGGAGGACATAAAAGACAGTTTTTGCTCCCTGCCCTCCTAGGTTGACTAAGTTCTAGGGGACTATGAACATCTCTCAAAATGTCCTGTAACTGTGGTGAGTCACCTGTCCTCTTGATCTGGAGGCCTTGGAGACCCCACCAGATGGGCCAGTCTACAAAGAGGATAGTCAACACAGAGGAATCATTTGCTCCATGCTTCCAAGTGAAGCCAACCATGGTCAAGCAGGACCTTTGACTTACCTTCACATAGGCAGAACTGGTAAAAGAAAGTAGCCAGGGGCTCCTCCCAAGCCCATGTGACCCCTGAGGAACTGATCCTCAAATGACCTTAAGAATAAAAATAAATTGTTTTATCTAGGCCAACTG
>NW_008342018.1:6435511-6442914 GCF_000622305.1 Nannospalax galili | reverse complement strand
TCAATGTATGAACATAGGGAAATACTTTCCAATCTCTGGGAACTTGCTCATATGAACTTTCAGCAATGATTAGGATGGTCAGGATACACAAGATCCATGCTGACTTGATCAGACAAAAACCCAGCATAGAACTGGGGAAATGAGCAGAAGACCCCAGTCTTCTAAAGGAATATTGACAACTGATTGCTGCTAGATGAGGAACAGCTGATCATCCTGAAACAAAGACCTCTAGATAGGCTGACTAATTTCAGCAGACGGACAAGCACTAGAGAATGGCTGGGGGTATCGACAACACAACAGACAGGAACTGGGATGACAGAGTATGTGGGCTCCAGTATGTGAGAGGGGGGAGGCTATGGGTGAGTGCCATTTGGGAAGTGGGTATATAGATGAAGATTGTGTGGGATGTTCTGTATGATAAACACACAGAAAAATCAACTAATTAAAAAAAAAAGACATATTTGAGGAGGAAGCATAAAAATTTATTTCATGTTATATAGTAGAGGTGATAAACATTACCATTGAAATCTACCTGATGACTTTATATCCATGCTCAGGTGCCAAGGAGCTCAGAAAGTAACCAACCGTGACTAGTAATAATCAGATACAAAGAGATTAGAGATGCATGTGCAAACATCTAAGTGTTGGTTGCATTAAAAATGAGTTTTTCTATATGAAACAGTATATTTTTCAATGAAATGGAGATCTTTTTGAAGTTTAAAACCTCATCAATTTTATGTCTTATAGGGTTTATACTGAATACAATATTGTATAACTGCATTAATTCAACTGTGACTCTAAAAATTTACAGCCAATTTTGAGAGATGCATCTTTGCTCTGGAAATTGTTTTTGAATATGTCAATGCTGTTGTAATGAAATGGTTCGTCTAATTATGTGGTTATTATATAAATAATTTTAAAAAATTTTATAGCTATTTTTTCATTTTTTGTAATAAATCAACAAGCCATATGTAGTGGATCAAATAGCCCATGTCAAGTATGATAACTTCTAGTTCATTTCTCCTTTTCAGGATAGATACACTCCACCCACAATGAAGTCTTTTAAATTCTTTTTTATTTTATAATTTAATGTGCATGAATGTTTTGCCTGTAGGTGTGTAAGTGCACCCATATTGTGCAACGCCCATGGAAGCCAGGAGTAGGCATTGGAGCCCCTGGACCTGGAGTTAAGAGTGGTTGTTAGTTGCCATGTTCTCCGCAGGAGCGGCCAGCAGTCCTTAACCACTGAGTCATCTTTTCAGCCTCCTGCTCTGACAAGGCGATTTTGACAATGAAAATCTGTTATCATTGTTTCCCAGAACTCTATGGATTTGTTGGGTGATACATCCTCATATTGTGATAAGAAGAATAATTCAATATTTTTATTTTGGCTATGCTAATTTTCAAATATTGTTATTTGTCCAAAATAAGGTCTAAACTAAGCTACTTTTTATTATTATTACACGTGGAAACTTCTTATTTGTTCCCACATTGCTATGAGGTGAAAGATAAAAATGTAATCTTAAATTGAAGTGATTTTTTTGTTACATAGCTACTGGCTTTTTCCATTGTTGGTTAACACTTCATACAGTGTATTTATGTTACTCTTATGAATTATATCTATTAAAACACAGTGTTAAACCTCTTATGTAAGGAATTGTGAACATTTGTTTTGAGCTAGTTCTATATTCTTAACACTTACCAATATTTTTCATAGAAATGCTTGGCTTCATACACTCATGACTTGAAAAATTGGGTATCTGCCCTTTGTTTCAAATATTTTATTTTATATCTTTCATAAATTATATAATCTACACCCTGGATCTACTCGAGTATTTTAAAGTCTACTTTAGCCTTTTCCATTGATGTTTTGTAACTCAATTTTTGTTGTTTTTCCATTTTCCATATTTTTTGTTACTTACTACCACATATCATGGTGTTTTTTTCATTATGAAATTATTTTGTGGAAAAATTAGGAGAGTCACTAGAAATTAGTGTGAATCTCTCCATTGGCAAATGGTCTTTTGAACACTCTCCATCCAGGTTTCTCTCTGGTCACATCTTCAGTATGCCTTGATTTGGTCCATAAAAGTTTAAACCAAAGAGGATCTAGCATATAGAACCTGACAGCAATAACCCTCAGATGATTATTAAATCATCTGGCTCCCTTTAAAGTGGGAAAACTCAAAGACATCAAAAGAACTTACTGTGTGTTCCAGCAAGTGAAAATGAGGCTCAGGGATCTCAGTGTCTGAGGGACAGTGGTGTGTAAATTTCCACAAAGGTCATTCACAAAGATAGATTACACCTGGATCAAGATCAAACTGCTACCTCCTAATTCAATATATATATTTGTTCACATTTCTGGGGAAACTGAGCTCCTGCTCATGTTCCTTTACATTTCATGATTCTCCCTTCACCACTCCAAGCTATCAGTGTATACACAAATCGAGTTCATAACACACTGGACTCTTTCTCTTATAGCAATATTGTATTAATAATTAAACTTTTCTATTTGACAGTTTATTGACTGATTTTAGTTATCAAAGATGACTTTCATTTGCTCATGTGAAAATACCCTGAATTTGGAACTTTCCATTCTGATTTTGGAATATGAGGGAATATGACTCTCTTTCTGTGGTAAATCTTTCTGTGATCTCAGTGCAGAATATGCATGTCTCATCAAGGATGACCCTCCTCCTCTAGTTTTGTATAACTCAATATTTGGTCCCCTTTCCCCACATCATCAGAAATTGACAAATGTATCAGCAGGAAGTCTTTTTTATCAAACTTTTCTGATTTCCATCAATTCAATTTTAATTGCATTTAGATCCCCTTCTTTACTTTCACGTCCCCTAACTGTCCCCACTCCATTTATTGTAGTCTATTATATATAAAATAAGGCCTATAAAGTCTAAGTTATGTACTCAAATGTCCATTGGTATGGGTCTATCCACTCAAACCTGGTTAACCTACTGAGTCTCATTCTTGAAAGAGAATGAGTCTGTACTTCCCAGCAGCCATCAGTTGCCACAATTTGCAATTTCCTGAGGTTAGTTTGGGATTTCTAACCCACTTCCTCATGTCCAGTCCGGAATTTTGTCTGGTTTGAGCTTTCATATGGATTGTGTATGCTGTTATTTTGCTGTGAATTCACATGAGTAACTGACCAACTGTTTGGAAGAATCTGTTTCTTTGTGGTCATCTACCACTTCTGCCTTTTAACACTCTTTCTAGCCCCTCTCTTTAGCAATGATTCCTGAGCCTTGGGAGGCATGTTTAATACAACTATTCTATTGAGGGATTAGCATTCTGCAGTCTCTATTTCTGCACACTCACCAGTTGTGACTCTTTATGTTAATCACCATCTTCCTCATAAGAAAATTTCTTTGGTGAGAGTTGAGTGATTAATTAATATATGGGAATAACAATGTCATTATGTATCAATTTAACAAGATAATGATTTAGTAGAAAACTAGTATTAGATTTTCCCTATGCCTGTGATGTGTCTAGCCTCAGCTTCCTAAGCCTGATATCAGTGTCAGGTTTAGGCTCCATCCCATTGGTTATTCCTATAATATCTGTGTCACTATTACACAAGTGGGTGTAGTTTGCAGGATTCATAGTCTTATGTTCTGTGCCCTCTTCTTGTCCCTTAACTTTCTCCTTCTGTCAGGTAACCACCTAATTTTCTATAAATTACATTTTCTTTTATTCTTCCTTGTTTTATATAGCTTTCATAATTTTCCTTAGGGTTATTATGAAAATTAGATAAGGAAATTCATTTATGTAATATAAGCAATATCCAACATCTACTCACTTAGTGGTAATGAAATGTTCACACATACCACATACAGTATTTTCTAGTGTATCCTGGATTCTTCAAAATTATTCTGTATAGTTAATTCTTGTCTCCTTATTATGTGGTTTCATACTTTTCAAAATTAAAGATTTCTTAAGAAATCATAGCTAGGTGATTGATTGCTAACAAGACATTCAATTTGTCCTCTGATCGTCCACAATATGGGAGCCACAGTGCTCCACCTGGGACCACATGATCTAAATAGAACAACTGAGTCTCAAAAGCTTCTTCACAGTGGCTCTTTTGAGACTCAGGTGCATTTGAACCTCTTCAGATGTAAGATTTTTGACATAATTCACTTCTTAATAATTTTATGTTCTGTGCAATAAAATAATGTATTTTTCCCAAAGGGGGTGCTGATAAAACCATAAGAACAAATGCCTATGTAGGCTACAGCAGTGTCTTGTCACTCTCAGCTACCTGTCTTTCAGCTGAATGCTCAGCCAGCCGAGCTGACACACTCCATCTACCAATGAGAAGTGGAGTTTTTATTTCTTAAATATGAGCAGTAAGTTGTCTGTCATCTCACCTTCCAGGCCTTATCCAGTTGTACAGTTCCTTGCACCCCCTGGTACTGTGAGTTCCCCAAATCCATCATTCCCTGTCAGCCCTCCTAGTTCCTGGACTTAGGTAGGGTCATGAAGCCCAGTGCATCCACCAGACCTCTAAGATCCCAACTCTGCTCTTCTCTTTCCCTTTTCCCACTCCTCCAGCCTAGCTGGGATCATGCATCTTTGTCACCTGACCTACTTGGTCAGTTCTACAGAACCTAGCCTGTCCTTGCAGACATCTCCACATTCCCAGGCATAGCTGTGTTTCTGCAGCCTATGCATCACACTAGAGAGATCCAATTAAGAATCACATTTGAACATTTTCTTATCATTGAATTGGAATAACCCCCATCAAACCAATAAAAAATTAATACTGAACGGAGTGTCAGCCCAGTCAACTATCAGTCACACTGCCTACCTTGTCATTCAAGGACCACATAGAGTTTGTCTTGGAACCTCAGGGTCAGAAGTTGCAACTATTCCTAACTGAACTGAAACTACTTCTTACAGCCTGTGTAAGATGGCTTCATTTGTGAACTTCACAGACCTTTGCAGTGGAAACCTCAGTTGAAGAATTGCCTCATTGGATTGGCCTGTGGTTATATCTTTGGGGTGTTTTCTTGATTGTTCAGTGATGTGGGAAGGCCAAGGACACTCTGGTGGTGCCCTTTTGGGCCCATCATCCTGTATTGTATAAGAAAGCAGAACGAACATTTTGCAGAGGAGCAAGTCTGTGTTTTACCTCCATGGTCAATGATTCAGGTTCTGGCCTTAGATTCCTTCCTTGGTTTCCCTTGATGATAGAATGAGCTGTAAGATAAACTCTTTTGTCCCCAGATTAGTTTTGGTCACTGTTTACCACAGCAATAGAAAACTCATCAGGACATACCTCATTCACAAATCAACACAGAGTAGCACCAGACTAAACACTAAGCATCACTTAGCTTTGGCATAACCTGGCAACTACAGTAACAGCAAACAAAGATACGATACAAACAACAACTCAACAAGATAAGATGAGCTAGCCATACAAAGGAATACCACTACCAACATAATTCTTGATGCCTAGGTCTCATGGAAAAAAACATAACAACCATAACCAAGACAATATGTACCCCTCAGAAATTACCAATCCCATCACAATAACTCCCGAGAAAAGCAACTTAGCTGATGCCCATGACAATGACTACAAAGTACAATTACAAATATATTCAAACAACTCGAAAAAGGATATGAATGAAAGACTGAATGAAGACTGTGAAACACGAATACTTGAATAAAATAACCAAACCCATTCAAGATATGAAACCAGAATTGAAGAAAAAATAGAATCTCTGAAGAAAAGCCAAACTGAAATAAAGCTCAAAACAAAAAATCATGAAGTATGACAAAAATACACAGAGGAAAACAAATGGAAGACCAAATGGAAGAGAGAATATGAGATCTCAAAGACAAGGTCCAAGAAATGGATCATTCAGTAAAAGAAAATGTTAACTCTAACATAGTCCAGAAACAAAACATGCAGGAAGGACAGTATAGAAAGACAAAATTTATGAATCATGGTGTAGAAGAAGAAACTCAGGTGAAAGGAACAGAATATATTTTTAACAAAATTATAAATAAAAGAAATTCCCAAATCTATGGAAAAAGATACCTATCAAGGTACAAGAGGTATACAGAATATAGAGTAGACAGTACTAGAAAAGATACATACGTACATAGACACACACACACGCACACACACACACACAAACACACACACACGCCTCTGTGTTGTCATCTGCTGCAAAAAAAGAAGCTTCTCTGATGATACTTGAGAGACACACTAATCTATAGGTATAGCAATAAAGTGTTTCGAGTTAATTTAATGTTATGATAGAATAATAGTAGTAGAATAATAGTAGTAGGTTTCCCCCTCCATCTATGACCTGTCTAGCCACTGATAACAGTACAAGGCATGGACTCCCTCTTGTAAAGTGGACCTGAAATCCAGACAGAAGATAGTTGTTTATTTGTAACATTCATGCCACTATTGAACCAGTAGGCATATCTTCCAGGACAGTTGTTATTATAGCTTCACAGATAGTAAAGGTTGATGACTGCTTTTGTCTTGTGGACCTCTAGTGCTGTGAAAGCTAGTTCATAAGATGAAGCTTCAAGGTCAGTATCAACTTTCTTTCCCCTTGTTTGTTCTATGATTCACATATCTTCATCCATAGGTTACACAGTCAAGTTATGGTGGGTAACCAAGAACAATGATAAGTCAGTATTGTTTGAGGGTCTGTAGGAACCCCATGATCAACAACTCTAAAAAAGATAATCCATTCTTCTCATTGGACTTTTATATGCTAGCCTGTGGTGTCTAGTGGGGCTATTGAACCATCATCATAGGGTGATTACATTTTTTTTAGATTTTATATGTATGTATTTTAAGAAGATTTTATAGTAGTATATTTTAATAACGTTTGCAAAAGGTCATGTTAGTGATCTCTCCCCTTACTACAGCCTATGCTCTGTCCTCTCACTCACCACTCCGTTGAACCCTTGCTACCCCAATATGCTCCTTTCTCCATTTGTATCACTGCATTCGATAGCCCTTCCCATGAACCCTTTCCCATGGCCACTAATTTGACTCCTTATGTCTATGGAGTTTCCAATTGAAACACACTAGTCTAAAGACTCAATGCTAGTATCTACTTGGGAGAACATGCAGTGTTTGTCTTTCTGGGTCTGGGTTCCTTCACTCAGGATGATTGCTTCCAGTTCCATATATTAACCTGAATATTTCATAATTTCATTTTTCTTAAGCTGAATAGAGTTCCAGTATACAAATGTACGATATTTTAGACATCCATTCATCAGCTGGTGAACATCTAGATTCTTTCCTTTTCCTGGCTGTTGTGAATAGAGCAGAAATTGTATTGAATAAACAGCTATCTCTGTAGTAGGATATAAAGTCCTTCAGGTATATGCCTAAGAGTGGAATGGCT
>NW_008342018.1:6434766-6435313 GCF_000622305.1 Nannospalax galili | reverse complement strand
TTTTTCATACAGAAGAATTCATTCCAAGGCAATTGACATTGAGACGTTTTCACATGCATTTCTAATCTCTATATACATGACTATCACTGGTTACAGTCGCCCACCTTCTGAGCTCCTCGCCATCTGAGCATGATTACAAACTCATCAGATAGACAGCCTGCCTCTCCCACTAGCGGCTCCATACTCTGCCATCCCTGTCACTGTCCACTGTGTTGTCAGCACCCTCATCCATCTCCCCCTGTCTGCCCTTCTGGTAAATCTAGTCAGCCAGAGGTCCCTATTCCAGGACAATCAGCTGTTCCTCATCTATGGCAATCCATTGTCAGTATTGCTTTGGATAGAATTGGGGTCTGCTGTTCAGTAACATACTACAGGAAAAATGAACAGAAAGTTGCACTTTTAAACAAATAAAAATGGGGGAGTTTGAAGGTTGGAGAGATGACTCAGCAGTTAAGAACACTTGCTGTTCTTCCAGAGTACCTGGGTTTGATTCCCAACACCCACCTGGAGGCTAAAAACCATTCTTAAGTTTAGTTCCAGGGGAGCC
>NW_008342018.1:6433771-6434060 GCF_000622305.1 Nannospalax galili | reverse complement strand
CTATGATCCTACCTCTGTTGAACTGCTTCTTTCTCCTTATCCCCTAGGGTTCTCATATGCCCTTCCCCCCCCCCGCCCCTAATCTAACCCAATTTTTATCCATATCTCCCTTCTTAATGTCTGTTGCCTACTATTCTTCTGCTTCAGGTTATTTCTTTTCCTTTACCTCACTGTTTCCTTACCTTGTCCTGGTTCCTGCAGTTATGTCTCTTTGCATACATATTTATCATAGTCTGATCCTAGGATCCACATATGAGGGAGAACATATGTCAATTTTTTTCTGAGATTG
>NW_008342018.1:6432368-6432718 GCF_000622305.1 Nannospalax galili | reverse complement strand
AAATTGCAATTACTCATATTTGGGTCTTCAATTTTGTTCCATTGGTCTATGGGTCTATTTTTGTGCCAGTACCATATTGTTTTTATGACTAAAGCTCTGTAGCAGAGCTTAAAATCTGGTATAGTAATCCACCTAGCATTGCTCTTAGTTCTCAGGGTTGTTTTGACTATCCGGGGTCTCTTTTGATTCCATATGACTCTTAGGATAGTTTTTTCCAATTCTGTGAAAAACGTCATGGGGATTTTGATTGGCATTGCATTGAATCTATATATGACTTTTGGTAAGATGATCATTTTCACAATATTAATTCTTCCAATCCATGAGCATGGGAGGTCCTTCCATCTTCTGAT
>NW_008342018.1:6431748-6432342 GCF_000622305.1 Nannospalax galili | reverse complement strand
TCAAATTTTCTTTGTAGAGCTCTTTAATGTCTTTGGTCAGGTTTATTCCAAGGTATTTTATTTTTTTTGTGGCTATTGTGAATAGGAGGGTTTTCCTGTGCTCTTTCTCTGACTGCTTGTCATTGGTATATAGAAAGGCTATAGACTTTTGTAGGTTAATTTTGTAACCTGCTACTTTACTGAATGTGATAATAATTTCTGGGAGTTTGCGCGTGGAATTTTTGGCATCTCTTAGACATTATATCATCTCACCTGCAAAAAGGGATAATTTGATCTCTTCTTTTCCAATTATTATTCCTTTAATTTCCTGCTCTTGACTTATTCCTCTAGCAAGAATTTCAAGCACTGTGTTAAGGAGAAGTGGAGATTGTGGACAGCCTTGTGTGGTTCCTGATTTCAAGGGGAATGCTTCCAGTTTTTCTCCATTTAGAATGATGTTGGCTGTGGGTTTGTTATATATGGCTTTAATTATGTTGAGGTATGTTCCCTCCAGTCCAATTCTCTCTAGAACTTTAAACATAAAAGCATGTTGAATTTTGTCAAATCCTTTCTCTGCATCTATTGAAATGACCATGTGGTTCTTGTCGTTGAGCA
>NW_008342018.1:6418986-6429986 GCF_000622305.1 Nannospalax galili | reverse complement strand
GCTGGTTCGTCTAAGCTTCTGGTTCTCTCTTTTGATTTTATATTGTTGTGGCTGGATTGATTTTGTCTTCAGGAGTTCCGCAGTGGCCCAATTCCAATGTGGGTCAGAAGTTTTCAGACTTTCTCCTTAGGTCTGGAATCTTCTAAGAATGATTTTGGCCTCAGGAACTCGGGTGTTGGACTGACCTGAGACCCTGGCTGTGGTTGCGCCCCACTGGGATGCAAAGGCAGATGGGGCAGGAAGAAGCCCCAAGATTTCCCAGGGAGTGGATTGAGTAGCTGGGTTGTACCGGATGCAAAGGATCAGGGAGAGTAAAGGTAAGCCTCGGAGCCCCAGAAAGAGGCTGTCAGCCCCAGAAAGATGCTGGCGGGTGTTGCAGGACCAGGGAAATAGAGGGAGGTGACGGTGGGGCCAGTACCAGAAGCGGTGCTCCTGGGACCCAAGAAAGGCACTGAGTTGGTCTGGGTAAGAAGGGTCAGGAAGCAGTATTGGTTCCCCAGCTGTCTGGGGCCCCAAGGCTAGGAATGGCGCAGGGCCCAAACTAGGAGTATAGAATGGCAGGAGGGATGGAAGGGTGAATATGGCTTAGGGAGTCCCGGCGCAGAGAGCTGCGCTATAGACTTACCCCAAGAGGCCTGAGGATAGTAGTGCCAAACTAGTTGCTTTTTGAGGAACCTCTACACTGATTTACTGAGTAGCTGCACCAGTTTACACTTCCACCAGAAGTGAATAAATGTGCCTCTTTCCCCATATCCTCATCAATGTTTGTCATCCTTTGAATTTGGATCTTTGGCATTCTGACTGGTGTAAGATGTAATCCCAAAGTAGTTTTAATTTGCCTTTCCCTGATGATTAAAAATGTTAAATATATTTAAATTCTCAGCTACTTGCATTTGCTCTTTTGACAATTCTCTGTTTACATCTTTATCACAAAATTTAATTTCTTTTTTATACTCATACTTTTTTGAGTTATTTTATATTCTGAATATGAACCCTTGTTCAGATCTAGAGATGATAAATATTTCTTCCCATTTTATAGGCTGTATCTTCATTCAAATAATGTTGTATTTTGCTTTCCAGTTTTTTTTTAATTTTTTTAAACATTTTATGAACTCCCATTTATCAACTATTGTTTCTAATGCCTGTGCTATTGGGATCTTGTTGAGAATTTCCTTTCCTGTGCCTATAAGTTCTAGAGTATTTTCTAAATTGTCCATCAATTTTATGGTATCAATTCTTATGTTGAAGTTCTTGATTTATTTGGAGTTGTGGTTTTGTGGTGTGAGAGATAGGAATCTAATTTTATTCTTGTACATGTAAAGACCTAATTTGACCAGCAAATTTGTTGAAGATGCTTCCATTTCCCCAATGTGTGTTTTTGACTCCTTTGTCAAAAATCAGGTTGATATAAGTTGGTGAACTTAAATATGGGTACTCAATTCTATTCTATCTATTGATACATCTATTTTTATACCAGTAATATGGTGCTTTTATCTCTAAAGCTCAATAGTAAAATTTGAAATCAGGGATTGTAATTCCATCATATCTTTTTCTACTGCTCAGTAGTATTTTGGCTATTCTGGTTCTTTTTTCGTGTGTTGTGGTGTGTGTGTGTGTGTGTGTGTGTGTGTGTGTGTGTTGTATGTGTGTATGTGTGTATATGTGTGTGTATGTGTATGTATGTGTGTGTGTGTGTGTGTGTGTGTGTGTGTGTGTGTGTGTGTTTCAGTAAGAAATTTGGAATCTTTTTCATTTCCAGTTTCTGTTAAGAATTGTGTTAAAGTTTTAATAGAGCTTGTATTGAATCTGTAGGTTGCTTTTTGCATAGTGGCCATTTTCACAGTATTAATCCTACTGATCCATGAGCATGGTGAGTCTTTCCATCTTCTAGTATCTTCTTTAATTCATTTCTTCAATATCTTAAAGTTTTTGTTATACAAGTTTTTCATATCTTTTTTTATATTTAGTCCAAGATATTCTTTTATTTTCTGAGACTCTCATGAATGGACTCATGTCCCTGGTTTCTTTCTCAGTGTTTGCTCTTGGCATATAAGAAGTTTACTGCTTTTTTGCACTAGTTTTAAATCCCGTTTCTTTGCTGAATGTGCTTATAAGTTATAGGAGTTTTCTACTGGAGTCTTCAGGGGATTTTATGTATGGAACCATATCATCTGCAAAGAAGAGTATTGACCTTTGCAATTTTTATCCCCTTTCTCCCGTTTACTGGTGTTACTGCTCTAGCTAAAAGTCAAAGCACTCTATGGAACAAGAATGGAGAGGATGGATATCTTTGTCTCCTCCTGATTTCAACCCTGGGTTATTTGTTTTTACAGAATAAGAATAGGAGAGTCCTCTGAGACTTCATATTGTTTCATGAGATTTCAGAAATAGTTTTCCACTTTTATTCCTATTCTTGCAAGTTAAATAGAAGTTCTACTATTTTCAAGCCATATAAATACACATCAAGCATATTTAGAGGTAAACATCTTGCATGGTAAGCTGTTAAATGATTGTGAGGAACAAGTTACACAGATGTTATTTTTTCCTCTTTGGTTCAGAAACTCTTGATCCTGAACTATGGTCCTTCTTGCCCTCAGTACAGTGACCATCTAGATTTTCATGAGTTTTTATTTTTAATATGTGGCTCTTGTTATAGCACAGTGCTCCTAAAAATATGATCATCCTAAGTGATCATTTACTGTGATTAGATCTTGAAATTATTTTAAATGGAGGCTAGTATCCAGCAAGTTTATAATTTTATAATAAAACGCTGTTGTATTATATTTTTATAATAAAACATATACTAGAAACATTTTAGGAGCAAGTTTTTTTTTCTTCCATGTAGACAGAATAAAGTTACATTTCATGCAATAGTTTAGGAAAAACTTTTCCATAAATGGACCCAAAATATGTACTTGTTAGATAATTTAGCCTGTATATCATCTCTCATTAAATACCATGGTTATGAGTGCTGGTACCAGGATACATGCAGAAACATTGTTGAGATTACAGTTTTAAATAAGCAGATTTTAACATTGTACTCATGCTTCTTTTAATTATTTATCTAATGCACACTCAATTTTTAATATTGTGCTTCACTTCTAGGATACGTTAGGCCACTCACATTGCTTTTTTCCTAGAGTAATTCTTTGAATAACCCAGACATGGTGATGTATTAGTTGATGCTAGTTACAGTTATGTATAGTCCCTCTAATATCTCCATTTGCTGGATGTAGAAAGACAGGAACTACCAAGAAATCATGTGTCATTTGCAAAACAAGTTTTATTCTCTACTGCCCACGGTGTGCATCTGAAGAATTTTTTCCCTAAAATAGAGGTAAAAAGTAAACTTTCTTGAATGTTCATTTTCCACAAAATCACTGGGCTGTCCACTGCCTACAGAATGATATTCTGGGAATGCTTCTTCTTTAACATTTTATTACAAACCTTGTGACAACACACAGCTTATTTTTCCACACCCACACACCCACAAATCCACTAACATTAATTTTCGAAAGTGTGAAATGGGACTTCCTGGTGGCGGCGTCACATTTTAAGTAACTGTTGTTGAAGTCACTGTTGACACTGGGAATTTCGCTGCAAAATCTTGAGGCTTACTTTTTTCTGGGGAAAGAAGTATTATCCAATTATTTGCTCAAACCCAGCACCAGTAAGTAACTGAGAAGGCAGCATCTACTTCAGTGTCAGATCTTCAAAATCTATAGCCCGCTGGTTTTAGGCAACTTGCTCATGAAAAGCTTTTATTAAAGATTTAAAAACTATAATTTACAAAGTTTTGTTCATTTAGGAGACAAAAATAAGTATCTAGATAGAAAAAGAAAAAAAGAAGAGGTACAATTTAAATCACTGTGCTTTCCAGGGCAACTGTGAGCTCAGTTTGTGCCATGCTGAATTCTTGAAGAAACCTTGTGCAAGCACATCTGGAAAGTCCTAGAGAGCTGTACTTCAGGATGTAATCTGATTATGGAGGGATACTGATGCTTCAGTACCTTGGCCTATTCCTCATTTTCACCATATTTACCAGCATTTTTTTCCTGCACAGTTTACCAACAATTCTGCATGTCTATTTGCAGCCCTGAGCATTCAATTTAAGTTCTTCTATTTCATCTTATAAAAAGCCCTACATCAGATTTTGGTTGTAAAACTGTAGTTTTACTCTAGAATTCCAGTGCACTATCCATTGTGCCATGGAGATGCCTATAAGTGTGATCTTACTCTAAAGCAGTCACACAAAAAGAGAATGTAAACTAGTGATAGGAAGTTATAATTTTGAACAAAAAAAAATGAGATCACTATTTAAATTTCTAGAACCATTAAATTACTGTGATTAAATTATTGTATATGACTTGAGGAGTAATATTATATTTCTTTTGCCTGCCAATGTAGAGGCATAGTAACTGCATAAGGGATAAGTGACATAGAATTATAGCAGTGATCATTATCTGTACAAATCATGCTTATTCAATCTACAGGTCTTTGACCCTTATATTGTTCAGATTTATGACATTGTTTCTTAATCTCATTTTCACTTAAATAATAATTCAAATACTAAACATTATGGCCTCATATGTAATTGTTGCTATGTGGAGATGAATGTTAATTACTAAGTGTAAGTTTTCCACAGCCACTTACAGTTTCATGAGTCTTAGATTTGCAGAGTGATTCTACTTAGCTATAACCTAAGTAGAGTGCTGATACTGTTGATAAGTCATACCTTGGGTAGAAAAAGACAAATATCTATGACTTATTTTAAATATATGCTTTATTAAAATAAGCATACATTTCTGCTTGATGTATTAGATGTTATGACCATTAGCGCCTTTCCTTTAAGCAACTGTATGTATGAAGAACTCTTTTTCCTTTAACTGTTCTCTTCTTCACTCCATCCCTTCATTTCTCCCTCCCTCTTTTCTTCATTCTTTCCTTTCCTTTTCCTCTTTCCCATCCTCTATCTCTCCTTCCTTGCTTCCTCTCTTCCTCCCTCTCTGTTTCTTCCCTTCCTTCTTCCTTCCCTCCCTCTCCCTCTCTCCCCCTCCCCTACTCTCTTTCTTTCTTCTTTCCTTCCTTTGTACTGGAGATTAAACTCAGCATTTTGTACACTCCAGACAAGCACTCTACCAACTAAGCTATATACCCAGCACCCTAGTTTTATTTCTTATGATGTCCTCTATATTTCAGAATATGTTTTGTATATATTTATTAAATATTGGAAACAATGGGCTCAGTACTGGCCAACGAATATATAACTGAATTAAGAATATATGTAATAAATTTTCATTATAAACTATACAAATCTTTAGATGTTTGTACATATTAACTCATTTAATTCACTTACCTCTGTGAAATAAATGTTATCTATTGGGACTAGAGAGATGACTCAGTGATTTTTCTTTTTTTAGTGTATAAATTTTAATGAGCTCTTTTGCACTTTGTATAATAGATCTTAATCACATTTAGATCCCCCATCCATGTCCCCATCCTCCCCCACCAGATTTCATGCATTCAGTCATATATGTTAAATCCTATCTGGTCAGTCATTTGTACCAGATGTCCCTCAGTGCAAGTTCATCTACTGGTATCTAGCCAGCACTCCTTTAAAGAAGATCTACATTCTCTCATCCTTCAGTAATCAGTTGCCAGTAGTTCCTCAGCTAAGGTTAGGGTCTGCTGCTCATTTCCCCAGGTCTATGCTAGGTTTTTTTCTGATTGAGTCAGCATGGGTCATGTGCATGCTCTCACCATTGTCGCAAGTTAATATGAGCAAGTTTCCAGAGACCTGTAAATCTCTCTTTCCTTATGTTCATGTACCATCCCTGGTTCTTACAATCTTTCTACCCCCTCTTCCACAATGGTCCCTAGAGATGGCTCAGTGATTAAGAGCATTTACTGCTCCCGCAGAAACCCAAGTTCAGTTTCTATCACTCGCATGGGGGCCTAAGACACTCTGTAACTGCAGTTCCAGGGACTCTGATGTTCTAATCTGGCCTCTTTGGGCACTACAAACACACAGAAAAATTCCTACATGCAGGTAAAACAATCACACAAATGAAAATAAATATTTTTTAAAGAAGGGCTTTTATCATTTTGCTTATAAGAATACCAGGGCAAAAAGAAGTTAAATAATGTTCCCCAAAATACACAGCTAGAGATTATTGATCCACATGGTAACGATATGAGTTCTACATTGGAAACCAGTGTTCTTATTGACTGGCTAGCAGAGGTCTTTAGTTCGTAATAGTTATAAACTATCAAATTATTCTTCCCTTGTTCTGCATGTATAAAGCCATTTTTGCATTGTTTCAAATGTGTTACTAATTACTGACTTATCATCACAATTCTATTTGGAGCACTGTGTTCATGCTACTGCTTTCTTCTCACTGTTTCTTTTCCCATTCTTACTTTTTGTAGAATTGATGACTAGATACATTGCTGGTTTGAAAAACTTTTCTGCATAGGGGTAGCCCAAGATGTATTATCAGAAAATGTTTGTTATTTGTTTCCCTAAAGCCTCTTAAAAATGGAAAGTCTCTTGTCTATTTTTATCTGTCTCTTTTCCTTCCTTCCTTCTGGAATGCAAAAATATCTGGAGCCTTATCGGTCACCTTTCTCCCTCAGGATGAAGTCGCCCTCAGGATGGAATTATGGAAGGTTCAAGCATTACTATGAAAGTAGAGTACATTTCTGAGGGGTTCACATTGCAAAATCCCTGTTACAGGCTTCTGTTTTCTTCTTTAAAATATTTATGTACAGAGGAAATAAACTCTGATCTTGGCTAATGTACTATTATTTTGAGTTACCCATTACTCACAACCAAAATGAGTCAAAAAGTCTCCAAAGGATCACATCAAGTTTCTATACAAATAGAAATTGCCATTCTACTGAATCAAATTTGAGTAATATAGGCTGTAATTTTGTTTTAGCAGGAAAAATTTAACTAACTGTACTTAAAAGTATAGATATCCTTCTCTGTGACACAAATACGTTCAATCTGAGCTAATTATGCTATTAGTGGGTAGAGTAAAAAAGAGAGAATTAGTCATCAAGTGAGAACCCTTAACAAACTTTCCCCAACTCACACCATAACTCTAGTATAGTACCCCTACTTGATGCTGTATCTTGTCATAACTCAGCCTGGGTTTTAAAGATCAATTTTTCTCTGCAACATGTTGGAATCATAATTTATATGCATCTATTACTGCTATTTTATATAGTAGTTTTCCATGATTAAATTGCATTTGACTAGGGGTGGAAATAAAATATTTTTCTAGTTAGTTTGTAGTAATTAGCACTTTGAGATGATATAATACTGAATTAAAATGATTTTTTTCTACATTTCTTTTAGTGTAAGAAAAAATGCAGTATTTGAGACATAAGTGCCTTTTTCCCTCTTAAAATTTACGTAATTTTTAACATAACATATACTTACAACAAATTAAGATATTTAGAATGCATTTTATTCATCATCCTTCATAAAAAATCATTTTAATATAGAAAGGCCATGTAATATATGTACATATCACAGACATACAAAAGAGCAGAACATGGTTTATAATTTGCATATTAATAGTCATTAGAAGGCATTTTCCTAAGAGAAACATTTCCTTTATAGAAAGATATGCTCCATAGAGGAATGTTAGCTTTGATTTCTGTATACAAATATGCAGGAATGACATAAAATGGACAGCATCTGACTAATGACATTTAATTAAACTTGCAACCATAATTCCACTGCAACTACCCATGTGCTCTTGTGACATGGCACCTGATCATAATTCCTTGGAATTTCAATATGCTGCTCCACCCAAAGACAGTGAATGAGTATGAGTATTTTTGAGAATTAACATGTAAGGGTACAGAAAGGCAGTGCCTCTTCATTGAAAGCAATGAAGATTAAGAGGAATGCTTGACCTGTGTGTATGAAAAGTTTTATGCCTAGGGACAAAAGGGCAAGATTGTCTGATAAGATAAAAATGGATCCAAGTCTGCAGAGTAGAGGAGAGGACATTCTCAAGGAAGAGACTGAAGAGCACTCAAAGAGACCATTGTACTTTAGGTAAACCTTATGCTATTTCGAAAGCCCTGAGAACAGCCAACTGTTCCTGAGGGATGTTTACATATTCAGATGATTGAGAGGCCCATTTGGATTGTCTTATGGAGAGACAATGGTACATCCTTGTTCTTTATCACAGAAATTTCAGTTAATATTAATCTCATAATGATTAGATAGTTATATATTAATGACTTTTCAGGCAGCTCAGACTGTTCTGTCACTATCGAGGAACAGAAATATACCTCCAGTTCAATTATTCTGATATATAATCAGAGTCTTGTGGTTTCAGTTCTTAGTTTTAAAAGCTGCTCATTGCTGGGCATGGTAGCACACTACTTTAATTCCAGGGCTAGAGAGGCAGAGGCAGGTGGATCTCTCTGCGATAAAGATCAGTCTAGTCTACTTAGGGAGCTCCATCCAGGCCAGTTGGGGCTACAGGAACACCCTATCTAAATATTGCTAAAATTTAAAACCTTTTTTAGATATGTGCATTAGATTTTGGTTACGGGACATATATGTCCAGAGAAGATATTACATTTAAAGACATTTTTAAAACTTGTCAATACACTTTGCAAAATAGATGCAAGACATATTTTATGGTTCTTATCATTAATATTTTTTAAAACACTCAAGCACATTCGTAGACCTTGGAAGTAGATCCAACTATGGAGCATGAATCCTTGTGCTCAGTATGCCTGTTTTATTGAGAGTACAAGTGAGGGCTTCTGTGGTTTCAAGGATATAATTCAAAACAATAAATTTAAAATATGTTCTGTTAGAAGATAAATAAAATTATATTTGAAGACACCTGTCTGACTACCATTTAGATATGAAGAGAAATCCTATTTGTTTTAAGGCTCTGTCACTCCACCCAGTTAATCAGTCCTTTGACTATTGTAACATTAGAGTAAGACAAAGAAGCAGCAAAATGTGACTAGTAGGGCCAAGATAATAGGTAACATTTAACTAAAATAATTTTCAATTTTAGTTCTATTTTTGTGTTTATAATGTATATATATGGGGTGTGTATGATAAGTATATGTGTGCACATTCATGTGTGTGAATATGGCTACACACATGCCATGGCATGCTCATGGAGGGCAAGACAGCCACCAGTGTTGGTCCTCACCCACTACCTTGTTTGAGGCAGGATCTCTGTTGTTTGGGCTGCTTACACCAGGGTAGCTGGCCCAGGAGCTTCTGGGGAGTCTCCTGTCAACTTCAGGAACACTGGAGTTACGGAGCTCTTTTACTGCCTCCTGCCTTAAGTGAGCTCTGGGCAGTCTCCTGCCTCAGCTTTGGGGGCACAGGAGTTACAGCACTGTGCTTCTGCTTCCAGCTTTTTATGTGGGTTCTGGGGATTCAAACTAAGGCCCATGTGGCTCTGTACCAGGCGCTTTAGCCAGCTAAGCCATCTCCCAGCCCATATTTTCTAGTTTTAGAGAAATATTTCATTACCCTTGATTGTTGTCAACATTTTCACGTGCAGAAGAATGTCAAAATCGATACTTGATACGTATTTAATTAAATACACATTTTTGGAAACTTTGATGTGATAAAGCCCTTTCTCTTAAAAGTAAAGTGAAGAATATTTGCTTGACATTCAGAGAAAACTTAAGAGTGTACTGATTTTTACAATACAGGTGTTAGTATTAGCAAACCATTCTATAATTTATTAGTAGTTCTTTTTTTAAACACCGCCTGCTTTTGTTAGTACCACACTTATTTTTTCAGCATTTATAAATCCTGTAATTTTACATCATTTTCAGATGCTATTTTTCTGTTATTCTTGATATTCTTTCACATAGCCAATCGACTATGCGAAAACTTTTTCATCCTCTAACACTCTCTAAAGTGAATCTCCTTTCTCCCTTTTCAATCTTCTGTCTTTCCAGCATTCCTTTTCACAGAGGTTGGCACTGGAGTTTTCACAAGAATGAAAATGAGTGAGTAGCAAGGTTCAGCAGCATTTTCACTTTCCAAATGTTACATCTGAACATTGCTACAACTACATAACCACCCACATAGCATGCACTAATGGACTTATCCACCCCATAAATAACTGCTTTCTCCCAGGGAAGAAGAATTACAATAATTGACAAACTAGCTGTCTGGAATTGAATACTCACCTTACTCAATCCACTATGAGTGCTTTTTCTGTATTTATGAAATATGACCATTCTACTTCATGCTCAAGTACTCAGTTTTTCCCATTACAGAAGAACAAATAAGCAACAAACAAGCAAAAAACCAAGAACATACAACAATGAAATAAAACAATACTATACCATAAGGATACCATTCTCTCTATTGGGAAGGGATTTTGGCCTTCTTATGTCCCTGGAGTGCTCCACAGTTATTTCTCTCTAACCATAGTAATGGAGTTATAGTTTCTAAAGTTTGCTTTATACTGTAGTCTCTGTTTGAAAAGTTCACAACACTATTACTGCTTCCTACCACACTGTCTCCACACTGCTTTATTTCTGTGCATACATTTTTAAAAAAATTCCAAGAGCAGTCATAAACTCCTCTCTTTAGATTTTACTTTAAGTTCTAGAGGCATAGATTGTCAGTTTCCTTTGTATGCACCTGAAGTGACTCCAGAAAGTTAGTACCATCCTAAGTTTCTGTGCTAGCTTCTTCTCAACAGATAGAAAGCTCACTGGGTTTGTTTAAATTATTCCTATATTTGTCTCACTCTCAAAATATCTTCAGAGAATCAATTAATGGACTGAACACCAAAAAGCACAAAAAAGTAAGAGTGTAGCCTATAATCTCAGCACTGTGGACACTGAGCCAAGAGAATCACGAGTTCAAGCCCAGCCTGAACTGCATAGTGAGACCTGTCTCAAAAAAGCACATATACATTGCTTGACTGTAAACAAAGATAGATCAAATTGTACAATAAGAACTGAAAGTGGTATATATA
>NW_008342018.1:6406874-6418815 GCF_000622305.1 Nannospalax galili | reverse complement strand
TTTTCAAACAGAAAAGGATTATGTAAAAAGAATATATATTTATTCTATAATCATATGTAGTATATATATTTATATGTTTAAAAGGAATATATATGTTAAAAGAATATATATACATATATATGTTTTGTAACCTACTGAGTCCATTTCCTGTTGCTCATATACACATGTGTTTAGAGTTGATCACTTGGGACTGAGTAACCTATTAGGGATCTTGTCCCTGGAGAAGACTGATTTCTCCCTTCCTCAGTAGTCGCTGATTGCCTGTTGCTCACCATGTAGTCACTTATTGCCTGTTGCTTACCATGTAGATGTAGAACTTTGTGAAATTCCCTCCATTCACATTGATGCATCAATGGATGTTGTTATTATGCAGGTTTTGTACTGGTGAGATTGCTCAGGTGCAGCTTCCCTGTAGTGTCTAGAAGACACTGTCAAGCAGCAGGAGTCCTGCCCCACTGACTCTTAGAATCTTTCTATCCCTTGCAATATGTGAAAGGAAGATCCAAAGAAGTTGGTGACATTCCCTGAAATTCAGTTTTGTGAGTGGTACCCAGTGGCTACTCAGTGTACATTTAACTCTGAAAACTTTTAGAACTATGTTATATTTGTGAGTGGTTATAAAATATTAAGAATCATAATCATCAGTGACATTTTTGTAATAATTTTTATAATGATATAAGTGATACCTGATAGTTATCAGTAATATGCCAAATCCAAGGTTTACTGAAGAATTAACTGAAAATTTTTCTTTTTCTTTTTTGATTGGAAACAGGGTTTCTAAGGAGCCCCAGCTGGCCTGGAACTCACTTTGCTATGTGAAACAGTATGGTCCAGATCTCATAAAAATCCACCTGCCTCTGCTTCCCCTGTGCTGGAATTAAAGGCATGCAGCACCACACTGGGGTGCAAAATTTTCTTTGTAAGTACAAAGTCTTAAAAGCAACAATTCTTAATGCAGGTGTTCAGTGATTTATTCAATTTATTTGACATTCAAGTAATTCCAGTCTTTGTGATTCAAAATACTGATTCATTTTAAGAAACAAAGAAGTTAATTTATATTTGGAAGAAAGTGTTAGCAAGTTTGTGTGAAAGCAACTTATAGTTTGCCCTAGTACCAAGGGAATTCTAGTTAAAATATACACAGTATGTGGGAGAAGCATAGAAACCTCTTCTGAACCCTGAAAAATAACATGTGAGAAGCCTGTCCAGCTGATCCAGCTGTAGTTTTCAAAATAAATGAAGCCTTGACCTTTTCCTACAAATTCCTAGCCCAATAAGAAAAGCCCAACATATTACTCTTGTTTTCTGTAGTGCTGCCTAAAGGGATAACCCTGGGAGTCTGAATTCAAGGGCAGATTTAAAGAAGTCTTTTAGGGACACAGCCTATTAAATTTATACATGAGTCCCTCTATCCCAAACTTGGACTACCAACATTGTGAACAAAGTTTTTCTGGTGTGTTTTGCTCTGTATGTTAGAGGTCTCTTGTTTGTAAGATAATAGTTGTCTTTAAAACCTTTTCTTCTGCTATTTTAACTTTAGTATTTTTGTTTTGTATGTTTCTTTCTCTGTCTTGCAGTCTTCTCATAGCTCATTAGAAATTATTTTTGATTCTTTAAGAATGTCATACAATGTATTTTCTGCATATTCAAACTCCTCCTCCCTCACTACTCCAACCCTAATTATCACCACTGACTTCATAACCTATTATTACTTTTCTTTCTTTAAAGTCCTATGGAGTTGTGCTGGCTAAATGATCTCTGGTATGGGTACATCTGTTGGAGTTTGATTGCCTTCCAGGTACCACATTCTTAAAGAAAATGAATGCTTTCTCTCCCAGAAGTTAACAAATGCTAACAGAGTCTCAGCTAGGGCTTGGCCTTCATGCACACCTCCTGATTTTATGATGAGTTTTTGTCTGCTTTTGCTTGCACAGGTCTTTTGCATACTGACAGAAGCACCATGGTTTCTTTCATATGTGCAATTGCCCTGTTGTGTCCAAATAACACACAATATCCTTATATTCATTCACCATCTCTGGCTGTTACAATATTTCCTCCCCCTCTTCAGCTATGATTCCTGAGCCTTAGAAGAAGATGACATGATGTAGGTATTCCATTAATGGAGGGCTGAACACCCCTCAGTCTCTTATTCTCTGTGTGGTGAACAGTTATGGGTCTGTATGTTATTGTCATCTACTGTTAGAAGCTTTTTCAGTGAGTAATGGGAGATATACTAATTTATGGCTAAAATGATAAGTCATTTTTTAGTCAAAACAGAAAACATGCCAGGTGTGATATAACAAGCTTTTAATCCCAGGACTTGAGAGGCAGAGATGGAGATTTCTGTGAGTTCAAAACCAGACTGGTCTACATAGTGAATTCTATGTCAGTAGGGTACATAGTGAGAACCTGTCTCAAAAAAAAAAAAAAAATAGAACTAGGGAAACAACAGCCCTGCAAACTCAACAACAAACATAGCAACAACAAATACAGCAACAACAACAAAATTCACTAAATGTACAGGACAAAGAAAAAGAACTGAAATCCTAAAGAGATAAAGATCAAGTCACATATACACATAGGTCCATCAGAATAACAGCTGATTTTTCAATGGAGACTATGAAAATGAGAAAGACTTTGAACAATGTCCTACTAGTTGGGAAAGAATACAGAAACCAGCGTAGACTATTATATCCAGCAAAACTGTCAATTATTATTAAAGGAGAAAGAAAAATGCTCCATTATAAAAACAAAACTGAGGAATTTATTTCCACTTCTACAGCTCTACTGAGGGTACTAGGAGTAATACTTAAATGAGAAGAGAAGACTAAGCACTCTCAAGAGGGATTAGGGGATAAACAAGCAACTCAAGAGCAATTCATTAAAAGAAGAAGAAAACACTGCAACACTATCATAGCAGGAATTCGTTCTCAAGATGTGGCTGTTGATCCATCTCAGCTGGTCTTCCCTACTATAGAGACAAATGAAAAGAGGCAGACACATCTAAACAACATGGGCGTATACAAATGCCTGGAAGATAACACAGCAGGTATACCATATTGCAGCAGCAGCTTCCCCATGGGGTCTACAGCCTTCCCTGTCACAGGGGGTTGGCCTGATCTCCAGCACCAGATGTGTGTTCTACCCCTATGAGTGGGCCTTAGCCAATTAAAAATTGATGGTTGTACTTATGTTAGTAGATCGATTATTGCATCATCAGGCATTACTTGGTATGTCAATAGTGTGCAGCACATGGGGTCCATCAGTGATCAGATTCATAAAGGATCCTTATCCTTTAAACATCTGCATAGAGCCTTCTGGCACTATGTAATCCATCCATTCAGTGGCATGGAGCTTTCAGCTTAGTCTCAGCTTTGTCTCTCCTTCTCCCACACTCACATCACACAGTGTCTTCAGCAACATGGCGTTACTGACCTGATGTACAACCGATGTTAGTAACAAGAGCCTTGGTTATTTTGAGGACCTCTAGGATCTCTCTGGCCAACAGCTCATAGGGAGGCAACCCTGTCTTGTTACTATAATTTTTTCTTAACAGTTGTACAGCTTTGGGAGCCTTTGTTTTTATTTGTATACAGGATTAGGTGCTGTAGCCTTTTCCCTATCATCCTAGTGGGTGTACTTGGGTCTTAACCAACCATAAAGCTCCCAAGAATCTTACAGCTATAGCTGTAAGGTGTACTTCTTACATGTACTTGATATCTTTCAAATGGGTTTCACATCTGTAAAACACTCAGAAGTTAACGTATATTAAATCAAACATAGACAAGGTCTAAGACAGCATGGAAAATTTTATCTATTTGTAATAATTGTTTTTTCAAGAGATCTCTTTTGGGTACCGTAGCATGGATTAGAGTCATTTACTTGGTTAGTGTTTTACTATCTTTAGTTAACCTTTGGAGTCATTCCACATTCTGGGATTTTACATGGAGCCTCCTTGTATTTTATTTTTATTCTTTATACACTCATGGTGCTGCTGCCTGACCACACACCAGGCTAAGGAGACTGAGGATCCCTCTTGTCCCTGCTGCACTTCTTGGTTCCCTGTGTCAGGTAGACCCTGGGTCTACCTCCTGGCTTTAGCCATTTCTCCATTGACCATAACTGGCTGCTGAGGGAGGCCCTACTGGGAAAAACTGCCTCCATCCCTAGGATAGCCTTTCTCAGGAGAGAAATGTTCCTTGTTTAGGCTTTGGGGATTCTTGACCACCTCTGGGACAGTTTTTATTCTTTGTATGTCTTTTGAAAACTGTTCCTCAGGTTTTGAAGCCTTCCATGGACTCCTTAGTACAGAATTTGTACTTTTGTCAACTTTTTGTTTTTTTAGGAACTTGGGCTTACATAAATCTTGCAACATTTGTGTTTGAGTAACCCTAATGGATCTCTTTTTTCTGTCTTTTCTATTTTATATCTCTTGTAGGTTATTCTCTTATTTTACAGACATGTTTTACACACTAATTTAAGTAATTTAGATCAGCCAAAGCCTCCCTGACTTTTCAAAGATCCTGTCCCATTAAGAGACTAAGCAAAACCATTAAAGCTCCATGACATTCTTGATGTCCTGTTGAATTAAGCTTATT
This sequence comes from Nannospalax galili, assembly GCF_000622305.1. Taxonomy (NCBI): domain Eukaryota; kingdom Metazoa; phylum Chordata; class Mammalia; order Rodentia; family Spalacidae; genus Nannospalax; species Nannospalax galili. Next base: position 6,414,217 of record NW_008342018.1, on the reverse strand, counting down.
CTTATATCTCTGGTAAACAGTGTTTTATCTGGCCCAGTGAACTGGGCATCATATATTGTTTTTCTCATACCTCGTTCTCTCAGTAATGTCTGTCCCTCTTCTATGGACCTCCAGTCCCTGCTAATCATGGGAGTCTCCATTGGTAATGATCAAGTATCTTTAATGCCTTGCACAAGCCATTCCATTAGGGACTGCTGCCCCGTATTGGCCTAGGTTAAACAGCCTATGTCTCAAGGATGGATGGATGTGATGCTTCTGAAGGACTTAATATTATTTGCTCCCATGTCCCATATCCTCACGAGTCACATGGTGAAGGGATCTTTTATTGCTTGTTTGAAAGTCTGTCCTAGTTCCAACAGCTCCAGTATGGAGTGCTTTCCATACAGTTGGCTACATTATCATTAAGGCTTTTATTAGCACATTGAAACATGATTTTTCTCTCTTTTCGTATTAAGGGATGAATCAGAAGGGCATCTTTAGCTATTTTTATTTCTAGGTCATTTTCTCAATACTATCTATCTTTTTTCCTGGGTTCTTTAACTCCTGGTCCCCTACCCTTAAGCAGGTTAAAATCTCCCATTTTCTTTATCTCTCCCATGTTTTATTTGCAAGTTCTGTGGCTAAGACTGTATTTTCCTCCGTAGGCTTTTTTAGGCTCCCCAGGGGCTGTTGTCTTTGCCTTGGACAACTCTTTTATTATGCACAGAAGCAGCCAAGCCACCTCAACAATGATTTTCCACCCTTTGGATTCCCGTTTTGTTTCCAAGGCTTGTAAAAATTTTCCTAGGCTTTCCACAGTCCTTAAAGAATTTTTATATATACATGGTGGCAGCATCCATCTCTCAAGCAACTGAGCTATTTTGTACCATTTACAGAATGGCAGCCATCTGGGGATTTCTCTACTGAATCTGTCCTTGTGTGTAGGTGGCCTCATTTTAGTTACAAATTTTGCTATCCATTGTATAACCCTTGTGACAGTCTCTAACCCCTTAAGCATATGGGGACTGCCGACACTCTCTCCTGGGCTCTTGCTAGTTTCTCCAGGATTGGTCACATTACAGCACTGGACACCTCTTGGTCCCCATTTACTCCCCTCTGGATTCAGGGATCCGAACCTGACACCCTTTAGCTCAGCTTACCAGATGCTAGAACCACAACACTTTCCAAGGCACAGATGCCCTGCCCTTAACAAAGAAAAGAGAGCTCTCCCTGGGACTCCTTCTAGCTTCTCCCTATTGTTTTTCTCTCCATTGTATTTCTACCTGAACTCCAGCAGTTTTGTTCTCCTTATCCTGCTGATATGCACTCCATATACACCAATTTGTTGCATCAAATTCTCCCCTGAGAGACCCACATGTACTATCTGAGATCCCAGGGCCAAATGGTCCTAACATGAACTGACAAAAGACACAAAACATTCTATTTGGGTTTTTGTCTAGTTTATGACATCCAGGAAAGGGTGACTTGCAAAGGCATAATTGTCTATGTGCTCTGTTTTAACATCTCAGCTAAGCTTTGAGATCTGCTGCCTGCCAGCAGCCCACCAGCTGTCTGCAAACCCACTTCACAAAGATGGCAACTCTCCCCTATTTACCAGTGTCCTCAGTATCTGTCCTTAGACCCCCCTCCCACCTCATGACAGACTGGGTGGGAGGAGTGACTGTGTTGGAGGACATGCCTACCCAACAACCTCCCATGGTACTTTCCATTATCCTCATTCCTGTGGTTACATCAGGTTATATACTCACATCTAGGGATTTGGAGCTAAAAATCCACAAATGAGAGAAAACATGTCCTTTGTTTTTCTGAGTCTTGTGTTACTTTACATAGTATAACAATTTCTAGTTCAATCCATTTACTTGAAAAGTTAATGATTTTTTTTACTTTTCTTTCAAATAGAACTCTAGTGTGTAAATATATCACATTTCCATTGTCCATTCATCAGCTGAGAGACATATAGGGTGTTTCCATTTCTTGTTTATTGTGAAATGAGCAACAATAAATCTGATTGTACAAGTATTTATTCAGTAGTATGAGTCATTTGGGTATATGCCAAGGAGTGTTATTACAGGATCATATGGTAGATTTGTTTATACTTTTTGAAGATTTCTCTATACAGATTTCTACAGTGGATTGCACCATTTTGCAATCCCACCATCAGTAAATGAGGATTCCCCTTTCCATGCATCCAGACCCACGTTTGATATCATTTGTTCTCTTGATCTTAGCCATTCTGAATTGGGTTAGATGAAATCTGAAAGTAGTTTTGATTTGCATTTACTTAATTACTAAGGGTATTGCTTAGTAAACTGCTTCTTAGTCATTTTTATTTCTTTTGAGTGATTTCTGTTCAGATCTATAGACCTTTATTTAATTGAGTCATTTGTTTTCTCGTTTCCTTCTTTTGTGAGTTCTTCATATATTCTGGATGTTAATCCTCCGTCAGATGTGTAGCTGGTGAAGATTTTCTCCCACCCTGTGGGCTTCCTCTTCACTTGATTGGTTGTTTCCATTACCATACAGAAGCTTTTTTAGCTTTAAGAAGTTCCATTTATTGATTGTTGACCCTAATACCCAAGGGATTGATGTCTGATATAGAAAGTTCTTTCTGCATTTATATCTTGCAGGGTACTGCCTATGTTTTATTCTAACAGTTTCAGTGTTTGGGCTTCATATTAAGGTCTTTGAACAATTTGAAGTTGATTTTTGGGCAGTGTGATAGGTATTATTCTAATTTCATTGTACACATGGAGATACAATTTGCTAGCTACATTTGTTGAAGTTGCTGTCTTTCCTGTAGTGTGTTCTGGCACCTCTGTCAAATATCAGGTGGCTTAAATTGTACATACTCATGTTTGTGTCTTCTGTTTTGTTCCACTGATCTGCATGTCTGTTTATGTATCAGTAATATACTGTTTTATGGCTATAGTTCTGTTTCAAATCTGGTATAGTAATCCCCCTATTATTGCTCTTTATTTTCAGGATTGCTTTGGCTATCTGGTGTCTTTTGTGTTTCCATATGAATTTTAGGATAGATTTTCCTATGTCTCTGAAGACTGTCACAGGGATTTTCATAGGAATTTCACCATTATCTGTAAATTTCTTTTGGTAGGATAGTCATTTGCACAAGAATAAGTCTATCAATCCATTAGCATGGGAGGTTTTTCCATCTCTTTGTGTCTTCCTCAATCTCTTTCTTCAAAGATTATAAAATGTTTTTTGAAGAGTTCTTTAATATTTATGTTTAGGTTTTTCCATAGATTTTTTTGAGGCTATTGTGAATTGGAGTGTTTCCCTGAACTCTTTTCCTGGTTGCTTAGTTGTATATAGAAAGAATACCAATTTTTGTAAATTGATTTTGTGTCCTGCTTTTGTGCTGAATATGTTGATCATTTCTAGAAATTTTCCTATAGATTTTTTGGGATTTCTTATGTATAATGTTATGCACAAATAGGAATAATTTGACCTCTTCTCTTCCAATTACTTCCTCTTTAATTTCCTTCTCTTTGTCTTATTGCTTTAGCTAGATTATTCTTTTAGCAAGACAATGATGGGTAAAACTTATGTTTCACATTACAAATACCATTGGAGTTTATTATATAATAAATTACTTTCAACAGCATTCCTCTCTTTAGTAGGGGTGTGTATATTCTTGTCCTACTCTTGACATCTGTACAACTTCCAACCTCCATCTCTTTATTTTATTACTTTCAGTTTGAAAGCCATAGTTAAATAAATGTTGTTGCGAAGTATTTCATAGGACTACCCTGTGAGTCAGTCATGCAGTCATCTTCCTGAGCTCAGCTATGTCTGCTTGCAAAGATCATTATACCTGTCCTTGTTGATTGTTGATGCCCCCACAAAGAGGGTCAGAGAAAGTCATGGAGTGTTTCCCTGAACACACAGCCATATCTCCCAATATATGGTAGTGGGCAAGTCTGTGATCTAAGGGAGAGCTAGTGTTAATGTGTGTATGCTGGGGAAGAATAAGAGAGGGGTTCTCTATTTCTGTGGCTTTGAGGAAGTCCTCATCCATGCTGGCCAAACTCAGAAAATAGGTGTTTGTGAGCACTTAACCCTAAGTGACACATCTTTAGTGAAACCTCCAGACATAGGATGACTATATCTCTTAACTCTCACCAGAGAAGCTTCTTTAAGCAGCAGATGGTGACTGACACAGAAACCCACAATTGGCCAAAGTGAAGAGAACAAGAGGTCACACAGTGATTAGGACACCTAAGGTTAGGACACCTATTTCAAACCTCTGCCTCCCTAGGCTCAGGAATCTTTGCAGAAGAGGAGACAGAAAGGTTGTTAGAGACAGAAGGGGTGGATAACTGTAAGGAAACAAAGTCAGCTGGTCAGTTACTCATATGAACTCACAGCAATGGTGACAGCATACACAAATCCTATACAAGCTCAAACAAGACAAAATCCCAGCATAGACATGAAAAAACGGGTAAGAAATCATAACCCAACCTAAGGAACTTTAGGCATTTGCTGGCACACCAGACTATCTGCAGCATCCCTCTGACCTATATTTTCAATCATATAAAAACACATTAACAGGCACTAAGTTCCATTTAGTCCCTCACCAATATTTTTTCACTTTTCCTCCTCCCTGAGTAGAATGTTCAAATACTTTGGTCTTTGGTTGTCTGGTTCCTATATCATGAAGACTTGGATAATTCCTATTCAAACGTCTCCTTCCCTGGCCTGAATTTTGTGTACCTTTCTTTTATCTAGCTTAGAATATACTGTAATTATGGATACAAAAACTGAAGGTAATATTAATAGTGGGAAAGGCATTGCATCATTTCTGAATCCATAAACATTTTGACCCCTTTGCAGGCATAGAAACTATGCTTCTAATTGTTAACTATTTTATTTCAGACATTATTCCTGGGCAAATAAAACTATCATATTTGCTGTGAGTCAAGAAGTCTATGAAATAACATGATTATCTTTTTTTAATTAAAAAGCAATGATGTGTGCATTTAATTATTTTGGTTAATCAAAAAAATTCTTAGAAATGTGGATGTGTTTATCAGTTCAATGCTAGTACTGTTCCAGACTTTCATTATTTGATGAAGTCACTGACTTTTCAATGTAGTCAGTGTGCTTATTTTGCTTATCTATAATTGCTTTATAGTATAATTATATGTTCTCCATCAATGCTTAAGGACTTTACACATGAATTTATATTAAATTAAATGTATTTTGCTATAATATATCATTATCATCACCATCATAAATGGACAATTAAAGCTATTAAATCTAATGATTGTTTGCTAATTAATGTGTCATAAGCATTAGGCTAAGTATTTTTACATTTTTTCTCATCTAGTATTTTTCTTTAACCACAAACCAATGTATTAGACTTCATTTCTTTTTATCAATAAGTAAACAGATTTTGTAACAGAAGTTGAGGAGTAGGTTGAAGTCAACATGTGTTCCACAAATAGGATGAAATGTAAACTGGAACCAGGTCATACCAACTCCTATCTATTTCACTGAATAAGCATCTCTATTGTATCCAAATTGTAACCCTAATTCTTTAAGTTGTGTTATACAGGAAAAGAGTTTTAAAGCAACCACCTATGTGTCAACAGACCTTTACAGATTTCAACATGCATTGACAAATGTTGCCGCTTCACAAGTCTTGTCTCCATTCAGCAATTAGTAAAATACAAGCTCAACCGCCTGTCATAAGTGGTCCAGGTCACAGGTGATCACCTCCTTTCCTACTAGTAGACAGTGAAGATTCTCTCCCTACTCTTCCTGCTTCTTCAGAAAACAGTAAACATCTTTAAGGTTCTTTGAATTATTACTTCTTTTTGTCTTTGAGATGTGCTCTAACTTTGTATTTTCAAAGAAAAGTTTTCTTTCTCCTAGTAATCAGGGACTTGTTCACATAGTCATACTTAGCTCACATAGTCAACATCATTCCCCAGCACCTCATTCATCTTACTGACTCCTTAGAAACCATTCCTTTGTGCTTTTTGCTGTGCTCTTTATAGAATGTTATACTTGCCTCTTATGATATCAATTATTCATTTTATGTATAATGCAGCAAGGTAAGACTAAAATACAGATTTAATAACTTGACAAAATAAATCTATTCACAAAAATTGGTGATTAAATTAGTTTTCTACTTTATAGATTATTGAATGCAGTTTTTAAAAAATTATTGAATTTTTGTGTATTTCAAACAGAACATCTGAATCAATCTTAATAATCTTTATATCATCTTCCCCACATGAACCTTCCCATATCCCTCCTTTGTAATTCATACATTCTATTATTTGTCTTAAGGCCTTTTGTCTCAAATTAGTGTCCCCAGACCTTCTTCAGTGCAGTGCAAGTTCATCTACTGAGGTCTAGTCAGCCTATCTAGAGTCCTTCGCTTAGGAAGATCAACTCTTCCTCACACAGCAGTAATCAGTTGCCAATATTTCTTCAACTAAGATTGGGGTCTGCTGTCCATTTCCCCAGTTCTGTGCTGGGGTTTTGACAACTTGAATTTTCATGGGTCTTGTGCAGGCTGACACCATTTCTGTAGGTTAATATGAGCAGGGTCCCAGGAACTCGTAGGATTCTATATCCATATGGTCATGTATCTCCTCCCTGGCTTTTACAATCTTTCTGCCCCCTCCTCTGAAAATGGCCCCTTAACCCTATGTGGGTGAAGTTTAATATAGGAGTCCTGTCCAAGGACCAGCATTCTGTAGACTAATTATAATATAATATAATTACATAATATAATATAATATAATATAATATAATATAACCATTTTGTCTTTTATATAATTATGCTATATGAAGACTTTGTGGTTACATGCTATTTTAAACTAGTAACTCATAAATTAATTAATTTCATGAGTTTGGCATGATGGACAAATGTTGGCTGTAGCTGTATGGGCTCCAGTGGGGGGATATGGGAGGTTGCCAGTGGTGGGGAGGGGAGGCTATGGAAGGGTGCCAGTGGGGACACAGGTATAAAGATGATTAATATTGTTTGAGCTGTTCTGTATGAAATACACAAAAAAATCAATAAAAAGATGCCTTAGCATTTAAAAAGTGAAAATAAAGAAATGTTCTCACAGCAGATTACTTAGTAAAGTGCTTGCTGTTTAACAATGAGGACCTACATTTGAATGCCCAGAACCCATATAAAAAAACCTTCTCCTTTGTAACCTAACTGTGAGGAGGGGGAAGGGAGCAGGTGCATCTCTTGAGCTCCCTTGCCAGCTGGTCTAGACAATTAGTGAACACCAGGTTCAATGAGAGATCCTGTCTCTAAATATATGGTAAAAGACAAAGACAGAAGAAAGCACTCAATG
>NW_008342018.1:6398472-6406853 GCF_000622305.1 Nannospalax galili | reverse complement strand
CACACACACACACACACACACACACACACACACACATACACACAGGCACACTTAACACATGGGTGCATATATAGACATGTGCAGATATACTAAGAAATATGATATATTTATTTTTGAAACTCAAAATTGTACTGCCTATTACTGAAGTCTGAATTCCATAAATTCTACTAACACTTTTTAAAGCGTATTAACATAAAAATATATAAATCTGGAAAAGTTATATAACAATATTAATATGGACATAATTATAATCTGGTACTTTATCAGCTTTTTCTCAATATTATGAATAATGAATTGAATTTGATATACATTTGAAATTAGGTGATTTTATTAGCATATATTCATTGTACATAGGGGTGGATATCATAAAGACATTTTAATACAGGTGTAGCATGTATTTTATTCATACTCAACCCCATCCTCTCCTTCACTGTTCCTCCTCCCACACCCCGTTATTCCATTTCCCACACTCTCAGCTTTTTCATTTTATACATAAGATATATATATATCCTCTGAGTTTGATTGTTTTGTTTTCTATGCCTGTCTCAAATTGCATTCACTTTCCAGCAAATGTCAGAATGATTTTTATTTATGGCTGGATAAAACACTATCATAAATGTATTTTCTTTATCTATTCACCTATCAGTGGATACTTGTGAGAATTCTGCACCTTGGTTCTTGTAAACAGTGTTGAAGTAAACACAATTAGACTTTTCTCTTTGAATCTTTCAGATTTATATCCAGAAGTGGTATGGCTGGGTCATATGGTAGATTTTCTTTTTCAAATTTTAAGGAATTTCTTTGATGATTTCCAAAATTGCTGGACTAATTTTCTTCCATACAGTCATATATAAACTTCTTTACTTCCCAAGCTGTCTCACCAACATTTTATTTTATTGTTTTTCTTTTTATTTTAAGGCTTTAAACAGCACACACATATTTTACAGTTCTCAAGGTCAGAAATTTACAGTCAGTATAACTGGACCCAAACCAAGGTGCCTGCAGGGCTTTGTTCTTTTCTAGGGTTTCAGGGGAGAACCAGGGCCATTGATTTTCCAGCCCCTGGAGACCTCTGAATTCCTGGGTCAATGTTTCCCTCCCTGTTCCATAATCAATTTTTTTTTTCTGCCAGATGTTTCTATGTCCTTATTTTGAGGCCTCTTGTTACACTGGGCAGACATATGTAATTCAGGATAATATCCCACTGTAAGAGTTCTTAATTTATTCACATTTTCTAAGCCCCAGTCCTCTGTGAACTGATATATCTCAAGCTTAGGGACTTGGTGTGGACATAATTGCAGGGGTGTTATTAGCATACCTTTCACCCCTTGCTTCACTGGGCTTTTACACAGTTATTATCTAAATATTAAGGTGAGAATGGCTTAAATTTTCTTTAACTTTTTAAAATTCATTGATAGGGAAGTGATTTAATATAGGGGGAAATATGATTATATGCTAATTCATTGTTTTATATCAAGATTTTTCAATTTGTAATTCATAAAAAGATTAAAAAAAAACCATGACCATGAACTGGAAGCAGTGTGGTGCTGTTTTCCATGTCTATTATCTTTCTGTTAAAAAATATTTAATTAACAAAAGTTGAGGATACCTAAGAAAATGTATTAAGAACATTTGAAAATATTACAGTTAAAAATAGCTCAGATCTTTCCAATGTGAACATCTGATTTATTATATTTAAATTTATTTTATTTTTGAGTATTTTATAAATGAGCACTATATATTATTTCTGCCCCTCTTTTCCTCCTTCTCTCCACATACAGAAATTGTATGTGTACCTGTGTACTTCCTACTGAGTCCATTTAGTTTTGCTCACTTGTACATTTGTTGCTAAAAATTAATCTGGGAGGTGTAAACTATATCTGGCCACCTCCTCCCTTGGTCCCTACAACAAAGTGAAGTACAACTTCACCAAACTGCAGTTTGAAAAACCAGTGATTCTATTGGGCTTACTTACAGAGCAGTGGATGAGGGCTTACTTACAGAAGTGTGGCTGTTTCCCTTCTAAGGCCACACCAGAAAGTCTCCATCCAAGCAAGGATCCTGACTTTCCAGCAGCAGTAGGAAATGGTGAGACACACCCCATGGCTTCCTCCACGTACCCTTAGTCCTTCCCTCTCATGTAAGTAGGACCAACTGGTTCCTTGGGAGGTGTGGCTGACTTCTCCTGCCCTTTTCTTGCAGAGTGTAAACAGTCAACAAGTTTTGTTATGATCCAAGGCAATCAAGTGCAATGAAGCTTGGGAAGAAGGCATCTGTCCATGACTTGCCAGTCAGAGAACAGTCGTATGAAACACTCCATCCCTTCCTCCAGCTCTTACATTATTTCTGTCATCCTCTTCCACAAGAGTCCCTGAGTCTTGGAGGGAGTGATATAGTTGTAAGACAATCTTCCTTCCAGTGTGGTGAGATACTGAACTCTTGGGCCTTTTCATCATCTATTTCTAAGACATGGCTGCTGGCCCATCCCAGGTGTAGTCCCCCTACTATAAAAACACAAATGAAACAAGCAGGGAAGTCTAAATGAACACTGAATACTGTAATAACCTAACCTATGGGTTTAAACACAAATGATTGGAAGGTACCTTAGCAGGTATATCACATTCATCTAACAAAGCAATTGTAGTGGTTTCCCACCGAAGCTTATGACTCCTCCTGCCACTAGAGGTTGGCCTGGCTTGCAGTACCAGATGTGTGTTCCTGCCCAAGGAGCACACCTTAAATTCAATTGGAAATTTGTCAGTTGTACATAGGCTAGTCTCACCATTATTAACACCAGCAGGTACATCTGGTTTGGCAAGTCATTAGTGTAGCATGTGGGGCACATCATTAAGCAGAACTTTCAGGACTGTTCTTCCTTAGTGATTATGTTTAGCACCTCCTGGTGCTATGACCACCAGCCATCTGGTGGCAGGGAGTTTCCAGCTTAGTCCCAGACTGATTTCTCCCTTTCTCATGCTGACATCATGTAGTGTCGGCAATAGGGTCTTCTGGTGTGCAACCAACATTAGTGGCAATCGCTGTTATAGTTTTGGGGACCTCCGATGTCTCCCTTGGCCACCAGCTCATAGGGAGACAAACCTAACCCCTGGTACTGGAATTTTCATTAACAATTGTACAGTTTGGGAGAACTTCTATTTTTATTTTCATGGGATATCTGTTTACTCTTTGGCATCTATAGGCACAGGTTATTGTAGACTTTTTTCCAACCATCCTGGTGGATATCACTTGAGCCTTACCCAACCATAAAACTCCCAAGAATTTCACAACTATACCTGACCTTTATACCACCTGTGAATTTATTTTCCATCCGTATTTCTTCAAGTGTATTTGATATCTCTCAAATGGGTTCCACATCTGCAAAATACTCAGAAGTTACTCAGAAGTTACTGAATCAAACATAAAGTCTAACACAATATGGAAAAACATCCATTTGTATTAGTTTCTCAAAATCCATGTTAGGTACAATAGCTTGGATAAGAGGTGTTAATTTAGTTAGTACTTTACTATCTTTAGTCATTTTCTTGGAGCCATTTGGTATCATGGAGTATCCAGTTCATCTGCCTGTATGCCCAGTTATTATTTGTTAAATGAGAATGGTTAGTACGTGGTGTCAGCAGAATTCAATCAGGTTGCCTGTGGGACTGAATTTCTTTGCAGGCTTTACAGGAGTCAGTGCTCCTTTAGGAGCCAAGCTCTCAGCATGGGGTTGTATGCCCTAATACTTTTCACTTGACCAGATCCTGTTGTCCACATGTCTTAGCTATTAGATTAACTATTTTTCCTTTATGGATAGAATGTCTGAGTCTCGATAATGATCATACCAACACTTAACCTTTTTACTGGGTCTTGTGATTGTGAAACATTTGGAATGTATCAGAGATATTTGTTGTTGATTTGAATTGGTTTTGTTCTTTCCTCATTATTGCTGCTGTTTTGTTTTGTGTTTTTAAATCAAGAGATTGTACATATTGCAGTAGGTACCCATCTCATGATGCTGTTAGGAGAAAGGCTATGCATCTTTCCTAGCACTTCTGCAAGTTGGTGGTGGTATTGTGGTGTGGACAGTGATGCATATACCTAAAGCTGAAAATCAAAGTAGTTCAGAACCATTTTTAATACTGGTTAATGATGAGAGCTGCTATTTGTAAAGCATCAAAGATAGAGCTAGACTCTGAATTTGTTTTCCCTTTTTTGATAACAATTAGCTCAGCTACCTATAAAAGTTAACAATATCTAATCAAATAGATATGCTATAAGGACATTTACTTGGTATTAATTTTCATCTAAGTAGAAATACAAGAAGAGTATCGCCTCACTTCAAAATGTAGAAAGGAGGGGTGAGCTGGCACAGTAAGATAAAGGTGTCAAGTCTGACAGCATGAGTTAAATCCCCCAGTTCCTAAAAATTGTCCTCTGACCTGCACACACATACGTGTAAGTATGCACACATATATGTGCATACACATAATATACAAATAAATGTAGAAATTTTGAAATAACATGGAGATAGGAATATTCCCAAAAATATTTACCTGGTTATGAGGCCAAGCTATCATTATTTTATATTAATTGCATGATCTTTCAAGTCAAAATAGCTATGTTCAAAGTCTAATTTCAATGCACTTAATCTCTTAATTTTTCATATACTGCTCAGATCAGTGCTTTATGATCTTGTAAGCATAGGCAATTATATCATCTGTGCGGCAGAGTGATTGGGAGAGTTAAGTAGATATGGAAGAGGCACTCAGAACGCTCTCTGGTGCATAATTTGTTCTCAAAGGGCATAGACTTCATGGTGATAGTACTTTTTTTCTAGTCATATTTGCCTCAATTCCAAGAAAATAACTCATTCCCCTAATACAGATGTTTACTCTAAAGAATCCAGAGGTTCCCTGCCTCCTTATTATGAAAAAAATGGAAGACAGCTTTACAGGAACTAAAAATCTTCTAGAGTCCTGTTCAGGGGACTCAAGGGCACACCTCCCCATGGCAGTGATGATAGTATCTGAGTAGTTTTTTGTGCCACCAACTGGAGTGCCTGAGCTTCACTCAGGTGTCTTTCTGTCCAGTAAACCAATACCACCATGACATGAGCTAAGTCATGATGGATATAGGGAAAGAATTATCACAGGCAAGGTACTCCAGGAAACATTCTAGGCAGTGTACATAGTCAGTGAAAGATGTTGAGTATACCCCTTTCAAAATTGAAGAATCATGAGCTGGAGAGATAATTCAGTCACTAAAGATCTTTATTCCCAACCATGAGGACCTGACTTTGATTTCCAAAACCAGCACCATTATATGTGGCACATACCACTTACTCTAGTGATGTTAAGATGCACTTAGGCGAATCCCTGAGTTTAGCTGGCTAGCCAGTCTAGTCTAATTGGTAAAGTTAGAACAATGGGGACTCCAACTCAAAAATCAAGGTGGATGGTGTCTGAGGAACAACAGTCAAGATTTTGTTCTGGAATCACACAAATATACATCAACACACACACACATTCATAAAATTGAAGAATAAATTTAATTATTTTCAATTTATTCTGTTAACGAGAGAAAGAACATGTGTGTTACTTTATATGTGCCAAATTCTAGAGCGTTGCTCCCTTGCAAACCATTCTATTTATCAATTATTTAAGGTAACAAGGACTCAGCCTCCCTTCAAAGAGTGCTCCATATGTCCATTATCCAGGATGCAATTCCACAGTCCATCCTCCCTCTCTGAATCCTAATTATCAATATCCAGTCAAATAAATCTTGATTCAAGACCTAACCCATATGAGTCTAACCATAGTATCATTGTGAAAACTAAGTTTTAGTAAGTCTGCCCAATTGAATATTCATACTGAATTGAAGAGATTGAGAATAAAGATACATGCCTTATTAAGATAGAAAAAATGCTCCAGTAACAAAAATCAACTTTCCCTCCCCCATCAGTAACATATGTGACATAATGCATTAAATCCAGTGGTGGGGAGGTATTGGGGGAGTTATGGATGGGGGGAGGGTGTCTAAATATGATTAAGATTTATTATATGGAATGCACAAAAATTCAGTTAAAGCACGTATTTAAAACAAAAGAAAAATAAAATACAGACCAGGCTAGGACAATTCTTGAGCAGACAAAACAGCTACGTTTTAAAAAGAGACATAGCCTAGATTTGGATCATTGATTGATTTTCTCCCTTAGCAGCTTAAATAGTGTCCTTTCAAACTAGGAGAGATAGTCTTAAGGAAGACAACTTCCATGACAGTTCCAAGTCCAGTCCTCCAAGCCCTGTATCCGAAGTATATCCTGTCTTCAGCAATAGGGTCTTGCAATCTTTCTACCTTCTCTTTCACCATTGTCCCCGAGACATGGGTGGGTGAGGTTTAATTAGGAGTCCTATCCAGGGACATACACTGCAGTCTCTTATTCTCTACACTTTGGCCAGTTGCAGTCTTTGAGGGATAAACTAGTATTCTCTCTACCCCCTGTTCCACTATGTTCCATGAACCTTAGGTGTAAAAGTTCCCCTGTAGATGTGCACAGAGGGCTGGGCATCTCACAAACACTTATTTTCTGTGTATGACCAGTTGTGGAACTCTATATTAGTCTCCATCTGTTGAAAAAAGAAGCTTCTTTGATGAGTGGTGAATGGTGTACTTGGAATATAAGGATAAATATTTAATATAAGGGTAAATAAATATAAAATAAGGATAAATAAATATAAACATAAGAATAAATATAGATATAAGGATAAATAAATATTTAATATAAGGATAAATATTTAGCATGCAGTAATAAATTTCATCGTTCTAGGGATATGACAGAGATAGGGTTTTCTCTAGGATCTATGACCTCTCCAGTTATGTGTATTTGAATATGTTTACAATGCCACTGATGAGGTCTCTCCCATTGAGAGTGCTTTACGGTCAATTAGATAGTAGTTGATTACTTCCAAGATAAAAGTGCCACACTACTGTGCCCCATGGTGCATGAACATAAGGAAACAGAGTCTTCCAGGTTCACGGGAACTTGCTCATATGAACTTGCAGCAAGGGTGACAACATGCACGAGACCCATCAGACTCAATCAGACAAAAACTCAGTGCAGAACTGGAGGAGTAGGCAGTGGACCTCAGCCTTAGCTTTGGAACTGCTGAGAGCTGATTACTGCTGGGTGAGGGAACAAGTATGATACTAGATAGGTTAATTAGGCTTCAGTGAATCAACTTGCACTGAGGGACATCTGGTCACAAAAGCATGGCTTGATAGGCCTTAACATATATGACAGAACACATGAAATCCAGTGGGGATGAGGGGGTGCAGATGAGGGAAGGGATCTAAATATGATTAAGAGGTATTGTATGAAATTCACAAAAAAATCAATAAAAATATACATTGAGGAAAAAAATAGACCCACCTTTGCAGACTGCAGGTATAAATGCAACATACGTTGTGTCATTTCTGACAAATTCCCAGGATTTCAGCCAGTCACATGGCACAACAAGATAAACTTCAAAGGGCATGCCGCCCTGAAAACACCCAGTCTCTTCTAATAAGCGAAAAGTTGTAACCATGAGCAGTCAAGGAATTGCTTTGTGTTGTTTCCCTGTTCCCTCTAGAATACATGCCTCTAAAACTGAATTTTCAGAGCCCTTTTGCTGCAAAGTTTCTCCGTTTCTTTTTCTTGAATTTTGCATTTTCTTATAATTTTTCTCTTAATAGTCAAACTAAATATCCTGTAAAATCTGACCCTGATGAACAAGAATAACAGTACTCCATCCAATCCTTACTCACAAGAGTATGGGAAGAAACAGGTGGAGCCAGGAGAGAAGCTGATGGACAGGCAAGCATACCTGAAGCTCTCTGTCATCTCAAATCTCTTCACAGGCGGGGTGGTTCCTTGTCTCCTCTAAGCACAGGCCAGGAGGTCTTTGAGCACTGAGGTACTACTCACAAAACTTCTGCCCCATGTTTCTTGGTGAGTCTCTATCCTCTAACCTGGGCAGGGGTAATAAATCCTGTGCTCAGAAAATGAGCATATTTAATATAATATAGGGCTGGAGTGATAGTTCAGTGCTTTAGAGAATATACTTTTCTTTCAGATGACCTGAGTTCAGCTACCACATGCCGCTCAAACACCAAGAGATCTGATGCCCTCTTTCTGGTGTTATATCTGCATTCACATGCACAAATCCCCACAGACACACATACACATACATGTCAGTAAAAATAAAATATTCTAAACAAATAATATTTAATAAAACAAAGTGATTTTCCTTTGGTCATTGTGATAACTTTTTAATTTATGAAGGATTAATTTCTGTTACTCCTGTAAGAATGCAATATATCCCCTTTTCAATAATTTACTT
>NW_008342018.1:6383096-6398445 GCF_000622305.1 Nannospalax galili | reverse complement strand
TTAAATATTTATTTTAAATAAACAAAAGTGTCTTTAAAGATAATATAGTCTAAATGAGTTAATAAAAATGTTTAATTAAATTTTACATCTCAATATGAAGAAAATTGGTTTGAAATGATGCTTTTGCTTATTTTATAACTTGTGGTGTGAAGACATTTTAATTCTAAACTAAAATGTTATCTTAGATAAACTAATCTTATTGTGCAAAATCTTAAATGTAATAATCAACCTTAAAGTAATAAATCACTCTCTTAAAGAATAAAAGATAAATAATTGAATTTGTATCTATAGCAAAGAAACTTGGAGTAATAAACTAATTTGAAAAGTGGACTTTCCTCTAAACATATATGTAAGCTTGCATTAATAAGCAAAGTAGAAGGCAAACATAAAGTGATGAAGAGAGAATCCAAGGCATGGAAAGAGTAAAGGATATTATACATGATGATGCTCAGATCAATGCCTGCCTGCAGCCAGGGCTCCTCTTCACTAAGACTTCATCTTCTGCTCTATTTTCCAAAGCATACAATGACTGTTTATTCTTATGATTATGGTAAGGAAAATACTGAGGGGAGGAAGTATTATAATTCTCTAAATGTGTCTGTATATGTATTTTTGTTTTCTGCCCTTTTTCTTCTTTGGGGAGTTTGTTTGGTTTTATTTTATTTAGTTAGTTAGATATTTCAGACAGGTTCTCACTATGTAACACTGGCTGGCCTGGAACTCACTATGTAGACCAGGCTGGCCTTGATCTCACAGAGATCTGCCAGCCTCTCCCTCCAACACACTTTGATTAAAGTTGTGTGCCACCATGCCCAGCTTTCTAGACGTATTTCATGTGTGGTTACATACTAGTATTCTGTGTTTACAGAGCAAATAGGTGGTTGTATTTATCCAAAGAAAACAACATATGAATCTTGCAAATCACACCTAACATATTTTTATGGAAGCATTGCAGTATTTTTTGAGAAAGCCTTTCTGGACTCTATTTGCTCTACAGTTCTGTTCACTGGTGCATCATAGCTATCTATCTAAGGACACACTAAATGATGTTCTTAGAACTACAGGAAATGTTGAGGTAGAATGTTTAAAAAGATGGGCTTTTTTTGCTTTACATGTGAAAAGCAAATGTGACTGAGTACCTCACAAATTAATGTGGTTTCTTGTGTACAGTAGTCAATCCTAACTACAGTTAGTACAGTTAGGACAAGTGAAATGGTTCAGCAGGAAGTGGTGCTGATTGAGTAAGCCTCACGGCCACAACCAGCATGAAGGTGGATGGCGAACATGGAATCCACAGAGCTGTTCTTTGCCAGCCACATGTGCGCTGTGCTGTGTGCATACCAGGGCACACACACCAGTAATAATAAATAAATAAAATTTAATTTCTTAAAAATACTTTTAAATGAAAATAAAGCTAAGTTTTTAAGATAAGCAAATAGTTTGTTCCAGCTTGTTGAAAATCTATGAAAATTGACACAATTTTTTATGTATGAAATTAGTTTTCTACTTTTAGCTCAAAATAAGTGCATAACATCTTGCCAAAATAAAACTAAAGATGAACATTTTAAAAAATGGAGGCAGCACATTTTTCCTTCCCTGGAGAGACCAGTGAGGCAGACACTGTGAGGCGGCTTGTTTTTCTTCCTCAGGACTAGTCCAGACAAACAAATAAAAAATATCTCCCCAATTTTTCCTCCACTGTCAGCTGTATCTACCAAGGCTGTGCCTCATAAGATAAAACCCGAAACTCTCCCACTTTAAATGCAACAAGGAAGGTGGAATCTGAAAAGTTAGGAAACCTTTAACCTGTTCGTATAAAATTCTTCCTAATGAGATTCAGCAAGGATGACAGCCCTCCACAGCATAGCTGAGGTTTTGCAGTGTGTCTTGGGTGCATGAGCACCTTGGGGGAATTTATCCCCTCAGTCTCTCGGGTGCTGGGCCCACATTTTACCACAGGGACATCTTAAATTTTGATTTTAGTTTCAGCAGATTCTTCAGACTCATCTGACCAATGCCATAGACAATGTACTCATTATGCAGTAGTCAGGTTTAATTAACACCTGATGGGATCCCAGTCCCCAGTGGAACCTGTACATCCTCCAGAGTGATCTAGCAGCAGAGTCAAGGGTGGTTTTGCCCAAATCTTTGACACTGTGCTTGCCTTTGGGTGAGTTGCTGATATGCAAAGCATATCATACAGGCATCATATATGTTTCCAAGGGCAGCATCTCCCAACTGTATTAGGCCAATGTGGTCTCCTTGAGATGTGTAGCAGTAGGTGGCACTCTTGGATACCATGTCAGCAATATAGATTCCTTTCCCAAACATGTAGCCTGTCACAGGAGCAGACCCTGGGACAAGATGCTGACAAAGTAGGTGGTCCTGGACCCATGCCATAACAACTTCAGTTTGTGAAGCTGCATGAAGGGTTCGTAGAGCTTGCTCTCTCCCTCCCACTCTGTCTTAAAGCTATCTATCACTTCCAGGTCACAGGTATTGTATGTGGTTGTGTGAGTGTCCTTAATATAATTCCTGATGACTTAAACTTCTTCAGAGTCTTTGTCAACCTACCTTAATGTCAGTTTTGGGCTTTTTGTAGCCGACATCGATGGGGTCCTTACTGGTGTCATCAGACCAATACCTGAGAAGACTATAGGCCACTTCGATGTCTAACAGGTTGTCCAAGATTTTCACTTTGGCCTGCTCACTACCTGCATTATTCATGAATGGGGGCTTCTTTATTTCAAAGTCATGCGGGATCAGTGTAGAAGCAATTGGAGAGATCCTGGATCTGGGAGTCACTGCTGCTCTGGGACACTGTCTGCTGAACCTTGCTGAAGATGGACTAGGCAACCTAGATCTATCTTTTGCTCAGCTTCCCTAAGGGCATCATTTGAAGGTCAAGCTCATATTCCACCAGTACTTTCTTCATGCTTTCCACATTGAAGGTCATCCCAAGGAGCTCCTCCACTGGATTGGGGGGCTTGGACTTGGAATCAAGCTTTACCATCAGCTTCATCACTGCCTCTTCATCCTGACCATAGTCAATCTCCAGAGAGTAGAACTTCTGGGGATACTTTGTGAAGTTTTTAGAGTGCAAGGCATTTCTGGTTTTCCTTCATATAACGTCATGAAGTCTTCAATGGCACCCTCCTTGGGTGGCATCTGCTCCAGTTTGCTATGGCTAATCGTTGCTGAAGCAGCATGGCTCCGTTCTGGGAGTTTACCAACTGTCAGGATCTTCATATTGGACAGTGGCTTATCTGCTGGGGCAGAGGAGCTCATAGCTATGGGTGCTGAGGCTGCAGAGTGGGAAGGGGGCACCGTCGCTGGGGCACTGGTCTCCTGGGATGGGAATATCTGGGTTTTTTTTTTAACCTTTAGTTTCTTGAGGTAAGTGATGTCTCGAAATTGCTTTGGGGTCACCCACTCCTTCCCATTGGGAGTCTGTGTCATCATGCACTTGCTCCAGGCAGTGCTGTCCCCAGTGAAGTAGTAAGCATCACTCTTGAAGACAAGCTGCCCTGAGCATTCGTCACAGCAGGAGAGCCCCAGATACCATGCCATCAGTGAGGAGGTCCAACATCGAAGACTCTCCAGACTGCACTTGCTACTGGTTGAAGATGAGAAGCTCCTTCAGGTTGCTGGTGGAGCACGCCTTCCGCAGCTCATCCTTGATGCTCTCAATCAGCTAGGACTGGACCTTAAGGCCCTTTTCTAGCTTGCTGCCTTGTCTTTTTCTGTTTTAGACTTCTTGGCCACCTCGACTATTCCATATACCTTATCACCTTTTCTCTTTTCTTGGCTCTTGATGCCTGGGAGCTGCTTCAGAATGTCTTTGCCTTCTGCAGAGAGAAGACTGAAGCCCTTGAGCTGGTTGGTATCATACTCAGGCTGGAAGCGTAGCTCCTCCCGGTTCTTGACAAAGCAGTTTGAATGGTACCAGCCATCGACCATGCCCGGTTGTGGCTTCTCTGGGTCCAGCATCATCTTGAACAGGTGCACCTGGCCATTTTCTGTTTTACCCATACAGCCCTTGCACTTGTGCTTAGGTTGGATTTGGTGCGCTCTGCCCCAGATTCGCTCAGTGTCTTCTCTGCCTTGCTTCCAGTTCCAATCCGGCCTTTGCCTGCCACTCCTCCAGCCTCCTCAGTCTCCTTGACCTTCTGCTGGTTGTTCCACTGCAGTTCAGAACACTCGTCTACTTTGATATCAGGGTGACAGATGGAGTGGCCCACTTTCCAGAAGCGTAAGTGGGACCAGTGTGGGACCTTCCCCTCGAACATGGGCTGCTGCAACAGATGACCATACAGAGTGAGACCTTGGAGATATTCTCGCTGCATTTCTTGCAAGAGGTCACCTGCTCTTGCCATACTCCACTCAGTAAAGCTTATCTGAGGCCTCCACCATCATAGCACTGGTGCCACAGGAGCAGCCAGTCGCTGCCGTTGATTGTTCTGCTAACGTGCTGGTTTCCAGCCATAGAATTTTTTAATGATAAAGTTCCTCTCAGTGGATTCTTAGTCCCCTTATAAGATTCCTTATAGATTTGTAGGGGCATTTCCTAGAACACTTTATTAATTTCCTTTTTCACATACATTAAATGTATATATGTAATATACTAATAATCCTAGTGGCTAATTAACAATTTTAAACTTCACTGGAAAGTCAGTGCTATATTTATAATTTTAAAATTGTTTATTAGCCAATAAGATTAATACTAATAAATATTTTACTATATTTTAAATCCTATGTCACTCAAATACATTGGCTAAACATTAGTGAATTGTGTGCTGTTATCTCACTTGTAATAATGAAGAAAACATCTTTGATGATTTACTGTGGCCAGTGTGTTCCAGGAAGAAATAGGAAAATGGAATAGATTCTCTAGAATCTGCCTTCGTCACCAACAGGACCAAATGCTTGTGTGACAAACCCATCATGTTTTGTTGGACATTTCTTCAAACACCTTACTCAATGAATAAATCAGAAAAAAGATAGCAACTTTCGTTCTGAAAATACAAGTTATAACAACATTGAAATATGTGGCTGGGCACTAAAAATGTTTGCCTTAAAGATTAAGCTATCATGGGAAGCTAATGTGGCTATTCAAGATTAAATTCAACATAATGGTGATCATTACCAGAGAGTTCTTACCTTCTAAAATGTTTTCACATTAATCAGAAACAAATTAAAGCAGGACTTTTGTCCAAAGTACTTCATTTTATTTAACTCTTATTAATGGGGCTTTGAATTTGACAAAAGGATTCCATGCAAAACTTCCCAGTAGCATATCTCCTTGTTAAAAATTATATTTAATTTTACACAGTTTTACACATGTATGCAATGCATGCCAATCTCTCTCACCCTGCCTCCTCACCTCCTGTTACCTGTCAATACCCCTCTTCTCCACAAATTTCACTCACATGTTCCTATTCAGTTTTTCTTATGACCCACTGTGCTTAACCAGGGCTGTATGTGTGGCCATCACTTGGAGCTACTCATTGGAGCCTTGTGAACTCAGCAGTGGGTACACAACTAAAGTCCATGATCACCCCTCCTGAATCTATGGATAGCCCATAGTTCAGAGCTAAAGGGTAGGGCCCTGTTTGGCACCCCCCCTTCCTCTATATACTGTTGATATGAGTGGTGTTGTGTGGGCCCAAAGCAGGTAACTACAGATGTTGTAAGTTCATAATTACAATGATTGTATTGAGTGTTAAGAATGGTATTTTCTGATCCTTCAACCCTTACATACTTTGCACCTCTTCTTCCAGAATGTTCCCAGAGCCTTGGAGAGGGAACTTCTGTTTTAGGCTGTGCCCACAATCCTTACTTTTTCTCTGCATCTTGTGCAATCCTGAGTTTCTGTATTCATCACCATTCACTGTAAAGAGATGCTTCTCTGACTATGCCTAGGAGCAGCTTTTCCCATTGGTATAAGCATGGGTATTTAGAAAGCAGTTTGCATGTCTCTTTCCAAAGCTCTGGGATTCATTTTCAATTTTTCAACAGAAAAGTCCCTTCTTTGCTATCTCAGTTTTCTATTTCAGTGTGTCAACTAGAAAAACTCAGAATGGAAAGGAAATAGCTTGGCTTTCTCACAAATCCAGCATGAGTCTCAGTTCTGTTTTCCCTACTTGTAAGGGGAAAAATAGTGGTGAACTGGAAAATACTTTTCCTTATTAAATGTCCAGTGGTTTTGTCTGGGTGGCAAAGGCTAGTACCAGGTTTATTTAAACCCTTTTAACATGTATCAGGTATTTCTTCCTCAAGGTCTGAATTTGAATTACTGAATTTGAAATCCAAATTATGTTAACTGCTTATTGAGAAATTTATACTCTATAAATACCAATTATTCAAAAGTATAACATGCATTTTCAAAAAAAAGCATTGAACTTACAGCATTTCATCATCAAGGTGATCAGCTAGAAAATGTATCAATGACTCCATTCTTCTGCAATTTTTAGTTGCTTTCAGACCACAGAAGTTCAACAGCTGCTATTCCCCTGTGCTAGTTTTCAGGATCACCAGCACCAGCACACCACCAATGAGAATGGAATGACTCTGAGTTCCCTTTCATTTAGACCAGGGTTCAATATTCCTAAACATCAAGGACATTTCCTCCTCTTTCTTTCTTGCTGGACAATCATCCTTCCTGAGCACTCACACACGAGCAGAGAGAGAGAGAGAGAGAGAGAGAGAGAGAGAGAGAGAGAGAGATTATAAGCAAAACATGAGATAAGGTCAGATTACCCCCCACTTTTGCTCTTTGTATTCTTTCAGTGAAGAATGACATAATTGCGACCATTTGAGTTTGACTCTTTGTGTAAAGTCTCTGCTATACGGAGCTGAGGGTGTGGTTGTATGGTAGTGTCCTTGTCTTGTATGCCCAAAGTCTTGTGCTAAATATACAGAACTATTAAAAAAAAAACAATTTACAGCATGGACTATACTTAGCATAGAGAAGTTATATGAAATATAACTTAACACAGGCTAATATATTAGCTAATTTCTGTTAAATTTATTATTTTCTAGAATTAGTAGTGTGTGAACTGTGTGTACATTGTTGCTTCCATTAATAAATGTAAAATAGTTTGAACCAAATAATGGCTAAGAATTCATAAAATTTGATGTGATGGAGTTATAAACTTAAAATTTTGTTTCCTACAACTTAAGTAATAATCTACTTTGTAATTATTGGGGATGGAATTTTCTGCTTTGAAATGATAAAGCTACATCAATACACTATACATAGAAATTTTTCTTCTGAAAAACTGTATTAGCATTACTTCTGAGAATAATGGCACACCATCTCATGTTGAGAAATGAAGCCAGCCTGGACTTGCAGCAGCTCTAAAATTACCTTCAGTAGCTTCTTAGTACTTATCCCTGATTTCAATCATTACTTGAAACTGTCTTGCATTCTCTGTGTTTCTTTCTCTGTCCTAATAAGTAATTAATTACTGTTTAAGAAAAGAGAAAGACTGGGGCTGGAGAGATGGCTAGGCGGTTAAGAACACTGGTTGTTCTTGCAGAAGACCCAGTTCAAATCCCAGCACCCACATGGCAGCTAACTCCAGTTCCAGGGGATCCGACAGCCTCTCCTGTCCTCTGCGGCATTGCACAACAGGGATGCACTTACCTATATGTAGGTAATACAAGCATATACATAAAATAAAAATAATAAATAAAATATTTAAAAAAGAAAAGAGAAAGATGAAATGATGAAATTTGCAGGTAAGTGGACATATATAGAAATTGTTGTACAAAGTGAAGTAACACAGACTCAGAAAAACAAACGAAGTATGTCCTCCCTCATAAGTGGCTCCTAGCACCAAATCCTTTTAAATTCCAGGTTCTTTTAATAAGATGATGCTATACAGCAGTCCCTTCTGCATTAAATAACTACCATCATCACGACTTTGGCTGAGCCTGATCTCTAAACATAGTCACAACTGGGCTTGTTGACGGTTGTGCTCATTCATTAAAGGCATGCAAAGCAGGGGTCACTGGACTCTCAACTGAGTATCGAGCCGCTCTTCCCAGGCAACTAGTCTAGACTTGGAAGACAAAGGAAAAATGAGGAAGAACCCAATAGAGGACAGAGATATGCTTTTGGAAACCCTTGTCAAGAAACTCCAATGGACTTTCATATGAACATTTGAAAATTGCCCTGTTCTGATGTTTTTCTAGTTCCCTGTCTAGAACTTGTAATTAGGGTTAGCATTAGCATTACAAGTTCTTGCCTTTACTTCTCCTTCACATCTCCTATTAACTATTCAAGGATTTTCTTTTGCCTTTAGAGACAAGAGTTATGCAATTTGGGAGTCTTTTAGATAGACCCACTGAAGGAGTACTCCAATTACCTCACCCTGTGTCCCTGTTCAGCATGGAAGAAGCCAGAGCGGTCTGTGTCCCTATTCCCTATTGGCAATTTGGGTAACCCCTTCAGAGGATGGCATGATAAGAATGGGAGGTAGGAATTGGCTAAGGGATTAGGGATAAAAGATCCCAAGGAAGTGTAGCCAGTTTCTTGGCTAAAAGTCAAAATGTCCTTGGGTCTGTTAGCAACATATTCTGTTCCAAAGGCCGAAAATGTCAAAAGTATTTGCTAGCTTGTATCTAATTATTAAAAGATTTTAGGGTTACCACTTCAGAGGGGGGAATGTTGGAGGGGAGGGAATGGGCATGGATTTTATCAAAATACCTTATATACATGATGAAATTCACAATAAAGTTTTTGTAAAAGTTAAAAAAAAGAATGCAAAAAAAGAAAGAAAAGAGAAATTATGTATTTTCTGCTAATACACTTACTGAAAGTTCAAACCTCAAACATACTGTAACATTTTAAGATATAATTTTTATAAATTAACTAGTGATACAAAATTAATAAACCATACAACTACCAGCAATGTTTCAACTAAATAATAAAATGTTACTTTACCCCCTATGCTTATAACATTTTTTTCTGGTTTTTATTAAAGAACTGTTTTTAAGATGCAATGCCTATTAGTTTGATGAAAGATAGTTAAAATATAAAGAACACATTCCTTTCCTCTTCCCATGTTTCTTCTCATGATTATCAAATGCAGACAAGCTGTCATTTTCATCAAGGTGAAACTGTTCAAATATATCAAGGTATTTCACGTGCGTTTAACAAAGAAACTCATTTCACTGTGTTGAGAGATCCATCTGAGGCTCCCTGCTGGGGCACATGAAAAGATGATTATAGCTACTCAGTCAATGCACAAATCACATCACTGCCAAGTTTCCCTCCTCCAGTTATGGAGCAATGACCTTCGGGCAGCTGCCCATGCAAGGACAGAGAAATACACGTGTCTCTGTCTCAACTCCTCCATGTTAATTCTAATTGACTGCAGTGATATCTGATGGTGACAGTGAAGAAACGTGACAGCTGCAGGCCCTGTTGTTAGAGCCAAAAAGCCACTCTTGTAGAGATCTTAGAGGAGTATATTAAGTACTTTTACTACCTCAGCTGGTCAAGTTACTTTAGCTCATTTGGCATGAGCATGAGCCTGAGAACAGTAAATCAGCTTTAAAAGTATCTTCCTGTTATCTGAATTGTAAATGTTCACTGAGCTAAGAGTAATTCTATTTTATAAATAGAATTGACCCTTGGAACTATAGTAGTGCAATCATGAAAGTATTTCTCTGTGTGTGTCTGTGTGTGTGTCTCTCTCTCATGTGCTAATTTTTCTTTTCTGTTGTTTAACCCCATTTACCCCTTCTACACATAGTAAGTAAAAAAATCTTGATAACTCAAGGTTAGGTCGAGAAAAGGGAATCATTGGTGAACAATCTAATTGGTACTGTGCTTTTGAGAGCTGTTAAAGGCTCAATTTTAAATTGTTTGTAGAGGGGGTAGGGAGCTAGGTCAGAAGTTTAGAACATCTACGGCTCTTGCAGAGGCCCCAGCACCCATATGGTGGCTCAAAAACACCTGTAACTCCAGTTCCTTTAGATTGCATGCTCTCGTCTGACCTCCAAGGGCAGTTTCATGCTTGTGGTGCAAGTGAACTGCACACACACGCACACACACACACACACACACACACACAAACTAAATCTAAAATTGAAGAACACAGAGTCACTTCAGAAAATTTTGAGCCAGATGTGGTGGCTTGAGAGACTGTGGCAGGAGAATTGTTGAGACTGCAAGGGTAGCCTGGGTTACATAGTGCGTCCCAGTCTAGTCTTTCTCATAAAGGAGGACAAGCATGAAAAACGAGGCGGGGGGGGCAAGGTGTGGGATGTGCTGATGGAGGAGGGCATATAAAGATGATTAAGATATTTTGTAAGAAGTGCACAAAAATTGAATAAAAATATACATTTACAAAGGGATGGAAAGGATGAGAAAGGAGAGGAAGATGAGGAGGAGGCAGGCCAGTAACATTCCCCTAGTAACACAACAAAGTATGCATGCTTTTAAGTGCCATATTTTGGAGATTTCCATAAATTAACTGAAGAGATTCCTAAAATGTGTCTTAGAGAGTTTAATAACAGAAGATCATTGTTTCAAAATATTACAACCCAACATTGGGTATACCCTGTCCACTCCATTATAATGTTTAGTCTTCTGTAGGCTGGACGTGATCTAAGTTATCTATGTTCACACATTTTCTTCATCTGATGATACTTAAACCCTTCTCCAAATGTAGTCACAAACACAAATCTGAAGATTGGCTAGAAGTGTTGCGTTAAAATACATAAATAATTGACAGGGGCATAAAACATCAAGTTTTATAACAAAGAAAGCATACAATTAAAATTCATTAATAGATTTTTTTGTCTTAACTTTGAATACTCATCAGAATGGATTATGCGTTATTGAATTTGATACACCCAGATCTTTAAATGTAGGGCAGCATAAAAGGCAGACAGTTAATAATTCATTTCTAAATAAAGAAATGAGGAGCAAATGACATTTAAATGTGGCAAACCATTCTTACTATTTCTGAACTTAACTGAAAAGTAAAACTGACAAAATTAAATTTGGATGTTGCAGTGAGACCAACAGAAATTAAATAGCTTATCTAGCTTTCAAGGATGCCCTTATAAGTGAATTTAATCGCTTGTTTTATCTAATTAGAAAACCTCTAAATAGCACAAAGATTATTAAATTTCCTCATTCATCACATTTTAATATTATCAAGGTATTATAAATTACATAGTGTAAGCACTTTGCTAACATAGTTCTATTTATGATAAGTAATATTTTCTCATTAAAAGATTTCTTCCATTTTTCTCCAATTCTATGCATCTGGTATTTCATATATAAAAACTTGTTATCTGCCTTTATTTAAATTAATGCTCTCATAATGTCTTCTGTCCATATGGCAAGCAGGGAAGCCACTTTCAACACAGATATATGTTTATAAAGGGATACATCAAGGCCCTTTATAGTAACAACTGCATACAAGAAGACCCTGAGTAGTCAAACCCTCCTTTCCGGAAATTATTTTCTGAAGTGTGTTCATTACTGCTTGTTTTAGTTACTCTGCCTGTTGCTGTGATGCTGTGACTTAATGGATAAAGGTGAATAAAAAGCAACTTAGAAAGGAAGAGTTTATTTGGCTCAAAGGTCAGAGGATGCAATCCATCATGGTGGAGAATGCATGGGGTGTGGACAGGGTGGTCCATGATGATCATGACCAAGCAGGGAAAGGAGAGGGGAGGGTTCAGTCTTCCTTTTTTCCACTTTTTATTCATTTCATGGCCCCAGCCCTTGGGATGTTGTGCCAGTGTTCAGGGTGGGTTTTCCTCCCTCAGTCAATTTCCTTAGAAACCCAAATATGTGTCTAATTCCCTAGGTGTTTCTCATTCTAATCAGATATTGTTAACTTCAGGCACACTGTAGATACTGAAGAGTACAAATGATATAATTAGTGTAGCAATTTAAAATGTCAAAAGTTGTTTCAAAGTCAAGACAGCTGCTGGACTGCTCTCAGAAGCACAATTTTGAATCTTTTTCACACAAGATAACAGACTATTTGTGGTGGAAATCAAACAACAAAATGCCTTCAAATAATGAGACATGTTTAATAACTGTTTGATTTGGGACCCTGATCTGCTAAAGTGCATAAGTATACAAACTTAAGTGTCCAGAGTGATTTCTTATTACATTTGCTTAAAAGAACAACAAATAAAATTCAGGAAAAAAAAGTGTGGGGGAGTGGAGAGACGGCTCAGCATTTAAGAGCACTGGCTACTCTTGCAAAAGATTCAGGTTTGATTTCCAGTGACCACATGGTGCCTAAAAACTGTCTTTAATTCTAGTTTCAGGACATTCAACAGTCTTTTCTGGATCACCCCCTCACCCTTCTCAAGGCATTGTATGACACGGTTGCACTTACATACTTACAGGCAAAACATTCAAACATATAAAGTGAAAATAAATAAAGAAGAATAAAATGCAGAAAATAGTTTGGACACTAAATAGAATAAACCATGATAGGACGATGTATATGGACAGGTCCTGAACTTTAAGAATCATGGTTATAGCTTGACTCTCATCCACCTGTAGTTTGCTTAGAGTGATAAATGACAATGACAAATTGTAAAAAAAAAGTCTGTGAGATAACTCATACTGTTCCCACAATTTTATTTCCTATTATAAATATCTGCAGTTCACTTCAACATGTCATATGTTCTTACAGAGATCAGTCTGGTTATTTAGTTTGAAATTTCTCACCAGAAAGACTCAGCTTTACTCAAAGTTATTATCATTTACTTTCTCCAGTTCCTAAAAGTTCACACCTATAGATATTAACAGTGCTATATAGCAATTGCTCAATAAAATACTTTTTATTAAATGCATAAAGCTTTACTTTCATGTAAACACCAAGAATTAGTATTTTAGAAAGAAACTGGTACTAAGCATAAGGTCCACTTAGGGGTTACATAAGCTACATAAAGAAGGAAATCTATGGTTGACAACTTGGTAAATACTTCATGGCATCAAATTTTCATAACATTAAAAAAAACTCATCTTTTTGCCAGTCTACAGCGATGAGAAGAAATTGAGGACACACATTATTAACTCGAATACATGTTCAAAATGGACCATGAGAGACAAGTGTCCCATAATTCTTTTGGTACAGCTGGAACGTCTCTTCATAAAGCATGATCGATGCTGCCCTCTATGTCTGCTGGAAGATGGTTCTGTGTATATAAAGCTGGTTGTCAACTTAATTGGATCTAGAATAAACTAAAAGCATGACTCTTGGCAGGTCTAAGAGGTTAAATCCTGGAAGGATTAACAGAGAGGGAAGTCTTCCCCTGGTGTGGCACCTTCTGGGCCAGACATAAAGAAGTCTGATGGAAAAGCAGCATTCCATTTTGTCTGGCTTCCTTAACTCGTTGTTGGTAAGTGCAAGTGTTCTGTCTTTATTGCTGTTGCTGCTACCATCCTTCATTGACCATAGAAGTCCCCTTTTTCCCCTTTCCAACATGGACTGACCTACAGCTCTCTTGGAATCCTCCATGTCTTCAGCACTAGACAGGGCCTGGTGACATCTAGGTTCCTGGCCTGAGTAGCTACCACCTTCTTATCCTCTCAGGTATTCAGACTACCGTTTTTGCACCATCCAGCCTAGACAGATACTGTAAGTCAATTTAAGAAATTCCTTTCATCATATGTATTCATTATAATGTTTCAGTTCCTCTAGATAACTTTAATTAATACAACTATGATGGGTTTCATGGTAATATAATTTTGGTAAGTCAAGAATACTACTGTATTTCACCTTAAAATTTTATCATGCATTTAGTCTTTGAAAACATTAAGGAAGTCCTGCAATAAGAAAGTTTTAAGTGACAGAAAAGTCATTTCATAAACACACAGGACCAGCAATGCAATATTAAGAACATCTCAAACATTAATTCCTCAGAACTAGTTGCTACTCAAGCTTGTCCCATTGATTCACTTAGAAAAAATGATTTTTGAAAATTTATCCTAAGGGGAGGAGCTGTGTAACCTAAAATTCTTCATTTTTTTCTTATGTTTGAAACTATATCAAATCATTCTATTATAGTCTTAATGTCAATTATATTGCTATACATAAAATGAATTAAGGCTTAAAAATTACACTGGTAAATAATGAACTAGTTTTTATCAAAAAAAACTATTTTATTACAGTTATTTGTATCATAAAATAGGCTTATTTAATATAGTTTTTAAATTTTATGGTTAAATTATGTGAGCTCAAATAACTTAAACAAAAGTAATCTTATGTGTGGCTACATTGAAAGAATATGCCAAGAAAATAACAAAGCACCAATTCAAATTATGAAGAACTAAAAACTGAAAAAACTCATAGGGACAATATGTCTGTGTGCCACAAATCCAGCTTTAGCAGGCTCTGAGAAATGGTAGCTACTGACAAAATACTGTGAATTATGGTACTTATGTTTTTATATCTTTTACTTTACTCCACTATAAGAGAAATAACACATATTGAGACAATTGTATTTGAATCTGAAAAATAATCTATCAGGGAAACTGGAGTGATGGCTCAATGGTTAAGGGCACAGTTGCTCTTGCAGAAGGCCTGTATTTGAATCTAAGCATCCACTACTGTCTGTAACTCTAGTTCCAGGGGATCTGCCGTCTTCTCTGACCTCTTCTATCCACCACGAGCACTGCACTACATAGCTGCACTTACCTACATGCAGATGTAACACTCATACACATTAAAAAACAAAATAAATAAAAATTAAAAATCTGTCAGGAGAAAAAAAAAAAACCTCTACCTGAGAAGATAGAAAGCATCAGTAAGATGATGAAGGAAAGCAAGAAAGTAGATTGCCACAGATCAGTGGGTCCAAACATGATCATACCACTGACAGCAACAGGTTCTTAAAGCAAACTCAGGTTTGCCTTACAGCCCTGCAGGAAGACCAGATGGGCCCTGATAGATTCGATTTTGGTTGGTTTTACCAAGGCCATGAAGCCATTTTCAAGGGTTCAATACTCTGCCCCTGACAGAGGAAGGAGAATCCTACAACCTGCTTGAGTGTCCATGCAGTGAACTGACATTGTTCATCATCAGGAGACAACTGGACAACGCTGCAAGGGCATTCAAGGAGCAGAGTGCCTGGGGTCTCTAATAAATAATATTGGAACCAGAGTAACATAGCAAATACATTCTATAACACACTTGCAGCAAATTATTTATTTATTTATTTATTTATTTATTTTAATTAAAAGAAGCATTTCATTACAACAGCATTAACCTATTCAATAACATTTTTCTGAGCTAGGGTACATCTCTTTCAAAATTGGCTGTACATTTCTATGTTTACAGATGAATTATTACGCTTT
>NW_008342018.1:6381895-6382595 GCF_000622305.1 Nannospalax galili | reverse complement strand
ATAACTCAAAGGAAGGTATCTCCTGTCTGTCATTGTTTCTTGTTATGTAGCCTTTAGCTATACATATGGACTCTTAAAAAATTATAGCGACCCCACTAATCTTTGGCTATACATTCCTTTTGGATGTTTAAGGCCATAGAGTTGGCCCAGATAAACCAATTTATTTTTGCTCTTAAGGCCATTTGAAGATCTGTTCCTCAGGGGTCCCATGGGCTTGTGAGGAGCCCCTGGCTCCTTTCTTTTACCAGTTCCACCTATGTGAAGATAAGTCAAAGGTCCTGCTCAACCATGGTTGGCTTCGCTTGGAAGCATGGAGGAAATGATTCTTCTGTATTGACCCTCCTTTTTGTAGACTGGACACTGGTTCAAGTCCACCTGGTGAGGTCTCCTCGGCCTCCTTGATCAAGAGGACAGGTGACCCACCACAATTACAGGACATTTTGAGAGATGCTCATAGTCCCCTGGAACTAGTCGACCTAGGAGGGCAAGGAGCAAAAAGTGTCCTTTATGTCCCTTCAACCAAATTAGTATAGTCCTCAAAATATGTCTGTTAAACATCCAAAAAGGTTAGTTCCACCAGCCTGGTACTTTTAATTACTGTGTGCTATATAGATAAGGCTTGGGTAAAAAAACAAATATTCTCATATAAACCTTGACTAGATACATATTTTATTCCTTAAACTAGACTAAACTATGACCA
>NW_008342018.1:6341068-6377617 GCF_000622305.1 Nannospalax galili | reverse complement strand
TTTTGATTTTATATTGATTTGGCTGGACTGATTTTGTCTTCAGGAGTTCCTTGGTGGCCCACTTTCAATGTGTGTCAGAAGTTTTCAGACTCTCTCCTTGGGTCTGGAATCTTCTAAGAATGCTTTTGGCCTCAGGAACTTGGGTGTTGGACTGACCTGAGATCCTGGCGGTGGCCGTGCCATGCAGGAATGCAAAGGCTGATGGCCTCTTGGGGTGGGTCCATCGCGGAGCCCTCTGCGCATTGACTCCCCCGGCCTCATTGCCCTTCCATCCTCTCCGCTGTTCTCTGCTCCTGGTTTGAGCCCTGTGCCATTCCTGGTCTTGGGTCCCCAGACACCTGGGGAACTGGTGCTGCTTCCTGATCATTTTCAACCAGGCCAGCTTGGGGCCTTCCTTGGACCCCAGGAGCACTGCTTCCATGGGACCTGGCCCCGCCCTCACCTCTCCCTGCTTCCTGGACCTTCCCCACTGGCTAACTCTCCTGGCTGGCTCTCCCGCCCTCAGGCCTCTCTGGGGGTAAGTCTTAGCCTCTTGACTCCACCAGCTGCACTCACCCTTCCATCTCCCCCGCTGTTCTCTACTCCTAGCTTGGGCCCTGTGCCATTCCTAGTCTTGGGGCCCCAGACACCTGGGGAGCCACTGCTGATTCCTGACCCTGTTCACCCCCACCGGCTTGGTGCCTTCCTTGGACCCCAGGAGCACTGCCTGTAGACCCGGCCCCGCCCCCACCTCTCTCTGCTTCCTGATCCTGCAACACGGGCCAGCCTCTTTCTTGGGCTGACAGCCTCTTTCTGGGGCTCTGAGGCTTACCTTGCCTCTCCCTGATCCTTTGCATCCAGTACAACCCAGCTACTCAATCCACTCCCTGGGAAATCTTGCAGCAAATTATTTTAAAGTTGGTATTAGTAAAGTTGTGACTCAAATTAATTGATATTTAATAGTTTTAACTTCTTTTCACACTACTTGGCAATATCATATTATATTATATTTTTTCTGACTTTGGACTCCAGGGCAAATGAGCACATTTAGATATAAATAACAGACTAAGTTATGAAATATAAACATTTGTTAATTAAATTCTCATTTGCATAGGTGGATATTCACTATAGTAATAGTGTGCAGTGAAACTTTATCTGAGCCTTGATTCATGTAAATTTAGTTGGAAGTTTAATAGTGACCCATTATTTTCCAGGTGTCATGGCAAATTGTTCTATGGGAAATTGAAATTTAATTCTTTTTTCTCAAACTATGAAAAATTATAGTTTATGATAGTGCCCAAAGGACTATCAAAAACAAAAATCAAACAATATGTACAAACATGTACAGGAAAACAACATTTGAGAGCTGTGTCAAGAAATCTACTTCCAGGAATTATTTTCTCAGGAGGGATCCATACATGGAGTCATATGCATGTATGCATCATAATATGTAAATGCTAAAACCAGAATATATCCATTGCTAAGAGAACACAGAGCACCATTTAGAAATCAGTCTGCGGTTCTAATGGGAAATGACTTTGAAACCATTTCCAGATATGGTTTAGGATCACTACCTTGTAAGAAGAAGTCTTAACCAAATAGAGAAAGGAATGGAGGACACTTCAAAAACAGGAAAATCTGAAAAAGCACAAACTAGGATAGAAGAATGGTAACAGTCAAAACCTGTCTAGTGCACTGAGAAGTCTTTGTGATGTTACTCAGACTACTCATAAAGTCGTGAAAAATCACAAAATATGTGGTAAATAATGCATGATTGCATATTTTACTAAATGGCAAAAAGAATTTAAGGTACACTTTGAAGAATCCATGTAAAGAGTAAAAAGGGGAAATTACTCATATGGTAAATGATATCAACATTAGAACCTGGAAGGGAAGAATTAAATGAAGAGATAGTGAAGAGCAGGAGCCATATCAAAGCTCCGGAAATTCCTGCTGTTCATTAACTGTGCTTGGTAAGGAATGAACACAAGTTAAGGATGAGCACTTGGTTCAACACAGAATGATCAAAGGCATGTCTAAAGGAAAGTCAATTTAGGAAATGGATGATGTAGAACTTAGGGAAACGATCATTTTGTGGTGAACTGAATGACATGCCCAGGCATGCACTCTGTCTGTTGTAGGGCTACTTCACTTGGTGTCAAGTCATTGCATGTATGGCAGAAACTCATGCCAATTTAGCAGAGGCATAATTCACCTATATCCCATAGGTAGTGCAAGACAGAAGTGTGAACTTCTGTCTTCATGAAAATGAAGTGTTATGACAGGAAAAAAATAAGTAAATGACGGCTGATTCACTTTCATATTTAGAGACTAGTCAGTTTGTCTAGTATCACTCCCTTAAGTGAGACCAACTCTCCTTCACCCAGCAGTGATCAGCTGCCAATAGTTCCTCAGTTAAGACTGAGGTTTCATCCCCATTTCCCCAGTTCTATGCTGGATTTTTGTCTAGTTTGAGTTTGCATGGGCCTTGTACTTGCTGTTACTATTCAGTAAACTCATATGAGAAAGTTCCCAGCTACCTGAAAAAGTCTGTTTCCTTGTAGTCATCCTCCACCCCGGCTCTTACAAATTTTCTGCTCTGTTTTCCTCAATGGTCCCTGAGCCCTCATGCACTCTGCAGTCTCTTATTCATGAGGGACATCTGGGGACACAAACTTG
This sequence comes from Nannospalax galili, assembly GCF_000622305.1. Taxonomy (NCBI): domain Eukaryota; kingdom Metazoa; phylum Chordata; class Mammalia; order Rodentia; family Spalacidae; genus Nannospalax; species Nannospalax galili. The sequence goes on along the minus strand of NW_008342018.1, from coordinate 6,374,959 downwards.
ACTCAATAAGCTTTAAAATATATGACAAAATGTGTAAAATTCAGTGGGGGGGGCTATGGGAGGTACAGAGAGGGGAAGGGGTCTAAATATGATTAAGATGTATTGTATGAAATGCACAAAAATTCAAAATATATATTATATAAAGAGAAAAAACAAAGACCTCAATGTAAAGCCTGAAACTCTGAAACTGTTAGAAGAAAACATTGGCCAAAACCTGTAAGATATAGGTGTAGGAAAGGATTTTCTAAACCGGACATCAATCACTCAGGAAACAAGGTCAGGAATCAACAAATGGAACCTCATTAAACTAAAAAGCTTATGTACATCAAAGGAAGAACCAGGGAAGTGAAGAGAAAACCCACAGAATGGGTCAAAATCTTCACCAGCAACACATCTGACAGAGATTTAAAATCCAGAATATATAACAAACTCACAAAACAGAGAATCAAGACAGGAAGTAACCCAATTAAAAGATGGACTAAGGAGCTGAACAGAGAATTCTCAAAAGAAGAAGTAAAGATTACTAAGAAGCATCTTAAAAGATGTTTAAAATCACTAATAATTAGGGAAACGCAAATTAAAACAAGTTTAAGATTTCATCTTACCCCAGTCAGACTGGCTAAGACAAGAGAACAAATGATACCAAATGTTGGAGACCATGTGGGGAAAGGGGAACACTCATCCACTGCTGATGAAGCTGCAATCTTGTTCAACCCCTATGGAAAGCAGTGTGGAGAACTAAAAAAACTACAAATAAACCTACAGTTTGACCCAGTTATACCACTCCTTGGTATATACCCAAGAAACTCATCTTATTGCTGAGACACTTGTACATCCATGTTTGTTGCTGCTCTTTTCACAATAGCTAAGAGATGGAAGCAACCTAAGTGTCCCTCAATTGATGAGTGGATAATGAAAATACAGTTTATTTATATGATGGGATTTTACTCAGCAGTAAATACAGATGAAATCATGAAATTTGCAGGTAAATGCATGGAACTAGAAACTGTTATACTAAGTGAAGTAATACAGTCTCAGAAAAAAAAAACAAAGACAAAGTATGTTCTCCCTCATATGTGGATCCTAGAACCAAACCCTGATAAGTGAGTATTTATCCAGACATAACTACAGGAACCAGGATAATGGAAAGGAAACAGGGAGGTAAAGGAAAAGAAAGAACGAAGGAAAGGAAAGAACCTGAAAGAGAAGAATAGTAGGAAACAGGTGTTACTAAGGTAAATATGGATAAAAATGGGCTTATTTAAATGGGAGGGGGAGCGAGGATTATACAAGGAACCTTGGGGATAAAGGGAAAGAAGGAGCTCAAGAGAGGTGGAACCATAGGAGAAGGGTATTATTAAGGGAGAAAGAGGGAAAATGGGGCCACCTTAATTAGGGAAACCATGATGGAGGGGTTAGCTAGTTTTAAAAACCAGAGGGAACCATATTAGTCCAACAGCCTACTGACAAATGACACATACCAGATCAAGAAATATATGCCTAGGTAAGGTTTATCTGAGAACAATTGGTCTTTCCCAAGATTTATATAAACGGTGGACAGTAATTAAAAGTACCAAACTGATGGAACTAACCTTCTTCGATGTTTAACAGACATAATTTGAGGCTTATACTAATTTGGTTAGAGGGACTTAAAGAACAATTTTTGCTTCTTGCCCTCCTAGGGCGACTAGTTCCAGGGGACCATGAGCCTCTCTCAAAATGTCCTGTAATTTTGGTGGGTCACCTGTCCTCTTGATCAAGGAGGCCGAGGAGACCCAAGATGGACTTGAACCCGTGTCCAGTCTACAAAAAGGAGGGTCAACACATAGGAAGCATTTCCTCCATGCTTCCATCGAAGCCTGCCATGGTAGAGCAGGACCTTTGACTTATCTTCACATAGGTGGAACTGGTAAAAGAAAGGAGCCAGGCACTCCTCCCAAGCCCATGTGACCACTGAGGAACTGATCCTCAAGTGGCCTTAAGAGTAAATATAAATTGGTTTATCTGGGACAACTGTATGGCCTTAAACATCCAAAAGGGGCCAATATAATTTTTTAAGAGTCTATATGTATAGCTAAAGGCTACATAACAAGCAACAATGCCAGATAGAAGATACCTTCTTTTGAGTAGTTGGCTAAGGTGGCCCAAAGGACTCCCAGATAGTAACCCAGCGTAGAACTGGGAAAATGAACAGCAGACCCCGATCTTATCAAAAGGAATATTGACAACCACTTGCTACTAGATGAGGAACAGCTGACCCTCCTTAAACAAAGACCTCTAGATAGGCTGAGTAGATTCACCAGATGGACAAGTAGTGTGGAACGGCTGGGGGTGCTGACAACACAATGGACAGTAGCAGGGATAACAGAGTATAAGGGCTCTAGTGGGGGAAGGGAGGCTATGGGAGGGTTCCATCTGGGAAGTGGGTGTATAGTTAACTAAGATGGTTTGGGATGTTCTGTGTGACATACACACACACACACAAAAAAAAATCAACGAATTAAAAAAATGAATTATATTTGAGGAGGAAGTGTAAAAATGTATGTCACGTTAATTTGTAGAGGTGATAAACATTACCATTGAAATCTACCTGATGACTTTATAGACATACACAGGTGTAAGGATCCAAGTGCAACTGATTATGACTAGTAATAATCAGATACATACATATTAAAGACATATGCACCAGATCTCAGTGTTGTTAGCAAAAACAATGAGTTTCTGTAAGAAACATTATATTTTATAATGAAATGGAGATCTTATTTAAAGGTTAAAAACATTCAGTTTTATGTCTTACAGGGCTTATACTGAGTTCAGTATTGTATAATTGTATTAATTCAACAGCAAACCTAAAAATTTTATAGCCACTTTTGAAAGAGATGTATCTTTGCTCTGGAAACTGTTATTGAGTATGTTAAAGCTGTAATGAAATGCTTCTTCTAAAAAAAAAATCTTCAGATAAATGTTTGAAGAGAAATCACTCAGATACAGGAAATAAAATACAGTTCAGAATAAAGTGACAGACTATGAAAAGATAGAGAAAAATCTATTTTCCACACCTTGTATGCAAGAAATAACCACTGGACTTTTTCCCACAACTTAGGTTTCCAAAGTAAGAGATTATTCCGTTTCAAGAAAGTCAAGAAGAGTGATCCATATGCCTTCCATGTTTTCTCGCAGTAGGCCTGTGTTCCATGGATCAGCTATGTAAAATAATGATTTTTACTAATCTCACTTTTATTATTCTTATCTTTCCAAAGATATTAATATCTTGACACTTTTTTAACTTTGAAGAGTGATCTCGAGCTACCATTAGAAGAGTATTTGACTCATTTGTTAATGACATAAAGTGTTAAGATATTTAATTTATGACCTAGTGGCTTTCCTTTTATCTCAATCAGTTGCAGAATTCACTATTAAGTGATTATTTTTGTGTCTTCACAATATTAAACTTCCCCCATATTTCTTTATTATGTAAATTAACCTCTTTTATGAGTCATGTGGATTTATTTTATCTTTACCAACTCTCTGAACCTCTAAGATTAGTACAGTTGTAAAATAGTGAAATATTCATGAAATGATAACCTTACCAAAAATACAGTTTAGCCAGGTCATTTGTACAAATCATTGCTCCCTATGCAAATATTCTGATTAAATGACAATTTATAGAAAGCATGTAGCTCACTTCTAGCATAAAAGTCAAAATTATATCTGAATATGTGTTATTTATATCAAGCCACTTAAAAATTTAAATATAAGAAAAAACAAAGACAGGGAATATGATAGTAATTAACACTTTAAATAAAGGGCAGTATCTTTTTCATTTAATAGCTCATGTTTAGCCAGTACAGAGAACAGAATAAGTGTTAAGAAGATTCTGAATTCACCAGGTTAACTTGACTTAATAGGGCTTAACATAAATGACAGAATGCATTTGGGTAGCTATGGGAGGGTGCTGAGGGGGAAGGGGTGTAAGATGTTGTGTATGAAATACACAAAAATTCAATGAAAATATTTTTTTAAAATCCAGTCTAATATATGCTGCCCATATAGTATATTCTTGTGTGTGTGACTGTCCACTGGAGTGTTAACCTACCAGGGGACATACCCTTAAAGAAAACTGACTCTTCCTGTCCACCAGTTATCAATAGCCACCAGCTCTTCAGCTAGGAATGGGACATAATGCCCACCTCCACTCTATTCTGGGAGTCTGTGTGTCTTGTGCCTGTGCAGATCTTGTCTTGTCCATGCTGTCACAACCACTGTGAGGTCATGTGCGCAAGGGCCCTATTGGATCAGAAAAACACTGCTTCCTTATAGTCATTCACCACTTCTTGCTCTACAATCTTTCTGCCTCCTCTCCCACAATGATCCTGGAGTCTTGGGACAAGGGGGCATGATACAGTTTGATACAGGTGTTCCATTTTGCACTGATGGGTACTCCCTTATCATGGTCTCTGTATATATCTGTTAGATACATTAGCCTCCCAGAGCAGGGATGTTTCAGCAGATTCTAGTGATTATGGAAGAGGAGCAAATCTTGGAGAGACTTCTGCATTTGAATTTCAGAGGGGGGAACTGCCTTTCTAGATTATTTTTCTCTTGTAATTCTGTCTACAACTCTTAAGGAATTTGAATATTTTATTGGTTCAAATGTGTTTGTAGTTTTAAAACAAGCCATTTTGGAATGAATGATAGTTTATAATTATTTTAGTTATAAGATTTAATTGGTCTCAGATTCTTTAAGGAAATAGAAATAAAAACAAATCAATATGTATAATCTACAGGAATGAAAATGTAGTGCTGTTTTAACATCAAAGATTCCAAACTTTATGTTTCTTCACTTTGAATGTGATAACTAACACATTTTCTTGAATATAAAAGCAGAAAGTAGTAGAAGTAAAACAGATGATTTTGTTGAAAGATAAAATGTGGAATTCTATAAACTGTATGCCCTAGAATGCCAAAAACTATGACTCCTCTGAAAAAGGAATAAAATTAAGTGAACTCAATGCCTATTAATCATTATGTCATATGTGTTATTTTATCTAATGTTAGTGTCTATCAAATTAAAAGAACATGTTTTCATATTTCAAAGGATGAAACTGAGAATTCAAAGGTCCAAGGAATTTATGCAAGATCATATAATAAGCAAAATAACGTTGATTTGGTTATTATTTCATTTATTCATTAAACATCTATTAATTGTCCAAAGTAGGTAAGAAACTATTCTACCAGAACACATCTGCAATAGTCTTTAGAACTTTGTGTTACAACTTTTTGTCTCACAAATATTAATCTTGGGAGTCATAGTTTCTCTGCTTATACAATATACACATTTCTACTACTTCACATACAAAATTAAAATAATAAACAAGAAAATGTTTTATGAATTATAAAGTACTTCACATGCTAGTATAAAGTAAACAACTGGTTGTATGCTCTTATATTCACATAAGTAAATATTCATATGGTAAATGGACTAGGTAAGCATAGAATTTAAATAAACCATTCAGTTATCACTTAAAGGAGGAATTTTTAAAGGATCACTATTGATAAAAGGCTGGGAAAGGGGAGAACAAAGCTAAATTGTGCATGACTTCATGGGAATTGTAAGAGCTATCAGGGAGGACTGCTGTGAAATAATGTCTTCTGAACATAGCAGGAATATTGCACCCATGTACTCCCAAATGCTTTGATTGCCTGCACAAGACTGGCACAAGACCACATTAGTCAATATTCATTCCAATGTGGACAGGGAAAGGACTCATGTGTCCCTACCCTTAGTTAAGGAGTTTCAAGCAGTAGACCACTGCTAAGGGATGGAGAGTCAGTTTTCTTCAGGGAAGAGCACTCTAATAGGTTGCCTATACCCTACTAGTCAGGCCTACAGCCATGTGCATACAGTTAACAATCACTGAATTCAGTAGGCTTTATATATTCTCTCTCTCTCTCTCTCTCTCTCTCTCTCTCTCTGTCTTTGTGTATAAAATAATTACAGAAGAGAACAATAATTTGAGATGTGAACAGAGACAGGACACAGAGTTGCAGTGATTGGAGAAGGGTACAGATTATCAAAATGTGATCTATTCACTGAATTTATGAAAAAAAAATTAAGATTTATAAATACATAAGGTGGTACCTTAAATGGTTTTTCCATTAAAGTTGACTTATTGAGTTAAAATTTTATATCTATATCATACCATGTTATTTTAAACAAATATTTAAAGCTGCACATCACCAAAATAACTGTTGTTGCTAGTAACTAGATTTTATAGACTAGTTAGAATCAATTTTATGTTTATAGTTAAGATATAAAATTAAACTTTTATTGGTTTAGTTAAAATGTATTTTGCAAAATGGAGCTAAAAATTATAAGGCATTATTTCCAAAGAAAACCTCATAATTGTTATGGAGAAGATGGACGAAGGTAAGGGCAGCACATATTTATAGTGAATAAATCCACACATTAATATTTTACATTGACTATAAGGAATTGGTCTTTTCTTTGCCATTTATATGGACTAAAATTATTAAAGAATTAATTTCATAGCATAAACAATTAATTATATATTAATGACTAGTTGCAAAGAAATGAAAGCATTGTAAATCATAGAGGAAAAGTAAAAACATTAAAATCAGACATTCCAAGAGTATTAAAATTCTTTATTCAGATAACGTCTGATGTAAAAAAAGAAAAAAAATCACTATGTAATACAAAATTCTGATAAAATATTTGATGTGTTTTCAGATACACAGGCCTTCAGAAAATTAGTAGTGGTTAGGAAAATAATGTGTGGTTATAGAAATGTAATTATGAAATGAAGTTTCCAGATAGCACCTAGGAATCACGAAATACACATACTGAAGCTCTTTTTGTAAAGTATTGTGTAGGAGGAAGTACAGCCTGAACAACCAGCACATGTGCGCTGCAAATGCACCAAAACCATGCGGCTGAGGCAAACCTGTGTTCTGTCAAAAGACGTAGAGACGGCTGACATGAAAAGGGCCTGATGAAGAGAGCCAATGAGGAACAGACACGACCTATCAATGGACCAATGGGACACTGGTGGGGGGTATAAGGAAGCCCCATATCGGCAATAAACAAGTCTGCAGCTGCTCACACTGCCTGTTTCTCACCTGACTCCAAGTCTCTGTCTCATGACTCTGTGCCAACTCTCCCCCACCCAAGGGGTGCTCAAATGTCCCATAACATTTGGTGCTCACTGTGGGGCTCAAGGATTCCGTGCTGGCATGGTCCTTGAGTTCCCGTGGGTCCTAGCTTGTTGGGTGATAGTCACCTTTTTTTTTTGGATCGTGGTTTTTTCACTTTCTTGCCAGTGTTGCGTTAACCATTCCTGATTTTGCCATACTTTCACTTTCTCCATCGGCGGTCCCATTCATCCCCTTCCCTAAGGTGCGGCAAGGTGCCCCCATTGTGTTTTTGGTGAGTTGGCCCCTTTCCATGTTTAGTGTGCCTTTGGTCCTCATGAGGGTGAGCGTGGAGACCCCCTCCTCTTCCCCTTCTTCCTTGGTGTTTGTGTTCCTTGTTGGTTAGGGAAGAACATTTACTTGTTTTTGGTTCACTGGGCACCTCCGCATAAAGGCTGACCCCTAGGAGGTGGAACCCAAGAGTGGCTCCCGACCACCACTCCTAGTCCAGAGACACTGTGTGGGTATACGGCCGTGGCCTAATGAACCATGTAATTCCCTCACTAAGCACAAGACATCTGGGTCTGACACATTCTCTTTGTTTGTCTTAGAATTAACATGGGTAATCTGCCCCCCAGCTGTAGGGAACCCCACATCAGGGCATTAAAATCCCTCCTTGTCACTTGAGGTCTTAAAACCAATGACCTAGATGCTTTCTAGAATGAGGCTATTATCCTCACACCAGGGGTGATTCCGGAAAACATATGGGACCCTGACCTCTGGATGTTTGTTCTCTTACTCATTAGAAAATGCAAGGTCTCATCTGGTGTTGTCCCGCCTGCTTCATTCTCCCTATTCCTCCTAGCAATTATCACCAGCCTTAATTCCTCTTCACCAGAGGATGTGATAACAGCTCACAATAAACATTGTCAGGAACAGACTACCATCAATCTATCCATTTCATCTCCCCCAATGGGTCTTGGTGCCTGTCTTAACCCCCTGCCACACACACACAAGGAATGTGAGGAGCCAGCCCATGGTGCCGAGGTACAAGACCCATCAACCACTCTGCCCCCTAAATACCCTTGGAAGGAGATACCCTCCTCACATGACCCTACTGCCCTGGAGCCATCCTTCTGTGCCCCCCTTCAAGTCGCCCACCCAAGCTTCCCCTATTGCCAGGACACAACTCGCCCAGAACATCAAGGGCTCTTGGTCACAACAGTTCCTTAACTACTCTCACCATCCTGTTTATTCATATATGCCTCCTTGGGAGGAATTCTTTTGTTCCTACTCATCCATGTCAAGTGTCTCTTTCAGCATGCCCAGTGGTAAAAACGTGTCAACAGAGCCACACTCCAGGTCCTCTTGGCACTTCAAAACACAGGCTGTGATCCTCCCTGCAAGGTCCTACAGGCCTGGCTCATGGAAATCTGTGAGGCCTCTGTATAATTGCCTTCCCCAATCACCCTGGTGGGCTCATACCCAGGGAGGCCACCCTTCAAGGGCTAGTAGTTAATGACAGGTAAGAACTTGTATGACAAGTCAACTTAAGACATGCATGGTCCATAACGGTGGGGGCCCCCCAAGGGGGGGTCAACAATACCAATGCTAAGAATCTTGGTTCCCACTAGAGCTTCACAAAAAGAAAAGGGTGGCTAAAAAGGGTGGCTATGTAGGAGGAAGTGCAGCCTGAACAACCAGCACGTGAACACTGCAAATGAGCCAAAAACATCTGGCTGAGGCAAACCTGTGTTCTGCCAAAAGACATAGAGATGGCTGATGTGAAAATGGCTTGATACAGAGAGCCAATGAGGAACAGAATGGACCAATGGGACACCGGGAGGGGGGATATAAGGGAGGCCCATATCTGCAATAAATGAGTCTGCAGCTGCTCATACTGCCTGCTTCTCTCCTGACTCCCAGTGTCTGTGTCGTGACTCTGTGCCAACTCTCCCCGACCCAAGGGGTGCTCAAGGGTCCCTATAACAGTATTGGGCATTGAAAGTAGTAGAGAGATGAACTACAGAATATCAAATAAAATGGTAGAAAATAGTAGAGAGATGAACTATAGAATATCAAATAAAATGGTAATCTGAGGATGAGTTAATATTAGGAAAATGTGTAAAAAAGTCAGAGATTCTGCATAGAAAGTCAGACACTAAAGAAAATTTTGTGTCTCCTTTATTACCTGCTGAGGTTAAAAACATGATCTATACTAGGGCAATAAGACAAGTAAAGGAGGTGCCTCTCCATTTTGTCTCCATTAATACGGCAAGATTGACCTTTGACACACCTAATTCCAGGAAGCCCCCTCCCCTCATGAGAGATAGCTGACCACAAACAATGGTGTGGCCATCAAGACTCTGCAATAAATGCTTATCTTTACACTTCTGTACATCTGCTTGCTTGCTCAACAGCACCTAGCAAAAGTTTCACAAATACTACGGTTATCTAAAGGAAAAAGTAAAGACCTTGTAATTACTTAACTAAAATGCCAGCTGTCCTGGAGTTTTTGGCTTTAAAAACCCTATTGTTTCCTACCTAGTTACTATACTCTATATGCCAAATCTGAAGGTGTAGTCACTGGCAAGCTAATAAAATTTGGCTGATCTGGAACTTTTTGTGTCTGTGTGATCTTTTCCAGGTTTCAACACAATATGAATGGCAGTGGTACAAACCACTAAACAGAAAACTCCACAGGGAACAGCAGTTTATTTGAGAGCAAACAGACTGCTGGGTGGCCTCTCAGGGAGCATATAAAAAATAGCAAGCAGGGGAAGTCAGACATCTCTTATAGGCAGTTAGGTCGTTGGGTAACTTTCCATGACGTAATCTGGGTAGTTTATCTCAGTTGATAGTTGGTCTCCCAATAAGCAGAGGGACTTTCCTGGGGCTGAGTTCGAATGATTCATTTTAGAATTTTGGGAGCTGTGCTGCCATTTTAGGAGCCTTCCAGGAACCTAACAGTAACCAGTTTCTGGCACTGATCTTTTTATTTACTAGCCTGTGCTGTCTAGTGGGGGTTTTACCCCTGGGTTATAGATTAACTCTGATTACATATGTATATATTTCATAAAGCTTCTAGAGTAGATTTCTGCATGACTTTTTTCAAAAGGCCTTTAGTGTTCATTAGCCCTCCCCATACAGACCCCTCTAATCACCTTCTCATTCCCCATTCGTTTAACCTTTCCCATTCCATTATTTGCCTTTACCCCATTCTACCACTGCATTCTATCTTCCCTCCCTTCAGCACCCCCATACCCCTTTACTAGTTTCCTGACCGCTATGGATATTCCAAATGTAACACACATATCTAAAAATTCAAACTAATATCTACATGACATAGGAAACATAACATTTGTCTTTCTGTGTCTGGATTATCTCACTCAGGATGATTGTTTCTAGCTCCATCTATTTACCCGCAAATTTCAAAACTGAATTTTTCTTATTGGTTGAAAAATATACCACTGTGTAAATGCCCATTATCCATTCATGAATTAATGGGCATCTAAGCTGTTTCCATTTTCTGACTCTTGTGAATAGAAGAGCAATGAGCATGCATGAGCAAGTATCACTAGCAGGATGCAGAGTTGGTTATACACCCACTCCCAATTTTCAATTGGGTCATTTGTTTCCCTGATGGCTAGGTTTATTGATTTCTTTGTATATTCTAGATGCTTAAGCCTCAGCATTACAGCTGCTAAAGCCTTTTTATTTCCATTCTATAATCTGCCTAGTGTGACACAGAGGATGTTCCTGTGACCCTGTGATGACAAGCCATGGACCCTCCTCCTTCCTATGGTCTGCAAAGAAGCCACTCCACTTCCCTCTTCCAGCCAATCATTTAACCATAGCTGCTTGCAGGGGAGGGGCTAAGGGTATAAAAGCTGGGAAAACCACAAGGCTGGTCTCTCGCCATTTTGTAAGCCTGTCTGGAACAACAGGATTTTATGTGTGGACTTTGGAACACAGCCATGATTCGGGGGGGGGGGTGTGCTTGTCTGTAAGTAAACCCACACCCCAAGCTCAGTTAACAAGTCCAATAAACTCATTATGATTCTTCAAACTGGGGTTTGGGGAATTTTTTTTCCTCATGCTGTCACAAGGATCATGGAAGGAGAGGATTGGATGCCATGTGCTCCTCCTCCCAGGAGTGAGTTCGACTTCCACCTAGTCATGCCAAAGATGGTGTCCTTTGCTTTTCAGTTCCATGATGTTCCATTTGACAATTGTGCTATTGCTGTCATGTTCAGAAAGTCTTTTCCTATGCCTCTAAGTTCATAAGTATTTCCTCCTTTTTCCTTCATCATGCTTAGCATTCAGGTCTCGTGTTGAGAGCACTTACCCTTTTAGGGCTGAGTTTTTGGCAAGGTGAGAAACAAGGATCTAGCTTCAGTCTTCTACCTGTAGCTATCCAGTTCCATCAGCACCATTTACTGAAGAGTCTGTCATCTCTTCAGTATGTACTTTTGGTATCTTTGTCATAAGTTAGGTGGTTTCAGGTGTGTGAACTTATATCTGGGTCTTAATTCTATTTTGTTGATCAATGCATCTGTTTTTATTTCAGTACCATACTCATTTTGTTACTGTAACTCTATAGTATAACCTAAAATCAGAGATAGTGCTATCTCCAGCAGTTCCTCTATTGTTCAGAATTTGTTTGGATATCCTGTTATATTCTCTCTCTCTCTCTCTCTCTCTCTCTCTCTCTCTCTCTCTCTCTCTCTCTCTCTCATTTCCGTATGACCTTAGTTGTGGAAGACAGGCGTGAGCCTAGGGTGAAAGTCTTATTAACAGCCATACAGCAGGCCAAAGACAACAGCCTGACCACTGGAGCCAGAAGAAACGCCTTGTGACATTTTCTCCCACTGGCAGATCATGAGACTGATGCCTAGAGGTCACCACTCCCTAATCACCACCCTTGGAATCCAAAATTGCAACACTAAGATATTGTAACAGTCAGGGTCATGTGGATCCAGGAATCCAGGCTCTGTAATCTGAAACCCAGTATGCTAATGAGGCATCCTACCTGCTATTCTGTGATAAGACGTTGTCTGTTATGCTAATAGGACACTAAACCTGTTATGTTAATAAGGTATCCTACTTACTGTACTGTGATAGGACACTAAAGCTGTTATGCTAATAAGGGATCCTAATTGTTGTGCTGTGATTGGACTACTACCCCTATATAAGCTTGTGCTTTCCTGCAATAAACCAGACCTGTGTCACTGAACCTGGTCTCCTGTGTCTGAATGCGGCTCTGCTGACACAGTCTCCTCACCAGCCCTGGGGTCCAGGACCAGGGAGAAGCAGTGATGACAGAGGATGGCACTGGGCAGGCAGAAGAGTGGCCTCAGCCCAGAGTGAGCAGAGGAGCAGCCTCGATGCCCGTGAGAATGAAGGAGTGGCTGCTGCTGGTGGTGACCACACTTAGTGGTTATCAAGATGATACGGGGAGAAAAAGTGTCCCCTAGAGGGTTTGCAGTCTCAGTAATAAAATAAATTAAGAATGGGCCCAAACAGAAGCTATGACAAAGCTATTAGGCCATGCAGCATTAGAGCCTGCATGGAGGTCAAACACATGGCGGACTGGCAGCCACATGGTGAAGAAAACTTCAAAGTAAAGAAATACAAGCTTCTGGACAACTGAAAGACTTAAAGAAAGCATGTTTGGAAAAGGGTTATAAAGAAGAAGAAAAATTATGCTTCGTGGAAAAATTTAGAAAAGCAGGCAGACTTAAACAGACCTACTTGTCTGTGGCTGGGTCCAAAAGCAGAGCAAAGGTTACAGGAGGGGGAGAGAGGGATCAGACAAATTTTCCTATGCAGGGAAACCATAAATGGTTAAAGGAGGAGAGACAACCTTGACTAAAGTATGGAAGAAAAGGAGATCTAAAATTACATTGAAAATAACAGTATCAGTCAGGGATCAGAGACCAGACCCAGCAAAATGATGGAGAAAGAGAGACACTGGAAGAGGACAAAGAGAGAAAGATGGAAGACAGAAAACCTTCCAAGTTCTTGGCAAGGAAGGAATAAGGAAATGGTTATATAGGGCCCAGTGGGAAGCTCCTGGAGCTTTTAAGCCACCTAAGTCAGAGAGAATGTGATGCATAGAACCTTCTATGGATAAGGAAGGAATAGAGAAGGTTGTAGGACAAGGGCCCAGGGGGTGTATCCAGAGCTTCTGACTGCCTTGATACTTAGACAGGAGAGAGAGTTGCATGAGAGAGAATTCCTTACCAGTCCAGGATGATGAAGAAGAGGGTTAGGTCTTCCCAGAGAAGTGGCAGCTGTGGGGGGTATCCCTGTCACAATTGCCATTCTGAGTGAGAAAAGGACCCAAGTCACTTGTCAAGGTATCCCAAGGACAAGTGAAGGGCATCCCCAGCAGGGCGTGGGAAGATGTTCAGCATACCGGTATGACTTAAAACTGAGTCTAACACCTCTGGAGAGAAGGGAAACCTCCTGGAAGAAAGGTAGAGGAAGAAGGGGAGAGCGAGAGACAGAGAAGAGGGATGGGGAAGAGAGAGGAAGAGGAAGAAGGCAGAGAAGTAGATCTGAAGCTCTGCAGGAGAGCACTTAGCGAACTCTGTCAGAGGGTGAACAGCACAGAGGAAAGCAGATGGACTCGTAATCTCAGGCCTGATGTGGTGAGTGGTGGGAGCCAGCATAGGCAAGATGGTCTGTATCAAAGGCAGGAGTGCCCGGTTAGCAGTTTGATTCAGTCAGAGGAACCAGGTCATAAGGACCCCAGGCATTCCTCCCCGGTTTCGAACACCTTGTATATGGTAGATAGACAAACAGCATGGATGAGGAGATAGACATGATGCTCCACCCCTAACTGAGAATCTCTTGGCAACTGATAATTCCTAGAAAAGGGAGAGTCAGTTTTCTTTAAGGCTGGGTCCCCTGGTAGGTGGATCATGCCCCAGGAGATAGCTCCACACTCAAGAGGATTTAGGCTATACAGTTTGGACTCCATGGGCTTAAATATCAAGAGGACATGAATGCAGGGCTTAGGGAGTTATGGGTATATTTTGGAATAGTTAGGGAGTTGTAAATATGATCAAATTATACTCTATAAAATTATCAAAGAATTGATAAAAAATTGTTGGCAAGATTAACAAAAATAAGACTTTGTAGCAAACTGAAGGCTGAATTTACAGTGATACATTAAGGAATTTAATATAAACTGAACTGAGCTTGCAGAACTCTGAAATACTAACAATATGAAAGACATTGCCTCCAGAAAAGTCATCCTTGATAGGGTTATGACAATGACAATGCACAAACAAGGACATGTGGAAAAAGCATTTATTAGTTGAGTCAGTTGAGGCAACCAATGAGAGAAGCAATCTTACTTGTATTCCAAACACAAATTTACTTTAAACTAATGCAAAATACCTCTGTTTCTATATGTAAGTAAATAAGAAGTAAAAAAATCTAGACTTCTCACTTATTTTAATTTGGCAAGACCCTTGACATTCACCCAAATGCAATTTTTTGAAAGAGTTCACACACAAATAGACATTTTTTTAAATGATAATGTTAGCTCAGATTAGATAGAACTGAGAAAATAATAATTGTAAATGAAAACAAAGGACACAATGCTTCCCAAATAGAAAAATGTACAGAAAACACACAATGGAAATTATGGGACACGTTGCAAAAAACCAATGTCTACAAAGGGGCTTCTGTGAGTAAATTTTCAATAATCAATAGGATAGAAAATTAAAGACCAGTGCTCTGATTTGAACATGCTCTCAACATTTAAGTGTGGGAAATTTAATCTTCAATGAAAGAATGTTGGAAAGTGGGAACTTCAAGAGTTGATTAACCATGAGGGCAAGGACCTCTGCTATTATCTTTTACTTCAGGAGCTAACCTGTTTTTGCATGTGAATTTTCTATAAAATAAGTTCCACTCTTCTTGATCCCTCATGCATTTTCTTCCCATTTAGCCTTCTTCCATCAGGCAACAACATATCCTCCCTCACCAGGTACCTATTCCTAGATACTGGACTATCCAGCTTCCAGAACTGTGATCAACAAATAATTGTCCTCTGAATTACCCAGTTGCCATTGTTCTGTTAGAGATGCACAAAAAGATTGTGACTGTCACTATGTTTGAGGTCCAGAAAGGCTAAAGAAGATGAAGAAGAATGAACAAAAACAAATTCACTCTTAGTTACTTAAACATTAAATCACTATTGATCAGTGCACACAAAGGGGAAAGCTACATGGTTGAATGGAGGAAACAAAACTTTTCTGGGTACAGAAAGAAAAGTAAATGAAAACTGGTTTTTAAAAGCAGCAGTGGAATCCAGAGACAATGAATGAGAATGCATTGTGGGAAAAATCAGTCCTTCTAATTTTTCAAAATATATGTCAAACTGTGGTCTTTTTTACCCGCCCCCCCCCGAATGAAACTGTCTCCTTCTCCTACTGACTTCTTCCTAGAAATTCCTGCCTCATCCTCATGACTTTTGTGTGCATTTACATGAGTCATTGGGTAGAAAACTATTGGCAAACACAAGCACAACTATACTATACTGAACTATGTTTCCAAAATGAGGGCAATCAGAAGTATTTTATATAAACAAGAGTATAGCACACCTAAACTTGATTAGTAGACATATAATAAGCTCTAAATCCCTAAATCACACAATATAGCTTAATTACTACACAGTAGTACAATATACTTCTAACTGTATACTGCCAAGGAAGCAGTTCTAATTTTAAACTTTGGTTATTTTGCGTAGCACTTACAAAAATTAACTTGAGACTTTAAGCTATGTATAGTCAGTTAAAATGTTGGGGCTGGAGAGATGGCTCTGCAGTTAAGAGCACTGACTGCTCTTGAAGAGGACCTGAGTTCAATTCCCAGTACCCATATGGCAGCTACGAACAGTCCTTAACTCCAGTTCCAGGCGAACATGAAGGTCTCTTCTGACCTCCATGGCATTGCACGACACCGGTGCACTCACATACATGCAGGCAATACACTCATTCACATAAAATAAAAAAAATAAAATATTTTTAAATGTTGTTTTCATTTAACTATATCTGTGTATTACTTACCTGTGTTCCACTGTTGTGAAGAAACAACCAAGACCAAAGCAACTTATAGAAGGAATAGTTTATTTGGGCTGAAGTTTAGACAGAGATAAGAGTTCAGCGTGGCAAGAGGCAATTGGAGCTGAAAGCTGAATTCTCATGTCCTCAGTCACTCACCGGAAGAGAAAACCAGCTGAGAGTGGATCAAGACTATGAACTCTCAAGTCCCACCCCCAGTGATGTGCATCATCTAGCAAGGGCACACCACCAAATGGTTCTATGACTGTCAAACAGCAAACAACTAAAGACCCCATACCAAGTGTTCAAATACTTGAGATTATGGGAGACATTTCTCATTCAACCCACCACAATGTGCTAACTATGCATGTCAATATATTAATGACTAACTTTGCTCTCTAATGATCATGAAATATGCTTATTCTCTTCTGATAGTCTCAGATTATTATTGATAGATCCACTATAATATTATCAATATTATCAATAGTGTATATCAAAAATCTTCTTCATCCATATGCTTTAACAGCCTTCTGTCAGCTTAATTTCTTGGCCAATTGGAGGAACACATTAGAGAAGAAGGGAATGGAAGATAACCAGTTTGATATGTGTATGGCTGCTGTCTGTATTACCACAAACCAAAAACTGAGACCAAATGCCTTGCATCCAAAATTGGATTTGGCCTTGAGAAACAATAGCAAAGGAAATTCATTTCAAATGTGCAAACTGAGTGACATGGCCAGTGCTTTACTTAATGTGGGCTGTGGATGGGATATTGGTTCAAGATATGGATGCTTATGAGCTATATACCATGGTGAAAGGTCTAGCTGGATATTCAAGTCACAGGAGGAAACATTCTGGCAAATAGAAGTCATATGGTTTGACATAGAGACATGTGGATGGACAGAGAGCAAGAGACTTGGGCATGAATACTTCTGTATCATCTGTTAGTGATTACTAGAGCGTGTCCACTATAAAACAAAGATATGCCAAACAGAGAATTATTCAGGTACTTTTAAGATAAATAAATATCCCAATAGAAAGAATGACTCAACTAATACCAGCCAACTAGCAGAAGTTTAACCTTGATTTTTTCTTAAAGCAATAGCTATTTGAGCTATGGCTTTGCTTTCCAGGTACTGGAGCCTATAATTTATATCATGCTTGACTCATAAGCATAGAATCCTCTATCACAGAACTAGACACAGGCCCCAGCTCACAGCAAAGCAGGTAGAGAAATGAGTCATTAGATTCATTGGTAACATTGCTTTCTATAGAACGTGGAAGAAGATGGTCTGAGGGTGTCATGCACTGGCCTACTAATACTTAGCTGGATGAGATATATGAGTGTGTATATATGTGTGTGTACAGTCAGCACCCAGGTATGTTGGGAGAAATATGAAGGTATAATGTGAGGACATTAGTTGACAATAACCACTGCCTCTCACACAGCACAGCTATGTGCAAGGGGTGTGCCTGAAGTCATCAAAAGAGTTCAATTTGACAAAAAGAATTTGGCCCAACTTTTACTATTCATATAAAAAGACATTGATGTGAGCTGTTTTCCAGTTTTTTTCAAATTTTCAAAACTTTTGAATTTATCAAAAATCATGCAAATAACCTATCTTAGGGATGGAGAGACTACAGCATTTAAGGGAGCATGTTGTGCTGCAGTGTGGATACCAGCATCCATGTAAAAGCCAGGCATGATCCTAGATACACCTGGAACCCTAGTATTGACAGAAGTGAAGACAGGAGAATCACTGTAGCTGACTGCTAGCTTAACTCCAGCTTCAGAAAGAGACCCTGAATCACATCAAAGGAACACAGCAGAGTGGTAGAGAAGGATGCCGACACCTGCTCTGGCCTCCACATATACCCACTCACATGTGAGCAGACATCACCCACACATACCTTCAAACCCATACACAAACATCTAATTAATACAGTTTTAAAATAATTTTTAAATAATTCAATTAATAATAAGCAATAATATTTATTTTAAAAGATAACTGACTAAACTTTTTTCGGGTTTGATTCTTACTACTGAAAGAAAACCACCAGAAATAGCATGGTCTTCACAAGAGGTATTTGTGGTTCATAAATGAGAACTCCAGACATATTCTCGACACAGAACACAGAGGAAAAAAGCATCTTCATTTGTCAGATAATAAAACTTTACTTTCAGATGCAGAATCTGTAAAGGGCAAACTCACAGCTAGCAGAATGGTGGTTAACTGAGGTTGGGGAGGGGGTGAGGAGATGCTGCTCAATAGATACCTAATCATAATTAGATGGAATGAATACATTCAATAGATCTATTGTTTAGTATGGTGACAGTAATTAATGAAAATATATTCTTGAAACATTCCGAGAGCAAATGTTAACAATTTAAACCACAAAAATGATACGTATGGTAATGCATTAGTTAATTAGCTGAACTTGTACAAATCGTAATGTAGATGTTCATTACAAGTGATGCCTGATATATTCACACATTTTTATCTATCATTTTCAAAAAAGAGAAGAAAACTATGAAATTAGCTCCTTTAATATTGCATACAAATTTCAAGCACCCAAACAGTACATTTTTGACAGAGAAAAACTATTTATTAGTAGGAGAATAATGTATAAAAAGCTTTCTAAAAAAAACAAATAAATATGCTAGGGGCCAACGTGTTGGCTCAGCTGTTAAAAGTGCTTACAGCTCTTACTGAGGACCTTGGTTTGGTTCCCATTGCCCACATGATAGCTCACAACCATCCATAACTCAAGTTCTAGGTTATCAGATGCCATCTTCTGTCCTCCTGAGGCACTTTCACCTATGTAGGTCATATGAACTCACTAAGGCACACGCAAAACACATCAAACAAATTTTTAAAAGCCAGGCATGGTGGTGCATGCCTTTAATCCCAGTATTCAGGAGACAGAGTCAAGGCAGATCTGTGTGAGAACAAGACAAGCCTAGTTAGTCCACATAGTGAACTCGAAGGCAGCTGGGGCTATAAGGAGCCAAAATTCTGAGTATGTTATTCTTTGAAAACATTTGTTAATAGGAATTTTACTTAATACAACAAAAATCCAGAGGTCTGCAGGCTTATGTAAATAAACTTATAAAAATAAAATATGTGAATTTATGTATGTTCATTTTTAATAGGTGAGCATGCATGTAAAAAATTTAATGAAAATTCTGTCACATTTACCATGATATATAGATAACACTATATTTCAGAATCAATGATAGTTTTACGACACATGTTAAAAATGTATTACTATATGTAATTAACAAATTCCAGATCTGATATAGCTATACAGATTATAGCTATGATTAAAGCTATACAGGTTTCATTTATTAGTATTAAATATTCTTCAGTATTTCTGGTTGAATAAGTAGCTAGGAAAACAAATGATAGTTACCATTAAAATTATATTGTACAACATAACTAATAGTGAACACTGAGAAAAATGTTACATAGAAGTACAATTGCAAAGTATTTGATAAGGAAAAATAACCTTATTTAAAATACTTGGCAGGGCTGGAGAGATGGCTCGGCAATTGGGAGCACTGGTTGCTCTTGCAGAAGACCAGGGTTCATCTCCCAGCACCCACGTGGTGGCTGATAACCAACCTAACTTCAGTTCCAGGAGATTCGACAACCTCTTCTGTCCTCCACAGCTTTAGAGGACATGGATGCACTTAAATACATGAAGGCAATACACCCATACACATAAAATTAAAAAATAATAAAATAAAAGTACTTTGCATGTTAAAATGTTTAATACATTTTCTTTTTAAGCAAATGGATTCTTTCTTGTTTCAGATAATTAAAAGGTGGTACACTTATCTTCCAAGTATTATTTAATAGCTACTACTAATTAAATAGTATTATTTAATAGCTCTGTACTTTAAATGAGAATATATCCATCAGTACATATATAGGTATGTATATATTCACATAAAAGACTCTTCTAACTCAGATTTCCTATTTTCTTAAGTTTGTTCTACTATTGTTACAATAATCACTATCACAACAAAAACAGCATCATTTAATGGCACTATTAACTCAAGACCCTAAAACAGCAACTACATTAATTATATTCATTATATTTAATTGAACATAATCATCAAACCTAAGAATTCCTTGTATACTAATTAATAAAACAGCATGAATTCTGCATCAGAAATACATAAAAGTTGTCTCCCTTCCTTAGATTATTTTTCTGAAAAAAACTATATGAACCACAATTCAGTATATGCAAAAGATATTATTCTAATTTAAATATCATAACTTATTGAGGCTTTTGTCATATTCTTTCTGATAAATTAAGAATATGGTGATAGACTTTTTTCAAATGTGAATAAATGCATTTCAACTGTCATTCAAAGGCATTTTTCTAATGTGATTTAGAAGCTGCTCCTTCAATAAGTATTCCCCTGTCACCTCTTAGTTCAAGCACCCTAACCAAAGCCATTCTCCATCACTCTAGGTTCACTGATTTATGTCAGAGTTAAGACAGTATTTCATCCCACTTTGTCTCTAAGAGAAACAAACTAACCTCACTCTGTTTCCCCACCAAGATCCATGCCAGTGAAACCATTCTTGTTCCTCAAGCTTCTTCCTTTCTTATTTTGGAAGGTGTTCCTCCCTCCTGGTTTCTTTCTTAAATCTCCTTAATGAGATTCTTTTTTTTGTACATCAGCAGGTTTGCCACCCTTGTTCCCAGGTAATCAGTTTCTTCTCATCATATCATTTTCCTTTAATTCCTTTCATTCTACCTTACTCACAACTATGGATTAGACAGTTTATCTACCAACATCTCTTCCAAATAATCCATAAAAGCTTCTCATGACATAGGCAACATATGAATAGATCATGATAAAGTATTTCCCATCTGCATGGGAAAAGTGCAATATAATTATTCACTTGAAATCATGGAACTGAGGGTGTTTATGATTCTGGTTACAAAGCCATGGCTCATAGGTTAGTCTGACTCCCAGTGCTGCTTTTCTTACTTTGTATTCAAGTGACTGGTGGATGTCTCATTTAAATGACAAATACGAAATTCAAACCTACTGTCAAAGAGGATTCTATCATGTCTCTGTCTATATTCTCTAACCCTAAACCTCCCCCTAAACATCAGCTTTCCTGTTTCTAAACTTTTTCTACAGTTTTTTTTCCACACAAAAGCAAGAAATGTTTTACAGCTGTAACTGGCAAGCTTGGAACATATTTTTCTATAAAGAATCCACTGAAATTAGAATAAGAAGTTTCTATTAAGACACTGTGCACATTGATAGATGAAGTGGATTTTTAATACTTCCCACCTCACTCTCTATGTCATCTCCCTGTAATTCAACTAAAGGCTTTCTGTCTAATTCTCTAGTAACAGCTCCAGAGCATACTACTTACTTTCAGATATGCACTTCAAAAACGTTTTTGACACTTAGTTCACAAAATATATAGTCATCAAATCTAACCTCAAATCTTTCTCTATGCAAATAAAGTGTCATAGTTAATTTTCTTTACTGCATTTTATTGTGACATGAAACTAATGTTAGTGTCATGATCTCTTTTCCAACAGAACTCAAAATTCATGTAGAGGTATGACTTTAATACAATGAAGGAGTACAACTTTCCAGAACTTACAACTCTCAAAATACCTATCCATGTATAAGAATATATTCACATGATCTAGGGAGTGTAGGTGAGAGATTACAGTATCTGAGTGTAAGAAAAGATGAATAAAGACTGTGCTCTTCTCCGCTTTTCTATTGCTGTTTTTAAAAACTCTAGCCGAAACCAACTTGTTGAGGAAAGGGAAACACATTTCATCATTATGGGAAGCCAAGGCAGGAACTCAGGGCAGAAACATGGAGGAATGCTGATTATTGGCTTGTTCAATGGGCAGGTGCTCACTCCGCTTTCTTATACAATACAGAACAATCTGCTCAAGGATATCGATGCCCACAGTGAGCTGGGCCCCCTCACATCACTCAACAGTCAAGAAAATGCTCCACAGACATGGCCACAGGGCAATCCAATAGAAGCAATTCCCCAACTGAGGGTCCCTCTTCCCAGAAATGTTAAGTTGACAATTAAAGCTATCCAGCACACATGCGAGGAAGGACTTTAAGTTTGCCTGTGCAATCTTCCGCCAAGCCCCAGCAGTGCAATGCAGAAGCGATACCTCCCCCATGCCACAGTTGGGGAGGAAGAGTGAGAAGAGCCATCAGCTTTGCTCTCAGACTACTTCAGTGAACCAAAGCAACAACCATCTCTGCCCCTCGACCCAAACCAATACTCAAATACCTAGTCAGCATTAGTGCTAACACTACGAATCAAGGTTCCAGAGGAGCTCCTAAGGGCCTAGGATCCAAGCTTGCACCCAAGTCAGATCAGCTCACATAGAACCAGCCTCCAGATGTACTGTATAGGCTCGGAGGTGAGATCAACCCGTACAATCCAGGCACAACAATCAGCCATGCACTAGGAGAGCCTGACTGAGAAGACTCATTCCAAAAGTGCTGATGGGCCCTACAAGAAAGGAAGCTCAGAATCTCTGGAAAAATTGCTTGACTTTCATCAGAAAAACTAGTCTATAACATATAAACAGAATGAAAACTTTGACAAAAAGAAAGAAAACATTAAAAAGAACTACTATATGATATAGGTACTCCAGAACTGAATAAATATTCACAGGAAATTAAACCAGAATGTCAAAGAGACACATTCGCTCCGTGTTTAATGTAGCACTATTCACTTCAGCCACAATAGGAGATCAATGAGATGCATATTGAAAGAAGAACGGTAAAGAAAATATGGTGTATGTATAGGCAAAACATTATTGAGTGAGAAACAGGATCAGATCCTGCCACTGTTCAGCCAGAATGGCACTGAAGAATATTTTGTTGAGAGAAATAAGCCAGAAACAGGAAGACAAATGTTACATGTCCTCATTTATTTGAGGAAGATTTAAAAAGGTGATTACATAAAAGAGAGTAGAACAGAGATCCCTGGAGGATAGGAATGTAGTGAGGAGGAGGGGAGGAGGGTCAATACAGGTACCAAAAGACACAGGTAGGAGAAACAAGCCCGAGTCTTCTATAACAACATACGGTGATGATAGTTTAGAATAATTGACCACTTCATTAGAAATATATGAATTCATCATACAGATTACTCTGGCAGTATACCCCATAAATAGGTATAATTAACATATACTATTATTTAATTAACATTTTAAGAATATTTAAAATATAATTTTGGGATCGGAAGTTCATAATAACAGAAGTGGAAAAATTCCATGGAAAGCTGTAGCCACAGTTCCAACAGCAGACTTCACTAAGCAAAACAGAGTCAGTGACCAAAAACGTCTATCATTTGAGATCGCCCAGTGTATGGAACAAAATGAATCAGGAACAAAATAAAGTGATGGAAACTCACAGAACTTCTGGGAAACCGTCAATATCATTGTGCTTATTATGACAATATTAGAAGAGCAAAAAAGGGAAAGGGCAGAAAACAAAGAAATGACCCCCCAAATTTCCTAATTCTTAGAGATAATGGTAAAGCTCACATCCATGACAAAGAACTTCAAAGATTAAAAACAAATGTATCTCGGGCTTGAGAGATGGTTCAATGGTGAGGAGCACTGACTGCCCTTGCAGAGGACCCAGGTTAGAATCTCAGCACCCACATGGTGGCAAAAACCGTCTATAACTCCAGTTCCAGGGGAATTCAAGTCCTCTTCTGACTGCCACAGGCATCGCATGACATGGGTGCACTTACATGAAAGCAATGTACACTCATAAACATAAAATTAAAGTGAAAAATAAAATACTTTTAAAAATGTGTCTTCACAGAAATACCTGGTAAGAAAACTCTGGGCCAGTGAGTTAGCTCAGTGGATAAAAGAACTTGCCGCACACACCTGGAGACCTGTGTTCCATTCCTAGGACCCAAAGATAGATGAAAGAAGAAAACCGACTCCACAAAGTCGCCTTTAGAACCTCATATGTACACCATGGCACATATGTTTCCACACAGGCACACACATATACATATACAAATAAAGAAATAATAACTATAAATAATAAAAAAAAAAAAAAAAAAAAAAGGGCACGGATATACAAAAACAAAGTGGCTCTACCCTCTTAAATAAATATAAATAAATGCAACAGAGAAATATAAGTGAAGTCAGTCTCTGGCCTCCACATTAGTGCATACTGCCCTACCCACAGATACGCCATTAAAAAAAAATAGATAAATTTAAAGCACCAAGATAAAAGTACATCATTGTAGGCAACCCCTATAATACTTTCAGCACTTTCACAAACAAAACAAATCAAAATAACAAAACACCCTTGTGAAGAAGAGAAAATGAAGTTATATGTTCAAATGTGAAAAATTAATTCAAACAAAAGCCCTGCCAGGCAAGAATACTGTACTTGGCAAGGTTATTCTTCAGAAGTTAAAGAAAAAAAAAGTTTTCAGAACAAAAAGATCTTCTGAAGAGGTTATCACCACATGCTTCACAATAAATTCTTAAGTGAATCTTTCAAGGGTTGGAGACATGGCATCTGCTGTTCCAGAGGACTCAGAGCCTACATAGTACCTAACAACTGTCTTTAACTCCAGGGGATCTGGGGTCCTCTTCTGCTTTCCAAGGTCATTACATGCATATAGTGCACTTGCATACATGCAAGTAAAACACTCATACACATAAAATAAAAATCAATCAATCAACAAAAAATTAAGCAAATACTTCAAGTTGTAAAAAGCTAACACAGCTAATGTGAGATGAGACACTACCTTCCAAAGATCACTACTACTCAAAAATTCCCCAACTTCCTAAAATGGCACCACCAGCTGAAAAATGGGTGTTCAAACATTGGAGCCCAAGAGGAACATTTTACATTTAAGCCATAATAGATAGTTTCATTTGTTCAAATACATTAATTCTTCTGCAACAGACAGAGGATAGCAGTGTAGACAATAGTCTAACAGTTCTCATGCAGTAAACACATTTACATGGTGTTCAGATTCTCTTTACCATCTCCTTAATAACGGTGGGGTGTTAAGCTGATGATTTTGAGAATCTAAAACTCTCATCTAATCTTCTTGAAACTATAGACATTTCCACGTGTATTCCTTTGTCTTTTGTTTGCTTTAAAAAAAAACAAAAAACAGAAAACAAAAAAAAAACCCTGTGCACATTTGCAAAGCACTGTGTTTACGTATGCCTGTAATTCCAGTATTCAAGAGGCAGACACAGCGGATCTCTGTGAGATCCAGATCAGTCTGGTCTACATACTGAGTTCCAGGACAGCTGGGGCTACTGGAAGCTAGTTTCAAAAAATTAAACAAAATAAAAATCCATATATACGTGTGCTTTGTCTGCCTTCATACTGTCATGCTACATTAGTCTTTCAAAAAACCATTTGATAATGGTAATTGTGCTGGATAGCTTTAGTAGTCACCTTACACATCTGGGTTGAGGGAGCCTCAATTGGGGAATTTCCTCCATTGGAGTGGCCAGTGACCATGTCTGTAAAGTATTTTCTTTATTTTTAAGTGATGTGGGAGGACCCAGTCCACTGTGGGTGATGTCATCCCTAGGTAAGCAGTCCTGTATTGTATAAGAAAGCAGGCTGAGCTTGCCAGAGGAGCACACCAGTAAGCACTGTTCCTCTATGGCCTGTGCTTCAGCTCCTGTCTCTGGGTTGCTGTCCTGAGTTTCTACCTTGGATTCCTTCTGTGATGAACTGTCACCTGGGATATGGAAGCCAAACAAATCCTTTCATCTCCAAGTTGGTATTGGTCAGAGTATTTTGTCACAGCAATTGAAAGCAAACTATAACCATAATATATACAACCAGACAGCAAAAATGATTTTTAATTACTTTAAATATTTAAATTATTTTTACTGAATTTTTGAAATATTTTTTCTTTTTTGGTCTTTTTGAGACAGAGTCTCCCAGCCCCAGCTGTCCTGGAACTCACTATGTAGACCAGGGTGGACTTGAACTCACAGAGATCCACCTGCCTCTCCCTCCCAAGTGCTGGGATTAAAGGCATGCACCACCACACTTGGCAAAGTTTTGCAATTTTTATACGATGTATTTTGATCACATTTAAATCCTCTCTTGTAACAGTGCTCCCTTACTACTCCCACCACCACCAAATTTCTGTACTGTAATATATGTTAAGTTATAGAGTCAGGGTTGAGTTTCCAAATAATCTTCACTGTACATTCATTTAGCGGAGCTTCGTTAATCTGCTAATAGAATTGTCCTTAATGAGACTGAATCTCCTTTTTCCCAGGAGTTCTTGGTTAACAATAATTCCTTAGAAACAATTGGGGCCAGTTTTTAAATTCAGTTTTTTTCTAAAACTATAAGATTTAACCACTAACCAAGTATTGAGCTGATTGTCTGGTTATGACAAGAGAAAAAGCAAGAATCTCCTGCAGCCTGAGCTCTTCTGCCCGCTCTCTCAAAACCCTGTCCCCCTTCTAGTCTTGGGCACAGGCCAAATTTTGCTCTTTCTAAACCAGATCTCCACACTACTGCCTTAGTCCAGACCTACCCACTGCATCCTGATCCCCTGCATTTATACCAGCTCAATTTTTCAGTCTAGTTTATAGACCTTAACAGGCTGTCCCGACTCCAACCCTGTGTTCTGACTCCTGAGACCATTCTTCTACCTTGGTAAATGAACCATCCCACCTGATTCAACACATTGCACCTTGATTCCCCCACAACCTGAGTCACTCCAATCTCCCCTTACCCACACAATGTCCCTCATCTATTCTTGGGCCCAGGCCCACTCCTGCTCTTCCACCTCAGATCTCTGGACTACCTTCCTAATCCAGACTAGCTTAATCACCTAGTGTAATTTGTTAGTCCTTCAACAGACTATCCCACCCCCACCTTTCCCTGGCCTCCTGATCTGCCTGACACAGACTAGTCTGCCTGCTACCCTGACATACCTACTATGCAAATCAGCCTAATGCACTAGAAACTGATGTACACACCAACTAATCTCTCATACCTGAACAAAAAGCAACCAAACTACATCAGCAATATAAACAGAGCCAAAATTCATATAAACAAAGGAAGACTAGAATTTTGTATCAGACACACAAAGAACAAAACACATCCATATGCCCAAATAGCAATGCAAAAAAAAAAAACAAAACAAACAAACAAACATAAAAAAAAAAACAAAAAACCCAGCCTAATACACCCTCCCATCTCCCCAGCCTATCTCTCCTCCTAGCCTGGGTCCTGCCTCATTCCTTGTCTTGGCACCCCAGACACCTGGGGAACAACAACTGCTTCCTGATCCTTTGTATCCAGACCAACCCAGCTCCTTCTGGGGTCCTCAGGAGTACTCTGGGCCTGGCCCTGCCCTCACCTCCCTCTGCTTCCCTGGGCCTGCATGACCAGTAGGCCTCTTTCTGAACAGGCAGGCCTCTCTCTAGGGTAAGTGGATAGTACCCTCCATGCCTTGACTCCCCCAGCCTCACTCATTCTCCCATCTCTGGTCTCTCCTCCTAGTCTGGGTCCTGTTCCATTCTTCGCCTTGGTGCTCCAAACACAGGGAACCACCACTGCTTCCTGATCCTTTGCAAGCAGACCAACCCATTTCCTTCTCCAGTCCACAGGAGCACTCTGGGCCTGGCACCACCCTCACTTCCCTGGGCCTGCGCAACCTGAGAGCCTCTTTCCTGGGCGCAGCAGCTGACCTTTCCTCTTCCTGATCTTTTGCATCCAGACCAACCCAGTTCCTCAGTGCAGTCCCCAGCAGCCTTTGGGGCTGCTTACTGTCCCCATCCTCCTTTGTATCTCTGGGTGGGAAGGGCACCAGCTGCCCTAGAGCAGCAACTTTCCTGGGTCCGGCTCCCAGGCCAGTCCAACCCCCAAATTCCAGAAGCCAAAATATTTCCTGGAGGGATCCAGACCTTAGAAGAAAGCCTGAGAACATCTGATCCTCATCTGACTTGGGCCTCTGTGGGTACTCCTGAATACAAATGCAATCTGGCTTCTCAAACATAAAATCAAAAGAGAGAATCAGAAGCTTAGAGGAACCAGCTTTTCATGCCCAAAAAGTAAACCACAAAAACACATAAAGTTTATCAAAAGAAGCAGACCTAAACTTGAAGGCTTGAGTCTCAAACAAGAATCAGAAACTACAAAAGAAATTCACATGTCAAAATCAGAGAGGAAAAAATAATAACATGAAAAACCAAAATAACATATCCCCACGAAATACCAATAGTCCTCTAGAGGAGTACGATGAGAAACCTCTAGAGATAATGCAGGACATGGAACTCAAAAGAATAATTATAAACATGATAAAAGAATTCAGTGAATTAAAAGAACACACATACAAATAAATCAAAGAACTGAAGGAAGATAGGGAAAAAGAGGACGTGAAACACTTAGTAAGGCAATTAGAAATGACAGGAGAAAGCCTCACCAATAGGATGAATGAAATGGAAAACAGACTATCAAGACTGGAAGATAAAGTGGACAAACTGGACCACTCAAGCAAAGATTATGAAAAATTTAAGAAATCACAAGAATGGAATATGCAGGAATTGTGTGACACCATAAAAATACCAAACTTATGAAACATAGGCATACAGGAAAGAGAAGAATCCCAAGATACTGGCATGGACCAGATCTTCAACAGGATTACAGAAGAAAATTTTCCAAA
Source organism: Nannospalax galili (assembly GCF_000622305.1). NCBI lineage: Eukaryota > Metazoa > Chordata > Mammalia > Rodentia > Spalacidae > Nannospalax > Nannospalax galili. Next base: position 6,346,005 of record NW_008342018.1, on the reverse strand, counting down.
ATTAAAGAAAGACATGCCAATAAAAACACAAGAAGTGTACAGAACACCAAACAGACAGGACCAGAAAAGAAACTCTCCACAGCATATCATAGTAAAAACACTAAACATACAAAACAAAGAGAAAATACTGAAAACTGCAAAAAGAAACAACAAGGCACATATAAAGGAAAACCCATTAGGATTACAGATGACTTTTCAGTGCAAACTATGAAAGCCAGAAGAGCCTGGACAAAAGTATTCCCAGGTTTAAATCACCACAGATGCCAACCAAGATTATTATACCCAGCCAAAATGTCTATTATATTTGAGGGGGAAAGAAAAATCTTCCATTACATAAATAGGCTGAAGGAATTCATGTCCAAAAAACCAACCCTTCTGAGAGTTCTAGAAGCAATACAAAGAGCTGAAGAAAGGAATGACTATACCCAAGAAGCTGCGGAAAGAAACTCAATGAAGGTATAACTGTGGAAAAGTAAAGCTATATCAATAATGTAAATAGAAATAAAAATTATAGGATTCAATACTCATCTTTCATTAATAACTTTAAATATTAACAGACCAAATGCCCCAGTCATAGGTAACTGGATTAAGAAACAAAACCCATCTTTTTGTTGTCTGCAAGAAACTCATCTCACTTTCAAGGACAGACACTATCTTAAAATGAAAGAATAGAAAAAAATATACCAAGCAACCGGTACTAAGAAAAAAGCAGGTGTAGCAATTCTAATATCTGAAAAAATAGACTTTAAACTAAAACTAACCAGAAGAGATAAAGAGGGCCACTTCATTCTGATCAAAGGAACAATATATCAAGGCGATAATACAATCATGAACATATACTCAACAAACTCTGGTCCACCGAACTTCATAAAAACAATGCTACAGGAATTTAAGACCCAGATTAATCCCAACTCATTAATAGTAGGGTACTTCAATGCCACACTGTCTCCATTAGATAGGCCAACATGATACATATCAAGTATTCCACCAAAACACCAAAGGACATTCTTTTTACTCAGCACCCATAGAACCTTCTCCAAAATCAACCATATACGGGGGCATTAAACAAAACTCAACAAAAACAAAAAGACTGAAATAATTCCATGCATTCTATCAGAACACAACTCAAGAAAGCTTACAATCAACACCAGAAGAAGCCCTAATCATCACATGAGCACATGGATATTAAACAACACACTCCTAAACAATGAATGTGTCAAAAAACAAATTAAGAAAGAAATAAAAGAATTCCTGGAACTAAATGAAAAGGACAGTACACAACAACAAGAGATCCGGGACATGCTGAAAGCTGTCCTTAGAGGGAAGTTTATAGCTCTAAGTGCCCACATCAAAAAATCGGAATGAAGACAAATAAATGACTTAACATGGTAACTCAAGACACTAGAAAAGCAACAACAAACGAAACCAAAACCCAACAGACAAGTAGGCTTTATCCCAGAGATGCAGGGACGGTTCAATACATGTAAGTCAATAAACATCATAAATCATATAAATGGGCTCAAAGACAAAAACCACATGGTAATCGCAATAGATGCAGAGAAGGCCTTTGACAAAATTCAACATGCATTTATGTTCAAAGTCTTAGAGAGAATTGGACTGGAAGGAACATACCTCAACATAATTGAAGCCATATATAACAAACTAACAGCCAACATCACTCTAAATGGAGAAAAACTGGAAGCATTCCCATTGAAATCAGGAACCAGACAAGGCTGTCCACTAACTCCACTTCTCTTTAACATAGTGCTTGAAATTCTTGAGAAAGCAATAAGACGAGAGCAGGAAATTAAAGGAGTAATAATTGGAAAAGAATAGATCATATTATCCCTTTTGCAGATGAGATGATATTATATCTAAGAGATGCCAAAAATTCCACCAGAAAACTCCTAGAAATGATTAACACATTCAGTAAAGTGGTAGGTTACAAAACTAACCTACAAAAGTCTGTAACCTTTCTATATACCAATAGCAAGCATTCAGAAAAAGAGCACATGGAAACACTCGCCCTCACAATAGCTGCAAGAAAAATAAACTATCTCAAAATAAACCTGACCAGAGACATTAAAGAGATCTAAAATGAAAATTTTAAATCTTCAGAGATTGAGGAAGACATCAGAGATGGAAGGACCTCCATGCTCATGGATTGGAAGAATTAATATTGTGAAAATGACCATCCTACCAAAAGTTATTTATAGATTCGATGCAATACCAATCAAAATCCCCATGACATTTTTCACAGAATAGGGAAAAAAATCCCAAGATTCATATGGAAGCACAAAAGACCTCAAATAGCCAAAGCAACCCTGAGCACTAAGAGCAATGCCGGGGGGATTACTATACCAGATTTTAAGCTATATTACAGAGCTATAGTCATAAAAACCACATAGGACTGACACAAAAATAGACCCATAGATCAATGGAACAAAACTGAAGACCCAAATCTGAGTAAATGCAATTTTAGCCACCTGATATTTGACAAAGGGGCCAAGAATATTCACTGTAGGAAAGACAGCATGTTCAGGAAATGGTGCTGCAAAAGTGGATCTCCACCTGTAGAAGAATGAAAATAAACTCCTATATTTCACCCTGCACAAAAGTCAATTCCAAATGGATCAAAGATCTCAATGTAAAGCCTGAAACTCTGAAACTGTTAGAAGAAAACATTGGGAAAAACCTACAAGACATAGGTATAGGAAAGAATTTTCTAAGCTGGACATCATTTGCTCAGGAAACAAGGGCAAGAATTAACAAATGGGACCTAATTAAACTAAAAAGCTTCTGTACATCAAAAGAGACAACCAGGGAAGCGAACAGAAAACTCACAGAATGGGAAAAAATCTTCACCAGCAACACATCTGACAGAGGGTTAATATCCAAAATATAAAATGAACTCAAAAAACAGAGAATCAAGACAAGGAATAACCCAATTAAAAGATGGGCTAAGGAGCTGAACAGAGAGTTCTCAAAAGAAGAATAAAAGGTGGCTATGAAGCATCTTAAAAGACGTTCAACATCACTAATAATTGGGGAAATGCAAATTAAAACCACTTTGAGATTTCATCTTACCCCAGTCAGACTGGCTAAGATCAAGAGAACAAATGATCCCAAATGTTGGAGAGGGTGTGGGGAAAGGAGAACACTCATTCACTCCTGGTGGGGTTGCAAACTTGTTCAACCCTTATGGAAATCAGTGTGGAGAACTCTTAAAAAACTACAAATGTACTTTTCATTTGACCCAGTAATACCATTCCTTGACATATACCCAAAACTCATCCTATTGCAGTGACACTTATACATCCATGTTTGTTGCTACTCTTTTCACAATAGCTAAGAGATGGAAGCAACCTAGGTGTCCCTCAATTGATGAGTGGATAATGAAAATGTGGTTCATATATACGATGGAGTTTTACTCAGCAGTAAAGAAAGATGAAATCATGAAATTTGCAGGTAAATGGATGGAACTAGAAACTGTTATACTAAGTGAAGTAACACAGATTCAGAAAAAAGAGACATATGTTTTCCCTCATATGTGGATCCTAGAATCAAATCCTGATAAGTGAGTATGTATTCAGACATAACTACAGGAACCAAGATAATAGTAAGGAAACAGGGAGGTAAAGTAAAAGAAAGAACCTGAAAGATAATAACAGTAAGAAACAGGTATTAATAAGGGAGAGATGGATAAAAATTTTGTTAGTTTAAGGGAGGGGGAGGGAAAGGTATACAAGGAACAAAGGGGATAAAGGGAAAGAAGGAGCTCAAGAGAGGTGGGACCATAGGGGAAGGCTATTATTAAGGGAGAAAGGATAAAATTGGGGGAACCTTAATTGGAGAAACCATGATGGAGGGGTTAGACAATGTGAGAGACAAAGAATGCCCAGCTAGTTTTAAAAACCAGAGGGAACCATATTAGTCCAACAACCTACTGACAAATTACACATTCCAGATCAAGAAATACATGTCTAAGCAAGATTTATCTGAGAACAATTGTTCTTTGCCCAAGATTTATCTACATGACACACAGTTATTAAAAGTACTAGACTTGTGGAACTAACCTTCTTGGATGTTTAACAGACATACTTTGAGGTCTATAATAATTTGGTCAGAGGGACATAAAGGACAGTATTTGCTCCTTGCCCTCCTAGGTCGACTAGTTCCAGGGGACTATGAGCATCTCTCAAAATGTCCTGTAATTGTGGTGGGTCACCTGTCCTCTTGATCAAGGAGGCCAAGGATACCCTACCAGATGGACTTGAATCCATGTCCAGTCTACAAAGAGGAGGGTCAACACAGAGGAAGCATTTCTTCCATGCTTCCAAGTGAAGACAACCGTGGTCGATCAGGACCTTTGATATATCTTCACATAGACTGAACTGGTAAAAGAAATGAGCCAGGGTCTCCTCCCAAGCCCATGTGACTCCTGAGGAACAGATCCTCAAATGACCTTAAGAGTAAAAATAAATTGGTTTACCTGGGCCAACTGTATGGCCTTTAACACCCAAAAGGGTAGTATAACCAAAGATTAAAGGGTCCAATATAATTTTTTAAGAGTCCATATGCATAGCTAAAGGCTGCATAACAAGCAACAATGCCAGATAAGAGATACCTTCTTTTGAGTTGTTTGCCAGGGTGGCCAAAGGGACTCCCAGATAGTAACCCAGCATAGAACTGGGAAAATGAACAGCATACCCCAATCTTATCTAAAGGAATATTGACAACTGATTGCTGCTAGAAGAGGAACAGCTGACCCTCCTAAAACCAAGACCTCTACATAGGCTGACTAGATTCACCAGATGGACAAGTAGTAGGGAATGGCTGGGGATGCTGACAACACAGCAGACAGTAGCAGGGATATCAGAGTATAAGGGCTGTAGTGAGGGGAGGGAGGCCATGGGAGGGTGCCGTCTGGCAAGTGG
>NW_008342018.1:6328162-6340987 GCF_000622305.1 Nannospalax galili | reverse complement strand
TTTTTAAAATGTATTATATTTGAGGAGGAAGCATGGAAATTTAATGTTAATTAGTAGAGGTGATAAACATTACCATTGAAATCTACCCAATGACTTTACAGTCATACACAGGTGCCAAGGATCCAAGTACAACTGATTATGACTAGTAATAGATACATACAGATTAGGGTTGTATGCACCAACATCTCAGTTTTAGCAGCAAAAACAATGAGTCTTTCTGCAAGGAACAATATTTTCTAAAATGAAATGGAGATCTTTTTTAAAGGTTAAAAATTCATTCAATTTTATGTCTTACAGGGCTTATACTGAGTTCAATATTGTATAACTGTATTAATTCAACTGTGAAGCTAGAAATTTACAGCCACTTGTGAAAGAGATGTGCTCTTTCTCTGGAGTGTGTTACCAAATATGTTAAAGCTGTAATGAAATGCTTTTTCTAATCATGTAATTATTAAATATTTAAAAAATGATTTTAAAAAATTAAAATTAAATTTAAAAAAAGAAAAAAAAAACGTGAAGTGAAGCTGATCCCAACAAAACCCTACAGAAGTGCACTGCAGTGAGAGTCACCCTGAGATATCCCAGGATGCAGAATTTCAAAGAACAATCATAAACATGATTTAAGAATTTAAAGGACACACAGACAAATGACTCTAAGAACTCAAAACAGATAGGTATATATTTCAGCAGAGAGCCTTCAAACAAAGAAATAAAAGTGGCTAAGAAACTCCTTCAAAACTGCTCAACATTCTTAGCAATTAAAGAAATGCAGATAAAACCACTTTCAAATTTGATCCTACCTCTGTCAGACTGGCTTTGATCAAGAGAGCAGAAGAAATCAAATGCTGGCAATGATGTGGGGAAAGAGGAATGCTCAGTCACTGAAGACTTGAAATGCAAGCTCACGCAGCCATTAGGGAAAGCAGTGTGGGGAACTCTTAAAATACTAAAAGTGAATCTACCATATGATCCTGCTATACCATTCCTTGGTATATAGGAAAAGGACTCATCCTGCTGTACAGATACATGTACACCCATGTTTCTGTTGATCTTGTTACAATAGCTAAGAAATGGAAACAGCATAAAGGTCTCTCAACTTATGAATGGATAATGTAAACATAGTACATTTACAGAATGGACTTCTACTCAACAGTAAGGAAAGACGAAATTATGAAATTTGCAGGTAAATAGATAGAACTAGAAATTATTATACTAAGTGAAGTAAAACAGATTCAGAAAAGCAAGCAATGTATATTAATCCTCATTTGTTGATCATAGCACCAATCTATTATTTGTGAGTATATACCCTGATATAACTGCAGGAGCCAGGAAAATTGAAAGGAAACACAGAGGTAAAGGGAAAGAAAGAGCCCAAAAGAGGGGGATAGTAGGGAACAGATGTTACCAAGAGGAACATGGGGAAAATGGGGATATTCAACTGGGAAGGGAGAAGGAAAGGACATCCAAGGAACCATGGTGGTAAAGCAGAAGAAGGAACTCTGGTGTGGGGGGGATAATAGGAGACAGGTATTATCAAGGTGAATGAAAATTTGAGCACTTAAACTGGGAAGGAAAGAAGAAGTTTAGACAGATAGGAGAGATAAATAAAACAGATAGTATTAAAAAAAATAGAGGGAACTGTATTAACTCATAAAACCCCTGAAAAATACACATACAATACCTGAACATTAGTACATGTGTATACCTGAAGGCTATTTAACAAGGAACACAGTGCCAGACAGTAGAAACCTCCCTTCAAGCTGTTGGCCAGAGTAGTCCAAGAGACTTCCAAAATAACACAGGCTATTGTCACAGCCCTTGGCTACTGCCCAGAACTTGCAGGTAAGATCCTATTGCTGAAAACAGGAAAGAGTTGTTCTCAAGAAAGGACCAGGATTTTCTTTATATAAAAAGTATAGGAAAGTTTGTTGAAGATATGGAAGAGGCAAGAGCCTCCACAGCTCTTGAAAGTGAGTTCTAGAAGAAAATAATGCCATCCACTTTGTTACCAGATAATTATTTTTTCTTCACATTTTTATCATAGTGTTTAATTCATTTTATTAAGAAGAATGTAACTAATATTCAGGATATAAACACTTTCAAGTGAAAGGAAAAGATGGACTCTATATATTTATTTGCTTTATTTTATAAATAATTGCTTTTCTTGTTGTACATGTTGATACAAAACCGTAACTCTCACCTCATACGGGATAAGAGATAGTTTATTCTGGAGCCAAATATGTGTGACCATGACCTGGGAACACAAATTCAGGTTACCCCAAATTCCATGTTCAAATGTGGTAACAGTTTCATGAAAGTTTTATAGTAACAAACAAAAAAAAGATCATAAATCAAGACATTTTACAAATAATTGGCCAAAACATAAGAAAAGGCAGATATAGCAAAAGAGAAATAGCTGTAGACCTCAGATGCTCTCTGATGACACTCAGTCTTTTGGTTGGTGGAAGCTGGTGATCTGCTAAATTAATAAATTCCAAAGGTTTTTATTGGTTAGTTATGGGATGTTAAATCAGAAAAAAATGTGGGTGAAGAATGGCTATTTAGAGAGCCAAAGATAGCCCAAGATAAATGGTAATTAGGCCCTGGACCTGCCACATCCCAAACTCTCCACAATCACTGAAGTTCTAATCGGTTGATCAGCTTTTGTGGAATGCTAAGTTTCAAGATGCAGTTTTTCTGGTACTTTTGTTCACATATATAATAGTTGAAAATACAAATTTCCATGTCAAAGTTGAAAATTATAAAGTGTGTGGCTATCACAAAACTGATGTTGTTATAAATGAAATACTGATAAAAACAAATATGGTCAAAACACAAATCTCACGTCTGTTAGCTAGCAGTACTGCCTTTCAATTTTTCAGAGTGAAGGGAATATTTTTCAAATGTTCTCATGAAAGAAGCTGGTAAATGTTCAAGTTAAAAGATATATTAATTAGTTTGATTTTATCTACCTTGTATTTAAAATCATAGCATAATTTATACGACTATAAATTTTCAGTGTTAACAAATTAAAAATTTGCAGATATTCTTTACATTTTTAATGAGCAAAAGGAATTATAGAGTATAGTTTAATTCCATGTGATTGTATATGCTCTAAATTTAATTGTATAGTGTCCTATGGTAAATTTATTAAATTTAAATCTAATGAAAATAATACTATAAAATCCATGATGTATACTATGACTGTCATGGAAAAAGAAAAGCAACCACCTCCAGTCCAAAGTGTCTCCAAAATTCACCTCTTGAATGTTAAACTGGGTAATTCAGTAAAGCCCCTATTTCCATGTAATAGAAATTACTTGATTAGAGTAACTGCATATACTGTTTGAAGAAAAGTTCAATAGAAGGTGGTAAGCACAAAACAACTGAAATATTAATTGCTTTTACATCATAGACCTTATACAGCAAAGAACTTATAACTTGATCTTTTATTAGTTGTAATAACTTATGATCTAGATTAGAAAATAAAGCTAACTTGATCTTTAATTAGTTGTAATAACATGATCTAGATTAGAAAATAAAGCTACAATGATAAAAACCATTAGAAAAAGTAATTCTGGCCTTGAAAAATAGCTTATTCAATGTAAAGCTCAAGTGATGATTGTGAAAAGATTAATTGGTAAAGTTTATAAAAATGAACTCAGGGGCCAGGCATGATGGCACATGCCTTTAATCCCAGCACTCAGGAGGCCGAGGCAGAAGGATCTCTGTGAGTTCAAGCCCAGCCTGGTCTACATAGTAAGTTCCAGGACAGCTGGGGTTACAGAGATACCCTGTCTCAAAAAAACGAAAAAAAAAAAGAAAAAAAAAAAAAGAACTCGTCACAACACTAGTTCCTCTTCCTACCTGCCTTATACTAAGTAGGTGTAAAAACTGACCAAGTTGTATATATTTCAGTGTTTAGTGCTCTTTATTTGAAAAAGACAAAATATAGAGTACAATACCAGAAAGAGTAATGAGGTTTATTAATAATGTACAGCTAAGGGTAATGAGGTATGCAAACATTTCGTTACAGCAATGTTGACAATTGGTTTGAACATTTCTGGTCCATCAAGGTTAGGAAGGCTGAACTCTATATGCAAAGCGTATTTTGTTTCTGAGACTCTTGGTGAGAGAGGAGTTCTGTGCTGCAGCTCTCTTTGCGTCTCAAATGTGTTCTCACCAAGCAAGTTTGAAATTTATTTATTAAAAATATGTTGATTATATTAGTGTAAATTTGGATCGCTGATCCTTTACAAAGTATTTTCCCTGTAAGTTTCACAACTGCCTTATGTAAACATACTTTATTATGGGAGTAATCAACATCTTCCTAATGGGATTTAAGGTCAGCTTCCTTTTAAAATGGAGCTCATACCGACATTGATATCAGGCCTAGGAACCCAAGTATGGATCCATCACAGGCTATATGGGAAAGCCTAATTAATACTACTGTTCTGTTAGATATAGTATTAAATGGACTCCTAATGACTTATTGTTATATCCATAGATAAATGCACCTCTCAAAAGAAAACCTGCTTTATGCAGCAGATGATTAGCACAGTTACCCACAACTGGCCAACATGCAAAGAATAAGAGATTGCAGAGTGCTTAACACTGAGTAGGATAACTATATTAAACTTCTACCTTCCAAGGCTCAGAGAATCATTGAGGAAAAAGGGTCATACAGACTGCAAGAGCCAGAGGTGGTGGGTGGCCACCAGGAAACAAAGCTTTCCCAACAATTAGAACTTTCAGCAATGGTGACCTCATGCACAAGTCCAACCTAAGCTCAAGCCAAACAAAATCCCAGGAAAGATGTGGGGAAATGGGTAAGATACCTCAACTCTACCTTAGGAGCTATTGACAAATGACGGCTGCTGGGAGAGGAAGAATCAGTTTTGTTTAAAGATGAGACTCTTGGTAAGTTGATCAGGTTATAGTAGACGAATCAACACCTTAAGGGCACTTGGGGACACCTCTGAATTTATAGACGATGTGTGTGTATACACGTATGTGTGTGTGTGTGTGTGTGTGTGTGTGTGTGGTGTGTATATTTTAGAGCATATGAAGTTGGGTGAGGGGTAGTAAGGAGGGGGTGCAAATAAGGGAGGGGATCTAAATATGATCAAAATATATGAAATTCACAAAGATTCAATAAAAAAGGAATTAGTTGTGCTACTTCCAACTGAAAGTAAAGAGTATCAAAGATATTATATTAAGGAACAATTTTAGCATTCTTTATCATACATGTTTTTCAACATGCTATAATCCAGGAAAGTAAATATAATTTTGAACTCAGGACAATAGAAATCAATCAAAAGTGATATACTTAACCTTTAATGGTAGGATTTTCTGAATTACTGGTTTTCAAGACTAGCTATATGTAGGAATAATACAGGTTTCCAGGTCTCTAACCTAAATGAAAATACATACACAAAAATGCCCTGATACAATTGCTTTTCAAAAATACCCTAGAGGATTTTTATGTGCATCTAGGTTAAGTTAAAAACCAATGTTATGGAAAACTATTTGCATCTTAAAACAATCCTATTGAGATACTTGAGTCTGTGTAGAAAATATCTGCATTTTCCCCATTTAACTCAGTTATTTAAACAGTTCAACTAGATCTATTCTTCAAAGGTGTTTAATAATTAGAAGCACATACCAAATGCATTAGGAAAATCAAGACTTCTGTGAATGATAAGTTCTTCCAATGAGTAAATTTTCATTACTTCAAATGTCTCTTTATCCTGAAGGTTCTTCCTTCACCATAAGATAGTGCAGTGCTGCCTTGCCTCCTCATAAAGTTTAGACTTACTGAGGAACCCTAAGTACTTTATCACATGAGTGGTCACAGAAGCCAAATTTTCTGTGTAGGACAAAAATTCTGATATAATATTTGTGATATGAAACAATTATGAAGAAATCACATTCAATTTCCTAACTGGTATACTGTGTAGAAATAAATATTCACAAAAGACAAAAGCACATCCATAAGAGTCTGTGTCACCTGACAAAACAATTCATGGGTTCCTTGTCTTACAGATCTGCCTCCTCTGAAGGTATTTGTACAATCAATATTAAACAAACATGGTGGCTATGAGAAAAAGCAGACAGTTTTGACAAGGTGTCATCATGAGGAGAAGGAATGCTATGACATGGTAAGTGGAAACTTACTATCTCTAAATTAGAGGATGATCACGGGGATGGAGAAATGACTCAGTAGTTATAAGTGCTTGCTGCTCTTGCAAAAAACCCAAGTTATGTTGCCAGCAACCATGTCAGATAGCTCCCAACCACGTATAACTCTAACTCAGGGGATTTGGTGCCCTCTCCTAGCCGCTATGGTCACCCAAACGTGTTTGGCACACACAAACCCCATAAATAAGAATAAAAATAAAACAATTTTTTAAAGAACATCAATTTAATCTAATGGCACTTAGAACACTGGAAAAATAACATCTCTGACAATTTAGAGTATTTTAGTGCAGTGCCCGAAGCAGATTTAAACATTACAATTCATCATACTGTAGATCAACTTTGTCAATAGTTTGGAGCTTCTTACACGTTTTTATTGTTGCTCCCTTTCTTTCCCAGTGGAAGCCAAATTCAGTGAAGATATAGTCAAGACAGATTTGGGATTAATATTCTGAACTCACCTCTATTGTCACACAATGTGTTCTGGAGACTTGGCACTACAGAGGCATAAGTCACTGCAATTTTCCTTTTCTTCTTGGATTTTTCAGTGCCTGATCCCGATGGTAAGACATCTAGTCAACTTCCTCTCCATAGTTCTAATTATCACAAGGAGTTTCATAGCATTTTAAAAATCACAGCAATTTTCATTTTAAACACTTAATATAATTATGTGTCATATAGCTTTTGGGGACAGAAACACATTTCATACAATCAACTGCAAAGTTGGAGGTTTCAGCCCATCCAAACTGCCAGAGATAATTATTACAGAATTTCAATGCAATTAACCAAGAGCAGCTCTTCCATGAGCTTTGATAGCCATTTGAGAGAATCAAACCCAGGTTTCCATTTAGTTACATGGGTCTCTGAAAATTTTCATTTAAATGTGTTTATATCAGAATTGAGATCCTTTGACAAAATGCTTGCATAGAGAGTTTGGGGCTAAGTTGGTTTCATGCACTGTAACAAGAGTCTTCATTTGATATCCACCCTGCCAATCATTTTGTAATTGTTAAGTATCAGAATGGAGACTTTACCATGCACAGCAGTTTGGGGCGGGGAGACTTTTAGTACTCTCTACTAATGACAATGTGTCTTAGACCAGTAAAACCTATTCACTCAGATGCCTCAATTATAAGATGAGGTACCAATATAATGGCTAGTGATTCACTCTAACAGGATATATTTTGTAGGTTCCTAATATTTAAACTTACAGTGATTATTTTAGTTGTCTTTTTTTTTTCAGTTATGAAGGTCTATAGAGTTGTTCTCAAGTCTCAACCAGGAGCCCACAATCTATAAGTTCAAGTCCATGCTATACAACTTTTTTTTTTTGGAATTGCACACAATCTACATATTTCCTCCTCCTGTACACTATAAATTACTTATAGATTACTGGTAATACCTAGAAAAAATATAATAGTTAAGTACCTAGAAAATATAATAGTTAAGTAACTGTACATTATACTACTTAAGAAAACATAACATGGAAAAAATAGTTTTTGGATGCTTAGTCCAGGCACAAACTTCTTTTTGCCTGAATAATTTTATCTATGGTAGACTGAATTTGCAACTACAGAACCTGCAGACACAGAGGGCCAGATGTTCTTCTAAATTAAACTATACCAAAGGCACTACATGACTGAAATACAAACATCTGGCCTCAGTGCTGAATTCTAAACACCTGGAAAGTACTTACCTGTCTTCGTAACAACCACCACAATGAAATGGGAAGAAACTGAATCCCAGCAAATGTTTTTCAAAACAATGAAATTTTTGACACATCAAAGAACTTGAGATTCCAGGACAAAAAACACTGAGAAATTTGAGAATTCCAGTTGTAGGGTCAGAGAAGATTGGCTTACTAGAAACTGACTGCCAGGCCCACAAAGGGATGGGAAATTTCGTGTACCAGGAATTCGTTACCTTTCTTGGAGCAGCAGTTTTACTCTTTTCTTCAATGTGTGTCGTCTCTTTCACTGTCCTATTGTTCTAGCTCATCCTTCTAATTATAATGAGGAACAGAAGTTGTGAAAGAAGAACTATTTCAATACCCTCTAGACTAAATTTGCTGAGAGATTCTTAGTGAATATGTGTTGAATATGTCAAATTTTTTTCTTGTATCAATTAATATAATTTTTTAGTTTTCTTCTGAAATCTGTTGATGTAACATTTTAATGATGAAAGTCTTGATTATCTGAAATAATTCTTACTTGGTGCTTGGTTTTGGCATAAATTGTCTTTACATTGTTGTAATGAACTCCTTAGTATTTGGATGACAATTTTAAATATTAGATTCATGAGAAATATCAGCCTATAATAGTTTTATTACTACTATATATTACTTGGCCTAGAAGCCTACACTGTCAAATTCTATATAGATTTTAAGAAAGAAATAATAACTTTTATACAGTGTAGTGTTCTCACACTAGAAAAGAGATTAATGAGAGAATAAAGAATTAATAAATACATTCTAATGTGTGGTCATTTCATTTTTTTCCCAAAATGAAAAAAAAAGAAAACACTTACCTTTTCTGCAGTTTTACTCTGAGAATATCAGTCTAGCACCATCTGAAATTAAATTTAAATTGATCTTATGCCAAATATCTAGATCTAAACTCAACATCTCCAGAAGAAAATATTTGTGAGTTGGAGTTAAACTAGAGCTTATTTAACTAAACATCAGAAGCATTATACTCAAAAGGAAAAAATGATAATCTGCAATTTTATACATGCACTTTAAGTGAATGAAAAGGCAAGTGCAAGTAGCACAAGTATGGTAGAAAATATTTGCAGTAACATAGATCAAAGACCTGCTTCCAAAATCTAAAGGACTCTCTAACACAAACTGAAAGGACAAATAATTCAGTTAATAAGAGGTCAAAAAAGTTAATGATAGTAAATAGTCATATAAAAGATATCGGTGTGATTATGAAATTGGAAAACTAAACCACAATAAGATAACAGTGCATACCGATTGGAAAGCCTAACATTAAAGATCAGCCCTTTCTAGTGTTGTTTAGAAAGCAAAGCAACTAAGGTTCTCTCATGCCAATGATGAGAGTATCAAGGGGTCTACTCACCTTGAAGACTGTGGGAGAGTTTCATAAGGAATTGAACAGACACCTACCACATGAACCAATCAAAGTACTCCCACGTATTTCCCTAGAAAAACCAGAAGCGTGTCTACACAATGTTTTGTACAAGGCTTTTTATGGTGGATGTGTCTATGATAGCTAAACATGGAAAGGAAAAAGAAATTGAAACCTATAATATAATGAAGGAGTACTTTGAAATAAATGAAAAGAATGCCTGATATGTACAAAACCATTCTCTCAAGATGATGATGCTGATGAGAAAGGTCAGATCCATAAAATAGCAGATGAATAACATGTTCTCATTTATATACAATTTTAGAGAACCAAAGTAAGCGTTTCAACAGAAAGGAGCTGACTTTGGATGGCATGAGGTGTTAGGGAAGGACAGTATGGAGGCATGACAAGGGGCAGGATAAATTTGGGGACTGATGACTAATTTCTAGCATAGTAGGAATGTCAAATTACTTAAAAATCTTGTGAACTGTAGACTTCAAATATGTGCAGTTTATTGTATGCCAGGTATGCCTCTATATGTCTTTTAAAAATAACTCAAGGCCTGGCTCAGTCAGTAAGCAAAAGGACCTGAGCTCAGATCACCACCCTAATAAGAAGCTGAGCAAGGTGGCCTGTACCTGGAATCCCAGGTTGCGGGAGTCAGGCAGATCCTGGAAAGCTATCTGGTCACCTGGTCTAGCCAAAACAGCACCTCCAGGTTCAATGAGAGATAATGTCAAAAACAGGAGTTGAAGAGAGAAAGACACCCAATATGGACCCCTGACCTCCACATATACATGCACACACGAACAAGTACACCTACACACACAGGAATACCCAACACATGTGCATATATGACACACACATGCACATACACACACAGAAACACACACAAAAACACACACATGCACATGCACACACAGAGACATACACATACATATACAAATTAATGGTATAATGGTTCACACTCTGGACTCTAAAAATCAGTCTTTAATAACATAAGCAGTGGTCAAATTATTTCATCCTTCCTGTCTCACTTAACTCATTCATAGTATTCCACCTTGTTGACTATGTTGTTACCTGTCCCTTTAAAAATTTTGTTTTCCTACTTCAAATCATGTTCATCTAACATTGTCCAGTTTGGGCTGGATTTTCTTCTTCATTCATTAGTTTCTCAGCAAATAGAACTGTCACACCTTTTTTTTTCTTTTCTTTAATTGTCAACTCCTTTAAATTCAGTTAGCTTGTCTGTTCTCCAGATTACTCTAAACTACTTTTTGTAACATAGACCTCTGTTGTGAATTCCAGTCTCATTCATTCAATATGTCATATGATATCATCATTTAGACATAGAAGGATACCTCCAAATTATTACTCATCTGCTTTATCCCTTTTGTACTTCATAGTGTAACCAATAGGGAGATTTAAAAAGGCAAATCTCATTTGTGACCCTCTTTGGAAAACACATCACGGGCTTCCCAGTGGTTTCAGGTTAAAATGTCCAGACATACCATGATCTAAAATTACATATGCCTGTGCTTTGCCCATGCTTTCCTGCAGCACTCACCTTCCATGTCCTGCTGACCTGAGTCAGATTTCTTACACACTGCTTCTTCCCCAAAGGACCTGATGATACTTTCCCTGCTGATACTTAGTGGAAGCCCAGCTACCTTATCATGTTTTTACATTCTCTCTTTCCTATTATAGTGTAAATGAATTTCTATTAGGAAAGACATGTCTTGTCCTGTAATCTGATTGGGAAATGGCCTTCTTCTTTTTTCTCTTTATAGTTTTAACATTTTGCATTTTGATTATAAATTAACACATTTGCTTAGTGTCTATTTTACTTAACCATTAATATGAAAAACTACAAGTACATCTATCTTGCTTATATCTGTTTCTTCCTTCCCTTATAAAGTTCTGACACACAGAAGGAAATTTAAATGAATAAATCAGTTTTGTGTAAGTTATACAAAGAGTGTCTAATAATTCATTCTTTTGATATTTTAGATAAACTATTAATAGTTTAATCTAAGTAAAACATGCTTGGCAATATGATTCTTATAGGATAAAATTTAGATTACACAACTTCTTCCATGTGGGAGTTTAGAAAATTAATTCAACTTCCTAGGAATCAATTTTCTCATCTCTATAATGGCACAAAATTGGCTTATTTTTAGGTTTTTTTGTATATTAAATTCAATGAGTATAAGGTTTACCATAGAGAATTTATAAAACTGCATGGAACACATTTTAAATATTATGACATTTATCAATGCAATAAAAAGAGAAGTTGTAGACTGTCCATACACTCATAAGCTTAAAGAAAGTGTTAAATTAACAATCATTGACTGTAACTCAATATGAAAGACTTTTAATGGCAAAAATTAGTTAAAGAATTTGAATGTACAACCCTCACCAGTGAAGCTTTCTTATATAACAAGCCACTGGAAGCTTGCATATTTGAAATTGTGGGAATGGTGACATTGAACACAGGACTCTTGCCAACTCAATTAAACAAAGGCCCAAAGGGGAGGAGAGAAATGGGTGGTGGGCTAGCAGCAGACTGAGAACTATTGGAGACTGACTGCTACTGGGTGAAGGAGAGTATGCCTTACACATGATCTCTAGATGGACTGACTAGACTCCAGGGAATAAATTTACACAGAAGTACATCTGGGTAAAAAGTTTTGACTTGATAGGACTTTCCATGCATGGCAAAATAAATGAGATCTGGTGGGGGGATGTGGGAGGCATGGATGGGGTGGGGGTCTAAATTTGATTAAGAACTGTTGTATAAAAAGTCAAAAGCTCAATAATTTTTTTAAAAAAAAGAAAAAGAAAAAGAAAGACTCCCCACTCCTGAGGAGCAATGATTAGTTGAAGTCTTCTGGGAGAAGGATGGTCAGTTTGGTTTAAGGTGTGGCTCCTGGTAGGACCACTCTTCAGTGGACTGATGCACACCCAGGAGGTTATGAGTAGCACAAATTGGGTTGGGGGGATTGAAGGAGGTGATAGTGGATTTGGAGGTAGTTATGGGGAGGGATGGGAGATGAATATGGCCAAAATATAATGTATGAAATTCTTAAATATTTAAAAATGTTTTTAAAGGAAAGAATTTGAATGTAGTAAGCTCATGCTCACTTAAAACCTGTTTAGGCTGTACATAGTAGCATGTTTGTTCTTCAGGTACTCTTTACAATAATAAAAGGATTAATTTTTATACTTGTTATTATTATATACAATCATATATATACATTACTGTATAGTAATTTCATCGGCTTCTAGTTGTGTTGACATGCTTTCAGTGATTTAAAAAAACTATCATTAAAAATATTAAAGTCGACTACTATCCTCAGGCCTCTTGGGGTAAGTCTATAGCGCAGCTCACCGCGCCGGGACTCCCTAAGCGACATTCACCCTTCCATCACCCGCCTCGCCGTTCTATACTCCTAGTTTGGGCCCTGCGCCATTCCTAGTCTCGGGGCCCTAGACACCTGGGGAACCAATACTGCTTCCTGACCCTTCCCACCCAGAG